>NC_079191.1:385414136-385744136 GCF_029499605.1 Hyla sarda | reverse complement strand
AAAATAAGAATAGGTTTGGGGTATGTGTGATGCTTTGCAGTCTGGGAAGTGCACCGTAATTCAATGTTGGAAAAAGAAATGACCCAATTCTCAGACTAAGCAATTTGGCAGTACCTAGAGGGCCCATGACAAGGCAAAGCAACAGCCTCTTGGTCTATTAGAGTAGTGGAGGACCTGCAGTGTAAGAAACACAAGGGCTAAGTGTTCCTTAAAGATAATTTAGTCAAATATATCATGAACCTAGTGGTTCATACAGGGCCAATGACCTTAAGTGCTAGGCCGCCAAGATCACACTAAGTAGACACCTGCTCCTTCTGAATTAGAAAATCTCAGTTAAGCTGTTGTCAATCTGTCTGCAGACAAGCTTCTTGACTGTCCGATGAATTGTTAAGCTCTGGGATATAACACTAAGTCAAGTATGGTAATGTATTTACAAAGTTCTCCAACTTTTTATGTAAATTTAACCACTATGTAAACTGTAAAATGGTGCTTGGACACTGAAACAGTTCTCCTAATTTAACCTCTATACTACATTACAATGAAACTAACACAAAACTATCAATATGTGATTAAAGCATAGGTGTTTAGCCTGAGTTTATGGGATTTAACAAAAAATATTGCATTAACTGTTTACAAATTAGGTTTTTTAGATAGTCCCTTTTTTTCCCTGGCTCAAACGTAATAGGACAATTAACTGGCCTGCTATACCTGGTACATCTGGAATTTTCATGATAAATTAATAATATAAAAAGTGTTATATAAATAATATAAAAGGTCTTGATATGAAGTGTTAAATATGCATACCTAGAGAGGTATCAATGCAAGTAAAGATGGCTGAAATGGCTAAATAAAACAAAAAACAAAAAAAAATCTAATAAAGCAGAAATTTTAGAGGTGGCCAGGCAACTTAAAGTGGGTTATCCAGGAACTTAAAAAGAACAGAGCTAATTTCTTTCAAAAACAGCTCCACGTCTGTCTCCAGGTTGTGTATGACATTACAACTTTGCTCCAATAACTTCAATGGAACTGAGCTACAGAACCACACCCAACCTGGAGAACGACGGAGAGAGGTAAGCTCTGTTTTTCTATTCCTGGATATCCCCTTTAACTCCTTGTCCAACAAGTATTCTTTGAGCAAGCGGAATATAGCATATGCCTCTTGCTTAGTACATAGTATGCATTTCACCCTAGTGTAGTGGGCATTGAAAAATACAAAAAGAGCAGGGACTCCTGTCATTTGGAAAGGAGTCCCTGCTCCTCTACAGCAAACAGCCATGCACTGTGCATTGCTGCTTACTGTATGGCCCAAGGAGGTATGTGCCGCTTAGCTACTCACACTCACTGAGCTGACTACTTACACTCAATTACACATTGCCCAGGTTAGTTTAGGGCCCACCCTGAATCATAAACAAATTTGATATCGCCATAGATGGAGTGCTGTTTAAACACAAATCGAAAGACATTTTACAGTCCTGCTTTTTCAACAGAATGCGCAAATTGTGTCTTACATAAGAAATCTGCAATCCATGCATCGTAAAGTAGATTTTATGGAAGGTAGAGTTAAAAATAATGGAATACTGTTAATCACATTTATGAGACACATTAGCCCTGATTTACTAAGAGTGGAGTGTAGGTTTCTTTGTGGGTTTTAATTCCCTACAATTTTTTTTCCACGGTATTCACTAAGTTTTCCCTACACTTTCCTTTTTTTTTTACACATGCTCTGATCTGTAGGATTTTCCTCAGCTGAAATCCACCACATTTTCTCTGGCAACCTTAGTAAATATGTTAAGTTTTTGTGAAAATGTCGTGAATACGCCCCTATTCAGGGACCACACCCCCTTTTCCAAACCGACAAGCCCTTTTTGGGGTTTTCTTTGTAAAATGGAGCGTTAGTCAGGATTTTTCAATTCTGGTGCAAATTCTGGCACAAATTCTAGCGCAGACCAAATATGTTGAGTTTGCAATAGTAAATGAGGGCCATTGTGGAGATTCACCACATAGAAAATGTAATATACATTATGTGTATAGGATTTTAATGTATATATTCAAATGGATATCATTCCACAGTATATGGTATGCCGTCAAATAAAGAGGAATATATTCTTCACCATTCATAACTTTTCAGCCATGCTCAATGAGGTTTGTCTGATAGGGGCTGTCTATTTCATCTAATAAATGAACATACATTGGTCAATCAAGTTAAAGTTGACAACTCAGCTAAATGGGAGGAACCTGTGGGGGTAGTAGGGGGTCATAGTCTAGAAAATGTGGTTCCATGGACATAGAGTTGACTGAATTCACGGCTACAGTGTACAACAGGAAGTCCATTACAATGTTCTGGGCCATTCCCTTCCATTTCTCTATTTCCTTATACTTTTCTCATCATTCTGGTGCAAGTTCATCTTGGCTTCATCTGTCCTAAAAATCTTGTTCCAGAACCTTTTTATACATTTTCTTGCAACGTTTTCTCTATCCTCCTTGTTCTTGATTGATAAAAGTAGTTTCCTCTACCAATCTTTAGAATGAGCTAGCAAAAGCACATGTTTAAGCATTTCACACCCCATCTTTTAGCATTCTCAATCTAGTTGTGCTAGATGGGGTTTACAAACTTCAAATAGGGCCATCTAATGCAACAAGACAGATATTGGTTAAGTGCACGCTTTTCATGGTTTATTCTAATGATAGGTGGGGGTCTGAACACTTAGATCCCGGCCAATCAAAACTTGTGACAAAAGTTTTGGTGAATGACAGGAACACTTTCATATTACACAGTTTTTATAGTTATCCTGTTTATAATTTTTTTCATTTATCTTAAATGTTTTCTCAAAATGTTTTTTTTACTAGATATTTCATAAAAGGGTATAAAAATAAATAAATGTTTCAAATGACATAAATATATAATAAATAAATAGATAAACAAAAAATGTATAAATAAATAGTAGGGAATAACAAAACCCATTTAATAGGTTTTCGAAAAATGAACCAGCATGTTTGTGTACATTTGGGAAACTCCATCCGATATTAAAGTTTCCTATTGTGTAATTGACTGAGAGACATCACATGGCTTACACAATGTAAAAAAAAAAAAAAAAAAGACATTACGGACCCCCCAGTTTTATTTGGGAATCATTATTAAGGAACCAAAATTAGATCACAATAGAAGATTTTTTATCATTAATATTGCTTTTCTTTAATTTTGTTGTACTTTTCATGAAAAAAAAAAAAACCCTTAGTATCCAATTTGGAAGGTTTTAACATTCCTTAAGAGACCAGGGTCAACATGTGGTTCAAAGTGTCCTACTTTCACAATATCTTACACCAAATTCCAATTACACAAAGTAAAAGGATTGAAAGGCTGTTTTACCTTGCATGTGTCAAAATAATTCAACATCAAATTCATAAACCAGTAGACAGGGAATATCTTTTGTCACAAGGGAAAGGAGAATCATGACAATAGCAAGTTGTTTTTTATATGCCAGGGCAAAAGATTAAAGAGCTGGGAATTATGTAAGTAAAAGCATAATCTATGTTTTCTTCATGCATGGATTTCCCAGGGCGTAAAGCATCTTCAGACCGTACCTGCTCAGCGTCAAAGTGTGAAATCTAGAGGCAGCAGGTCCCATTGTCGGCCAGTGGTAAAATTACTGGATAGAACAAATAAAATTACAGCAGAACAGAGTAATAGGAGACTGAAGAGATGTGTGGAGACATCATTAGAACAGAAATATTTATCTTTTTAATACATAATATTTAAAAAAAACGCACCAGATTCCCTGTCACTGCTGTTCCCAAACTCACCAGGTCTTTACCGATCTCCACTTCCTTGTACTTCAGCCAGTGATTGATGGAGTTGGAATTTCCTGTGTGTTGAAACGGGCCAGGAAGGGGAGATAGGCCAAAACCTGTTGGGCACTGCATTAGGGATCGATGAGGTGAACAATTAATATTTTTTTAAATCCCTGTTTAAAAATTATTTTCCCACTAGACACCGCATTAAAACATACCTGTCATCAGAAAAACATGAGTGCAAATAAGCCCTAGATAGGGCTAGTCATCAGAATTCTGGCAATACCGTCCCATTCCTTGTGTTACACACTGCGCTCCGGCCACAAGCATCGGCCGTGAGCGCAGTGTCCCTGTGTCCTGGGCAACTCCACTGTGGGATCGCAGTGATGCTATCACTACCAATCTCCAGGCATTCCTGACGGAATTTCGCAGTGTCTTCGAAGAACCTGCTCGAGCTTCCTCCACTGAGACAGCTTTGCTGAGTCTTTCTTAGGGCAACTCCATTATAAGCAAGTACGCCATCCGGTTCCGGACCCTGGTGTCGGAGTTATCTTGGAATAATGAAGCTCACTGCGCTACTTTCGAGAGAATTATCAAGCCAAATTGAGAATGTCCTCATTGCCCAGGAATTGTCATCTAACTTGAATTAACTTATGCAATTGGCATCCCGAATTGATATCCGTTTCTCTGAGGAACTACGACAAAAAAGGGAATCTGCACGATCTTGGTGATTTCCTTGTCTGCCACCAGTCTTCCAGCAACCACCGCAACCTTCTATGTGTCCTCCCGCAGTGGAGGCTATGCAAGTGGGTCTGTCTTGCCTGACCCTGCAGGAAAGAACTCGTTGACGAACTGAAAATCTATGCCTATACTGAGCCAGTGCAGACCACTTCCTTAAAGATTGTCCTCTGCGTCGACAGCCAAAGGGAAACGCTCACACCTAGGGTTCGTGGGAGAGGCCTCCCTAGGTGTGAATTCCACCTCTCCGTGCTTAAATTTGACGGTCCAGCTTCTTCTTCCCTCTAAAGAGATCATCTCTGTTCTGGCTTTCGTGGACTCTGGCTCAGCGGTGAACTTTATTGATGCCTCCCTAGTGCATAGGTATCATATGTCAGTGTCTCACCTCTTAAAACCACTGTACATCTCTACGGTCAATGGAGAAAGACTGGACTGTATCGTGCTATATTGCACAGAACCCCTGTCAATGCAGATCAGGTTCCTGCATAAGGAGAATTTGTCCTTCTACGTACTTCCACACTGTACTTCTCCTCTTTTTCTTGACCTACCTTGGTTGCAGCTTCATGCCCCACAGCTGGATTGGAAAACTGGAGAAGTTCTTCGCTGGGGTCCGTATCTACCCCTTGTCTGTTCCTGAAACCCAGGCCATGTCAACATACATCCAGGAGAACCTTCATAAGGGGTTTATCAGGAAATCCTCTTCTCCTGCCAGAGCAGGGTTCTTCTTTGTGGAAAAAAATAGATGGCTTGTTGCATCCTTGCATCGACTACCGAGGACTGAATACAATTACAGTAAAAAAAAAAGTTATCCCTTTCCTTTAATCTCGAAGTTGTTTGATCGTCTGCGAGGTGCCATGATTTTCTCCAAATAAGATCTTCATGGTGCCTATAACTAGAGTCACATAAGAGAAGGGGACGAGTGGAAGACTGCGTTTAATACTCGAGATGGACATTTTGAGTACCTTGTAATGCCATTCGGTCTATATATTGCTCCAGTAGTCTACCAGGAGTTTGTCAATGATATTTTTCGGGACCTTCTCTACTCCTGTGTCATTGTCTATTTGGATGACATTCTCATCTATTTACCCAATCTCCACACTCATCGTCTCCATCTCCGTCAAGTTTTACAGCATTTCCGAGACAACCAACTCTATGCAAAACTTGAAAAGTCTTCCGTTTTTGGGACATTGTTACCAGTCAAGGGCTACAAATGGATCCTAACAAATTATCCACTGTACTGGAGTGGCCTCAACCTTCTGGTCTGAAAGCGATTCAGCGCTTCCTTAGCTTTGCCAATTATTATCGGCAGTTTATTCCTCACTATTCCACCTTGGTTGCCCCATCGTATCTCTTACCAAAAAAAACTGCCAATCCGAAAGTCTGGACTCCAGAGGCCGAAGAAGCATTCAAATACTTAAAGTCTGCCTTCGTTTCTGCTCCAGTGTTTTCAAGACCTGATCCAGACAAGCCATTTAGTTTAGAGGTGGATGCATCGTCAGTTGCGGCAGGAGTAGTCTTGACACAAAGATCTTCCAAGGGAAGAAGTGTAACCTGTGGATTTTTCTCTAAGACCTTCTCTCCAGCGGAGAGAAATTATACTATAGGAGATTGGGAGCTCCTGGCTATTAAGCTGGCCTTGGAAGAATGGTGACATCTCCTAGAGGGCTCAGTGCATCCAATAACTATCTATACGGATCACTTGCTCTATCTTCAGTCTGCCCATCGTCTCAACCCTCGACAGGCTCGCTGGTCCCTGTTCTTCTCCGGGTTTAACTTTTTTATCCATTTCCGTCCAGCAGAGAAGAATTTTCGGGCTGACACTCTATCTAGATCTTCTGAGGTACAGGACGTGGAATCACATCTTCAACATATTGTTCCTCCTGATCGTCTTATTTCCGCAGCACCAGCAAGTCTTCAGCATCTGCCCCCTGAGAAGACTTTTGTATCTCCTCGTCTGAGACTCTGAATCTTGAGATGGGGTAATTCCTCTCTGTTGGCTGGTCATGCAGGTGTCCATAAATCCTTGCAACTAATTTCCCGACAGTATTGGTGGCCCACTCTGAAACGGGATGTCATTGACTTTGTTTGTTCCTGCTCAGTCTGTGCCCGGGACAAAACACCACATGCCAAGCCTGCCAGTCTTCTACATACTTTGCCTGTCCTTGACCTGCCCTGGACTAATATTGCAGTGGACTTTATTACTGACCTTCCTTCTTCTAGCAGCAATACGGTCATCTGGGTTGTTGTGGGCCTTTGTCACATTCAGGACATCCCTGTGTTCCAAAAAATCTTTTAGGGACAAAAGGATTCCCCGATTACCTCTCTGCAGCCCCATGTTAACTTTAAAAATGCAGGGAGGTAGCACACGCAGGGACATCACTGACGTCCCGTGTGTGCGCCCATAGAAGAGCAGAGCGGAGCAGTGAGGAGGACGCGTGCACATGGTAAGTATCCAGCACCAGCACACACATCTTCAGTGTTCCAACCACCGGAACACTGGGGCAGTAAACAGGCATACAGCCTCCAGCCTTACACTGTATATGACTGAAGGCTGTATGTCTGTGGGGGAACTGTACTGCACCTAATGTGGAGAACTATACTGCACCTAATGTGGGGAACTGTACTGCACCTAATGTGGGGGGGGGGGGCTATAATGCACCTAATGTTGGGAAATATACTGCACCTAATGTGGGGGAACTATACTGCACGTAATGTGGGGAACTATACTGCACCTAATGTGGACGGAACTATACTGCACTTAATATGGGGAACTATACTGCCAACCTAATGTGGGGGAACTGTGCTGCGCCTACTGTGGGGAACTATACTGCACCTAATGTTTAGAGAACTATACTGCCAACCCAATGTGGGGGAACTGTACTGCACCTAATGTGGGGGAACTGAACTGCACCTAATGTGGGGAACTATACTGCACCTTATGTGGGGAACTATACTGCACCTAATGTGGGGAACTATACTGCACATTATGTGGGGAACTATACTGCACTTAAAGGGGGGGGACTGTACTGCACCTAATGGGGGGGGGGGGGGACTGTACTGCACCTAATGTGGGAAACTATACTGCACCTAATGGGGGAACTATACTGCACCTAATGGGGGGAACTATACTGCACCTAATGTGGGGGGAACTATACTGCACCTAATGTGGGGAGCTATACTTCCAACCTAATGTGGAGGAACTGTACTGCACCTAAGGTGGGGGAACTGTACTGCACCTAAAGTGGGGAACTATATTGCACCTAATGTGGGGGAACTATACTGCACGTAATGTGGGGAACTATTTTGCACGTAATGTGGTGGGGACTGTACTGCACCTAATGTGGGGAACTGTATTGCACCTAATGTGGGAAACTGTACTGCACCTAATGTGGGGGAACTATACTGCCCCTAATGTGGGGAACTATACTGCACGTAATGTGAGGAACTATACTGCACCTAATGGGGGGAACTATACTGCACCTAATGGGGGAACTATACTGCACCTAATGGGGAGGAACTGTCCTGCACCTTATGGGGGGGAACTTTACTGCACCTAATGGGGGGGACTGCACTGCACCTAATGGGGGGGACTGTACTGCACCTAATGCCTAATGGGGGGGACTGTACTGCACCTAATGTGGGGGACTGTACTGCACCTAATGGGGGGGGGGACTGTACTGCATCTAATGTGGGGAACTATACTGCACCTAATGGGGGAACTATACTGCACCTAATAGGGGGAACTATACTGCACCTAATGTGGGGGGAACTATACTCCACCTAATGTGGGGAACTATACTTCCAACCTAATGTGGGGGAACTGTACTGCACCTAAGGTGGGGGAACTGTACTGCCCCTAAAGTGGGGAACTATACTGCACCTAATGTGGGGGAACTATACTGCACGTAATGTGGGGAACTATACTGCACGTAATGTGGTGGGGACTGTACTGCACCTAATGTGGGGAACTGTATTGCACCTAATGTGGGAAACTGTACTGCACCTAATGTGGGGGAACTATACTGCACCTAATGTGGGGAACTATACTGCACGTAATGTGAGGAACTATACTGCACTTAATGGGGGGAACTATACTGCACCTAATGGGGGAACTATACTGCACCTAATGGGGAGGAACTGTACTGCACCTTATGGGGGGGAACTTTACTGCACCTAATGGGGGGGGGGACTGCACTGCACCTAATGGGGGGGGACTGTACTGCACCTAATGCCTAATGGGGGGGACTGTACTGCACCTAATGGGGGGGACTGTACTGCACCTAATGGGGGGGGGGACTGTACTGCACCTAATGGGGGGGAATGTACTGCCCCTAATGGGGAGAACTGTAATGCACCTAATGGGGGGAACCTGTATTGCACCTAATGGGGGGAACTGTACTGCACCTAATGCGGTGGAACTGTACTGAACCTAATGGTGGGGAACTGTACTGCACCTAATGGGGGGGGGAACTGTACTGCACCCCTAATTGGAGGGAACTGTACTGCACCCCTAATGGGGGAAACTGTACTGCACCTAATGGGGGGGAACTGTACTGCACCTAATGGGGTGGAACTGTACTGCACCTAATGGGGGGAACTGTACTGCACCTAATGGGGGGGGAGTGTACTGCACCCCTAATTGGAGGGAAGTGTACTGCACCCCTAATGGGGGGGAACTGTACTGCACCCCTAATGGGGGGAACTGTACTGTACCCCTAATGTGCGGGGACTTATACTGCACCTAATGGGGGTGGAACTGTACTGCTCCCCTAATGTGGGGGAACTGTACTGCACCCCTAATGTGGGGAAACTGTACTGCACCCCTAATGTGCGGGGACTTATACTGCACCTAATGCGGGGTAACTACAACCTAATGCGGGGGAACTATACTGCACCTAATGTGGGGGAAGTGTCAGGGGGTCCCATCATAATGAAGTGCTCCGTCTTCCAGGCAGCCTTAATCTCGCCCTGTCTATGGACATCATCCTCGTCCATCTTTGCCTTTGTCTTCTTCCTCCGGTGTCCCTATGGCAGATGAACCTGTACGGAACTTCACCTCCATCTGGAAGAAGACTCATCTCTCCCTTCTTCGTGCCATGACCCGTATGAAATCTCAAGCGAACAAGAAAAGGCGCCCTCCTCCTGAATACTCACCCGGGGACAAAGTGTGGTTGTCATCAAAATATATCTGCTTCAAAGTACCCTGTTACAAACTGGGTTCACGCTATTGGGTCCTTTCAGAGTACCTTTGATGTATATTCTGTCAAGGAAATTCTGGACTCCAAACTCATCAGAGGAAAACGTTTCTTACTTGTAGATTGGGAGGGATTTGGGCCAGAGGAGAGGTCTTGGGAACCACAGGATAACATCCTAGATCAGGAACTTCTCAAAACATTCTTGAGCCGTAAAAGGAAGGGGAGACCAAAGGGGGGGTACTGTTACACACTGCGCTCCGGCCGCAAGCACCGGCCGTGAGTGCAGTGTCCCTGTGTCCCCGACCGCTGGTAGGGCCAGGATTCGCATCGCGGGACGTGCCCGCATGCGAATCCGGGCCCGTCTCTCACCACGCTGAGCTCCTGCAGCTCCTTCTGTATCCAAGCTCCGGCTTGCGCGTCTCCGTCCCTTAGGGCGCATGCGCGCCGGAGCTCTGAAATTTTAAGGGCCAGTATGCCCATAATTAGTGAATACACCTGACATCACATTATAAGTTGTTTGCCCTCCTACATTTCCCTGCCGGATCTTCAGTGCCTATTGCTTGAGAGAAAGCGTTCCTATTGCCTGTTGCCATACCCGTGTATCCAGACCTTCCTGCTTCCTTTTTTGAATATGAACCTTTGCCGCCTGTCTTGACCTTCTGATACATTGACTACGCTACTGCCTCTTCCTTTGTTACCTCGCCTTGCCCAGTTACCTGTGTGGTCGAGCCGTGTTGGGGGTAGCGATCTGGGTGTCGCCTGCCGCAGCAAGCCCATCCTGCCTTGCGGCGGACTCTGGTGAAGACCAGCAGCACCTTAGACTCCGGTCCCCGATACGGTCCGAGTCATCAGCCACACAGATAGAGGATCCACATCCAGCTCCATTACACCTTGGCAGTGCTGAGATATAATTATTTTTGTTATTATGCAATTGAGATATAAAAGCCATGGGGCATTTCTCAACACGGCAAGAGTCCACTGGCCCACTTGCACCCACCTACCCTATTTGACCCATAGCCACTAGATATGCTGGACTTAAGCTTAATTTGCATAATAATTATAAGGCTTATATATTTGCACTGGAAAGGACTACGTACTATACAGTACATCCAATGGGGAAAAAAATGTGCTGAGCACTGCCCCGTACCCACTATTCTTAAAGAGCAGCTTCCCGGAGACCGGTGTGAATATTGCTGAAAGTATATCTTCTGCTGGTGCACAGTGTGCCATACAGGGTAAGCAAAAAGTCCAATACATACCATGAAGAAAAGGAGGACGCTGCAACACAGCTATAGCAGTATCAAATAATCTCACATCTTTATTCCATCAGAAAATAAATAAAAAATTTAGCAAAAAAAAAAGCAGGGGAGAGAAAAGACAATGAAGCTTGGAGGTAAAAGGTTCTAAAAGCCGTTTAACGCCCATGATGCACTTCATCAGACAACCTCACACGGACTCACAACACAGGTGCATTATAGATAATTAGCGGGAAAGACTATACACAGATAGGTATACATGTGTCATTCATCACCTACCGGGCAGAGTACAGCCATCGGGATCTATCCCAATGACTATTTATCTGGGTCCCAGAAGCATTTTTTAAACTATGATATTTCTGAAACATCTAGTATGCCATGATCACAATCCCTGTACCTGTTTCATGCTGTCCACGGTTTCGGCAGCATAAAAACAAGTGACAGATTCCCTTTAAAGGGGGTTCCTATCAATAAACGTGATGGCATATGACTAACTTTTACCATCATTTCTTGATTGAGTCCAACCCTCACCAGTTCTGAGCATAAAAAGGCTGAAGTGCCACTTAAGTAGGGCAACGCAACTGATGGCACAACTGATGACAATGTTCATTAGTTGTCATCAGTTGTATAGAATCCGGCATCCGTTGTTTCTGGACACCGGACAGGGGAAAGCAGCAAGCTGCATTCCCCTGTCCGGTGCCGTCCACCATGTCCAACCATCTGGCATCCCAATTGAGACGCTGGATGAATGTAAACTATTGCATTCAAATGAATGCAGTCAGTTCTAGCATCATATACTCTCCGTTTTTTTAGCAAGCAATGGAGGGAAAAGATAACAGAGGCCGGACATATGTGAACGAGCCCTAATATGGCCCAGATCAAAGGTTTAACCTACAGATCGGCGCTCCCTGTCATTCACTCTGAAAGGAACTGTAAGGATGGGTTCATATATGTGCTGCGTCTGGCACAGTTTCCCACTGGTGTGCAGTAGAATATGCACTAAAATCAATCTTTATTGAGTTTAAAGGATTTAGTAATATATTATTGATTAGCTATTAAATGATTTTTCCCATCACATGAAAGGGGTGATGTAAGGCTGGGTTCACATGTGTCTGGCATAGGTGAACTCAGCCTGAAAGGGGTACTCTGGCCCTAAGACATCTTATCCCCTATCCAAAGGATAGGGGATAAGATGCCTGACAGCGGGGGTCCCGCAGCTGGGGACCCCCGCAATCTTGCATTCAGCACCCACCTCGGGGAGCTGCACGCTACACTGGCAGCTCAGAATCTGCCATGTGACGACCATGGGGCCGGAGTATTGTGACGTCACAATTACGCCCTCGTTTGACGTCACGCCCTGCCCCCGCTATGCAAGTCTATGGGAGGGGGCCTGAAGGGAACTGTCTAGAGCAAAAGAGGTTTGCTGTGGGGATTTGCTCCTACTCTGGATAGTTCCTGACATAAACAGAGGTGTCAGCAGAGAGCACTGTGGTCAGACAGAAAGGATATTCCAAAAGAAAAGAACTTCCTGTGGAGCGTATAGCAGCTGACAAGTACTGGAAGGATTAAGATTGTTAAATAGAAGTCATTTAAAAATCTGTTTAATTATCTGGACCCAGTTGATTAAAAAAAAATGTTTTCGAAAGTGCATATTAAAGAAATTATATTTATGTTCTTTACCAGTGGTCTCCAAACTGTGAACCTCCCTCTGTTGCAAAACTACAACTCCCAGCATGCCCGGACAGCCGTTGGGTGTCCGGACATGCTGGGAGTTGTAGTTTTGCGACATCTGGAGGCACACCCTACATATACTGTACACTATTCAATGCATTAAACATGACAATGATCTTCTTATTTTCCTCTGACAGCTTTTCTACAAAGAGCGAGTTTTAATTCTGCAATTTTATTAAACAACCTGCTGAAGAAAAAAAAATCAAAAGTGCTCGCAGGGCAATAGTAAAGTATCTGTCTGCCTGAATGACATATGTCAGACTATGATAAATGACCTACGATCCCCCCCCCCCCCCTCCTCCCTCACTCTGTCACTCAGGTAAAGGCCATTAATCTTTGTCGAGGGTCTGCCAGGTCAGGCTTCCCTGACAGCCCAATATCTCCCCGTGCCGTAAGCATGAACACAACAATAGGAAATACTCATTGTCAAAATAACACTGAATTATCATAATATATTATGACTTCCTCCCCCCCCCCCCCCCAAAAAAAAAGCTTTACTGCATGCAAAAAAGGGAAGAAATATGATTAGACAGATGGAGTGTGGGCCCATAGTTTGCCAGCAATAGAGCCCCCCACAGTGCCCGATGAGGAGTGGAGGATCTCCGCAAACCAATCACAGGGCTGGCAGTTCAATTACATTGTAATAAAGGGACATTCATCATTCAATTAGGCACCTGTCAGCATTCTACAAAAGGGAGAACTTCTAACCTGGGACTCTGGGGGGAAGGAAAACACAGCAATGAAGAAGAAGAGAAAGAAATGAAAAAGGAACAAAGTCAATTACTGGGAAGATGCAGGAAAGCAAATTGGCCACGAGAAGCGCTGGCTCTCCATTGTATTGTAACAGTAATAGGATGAAAATGGGGTCCATGTTACAAAGATCTTACTATTCTTATCTTCACATAATTTAAAGAAATTAGAATTTTTAGTCTTTCTGATTCCAATGCTGAGCACTTACAGCTCTACAATCCAATTGACTTTACCATTTTTATATTTTGGTTCTTTATTAATACATTTTGGCATGTGTATCCTTCAATGAGTGTTGTTAAATTGATATATTTGTGCTTTTTTCTTCTTCTCCATTTCACTTTGTTATAGATGGGGTTGGGATTAGAGCCCTGTGCTGGTCTGTTTTCTTAATCACGCCTGCTCCTGCCGGATTTCAGACCATTACCGGGCGCTTCTGCAATGTATATGTCCCCTCCTGCCCGCTCCTGCAGGATTTCTGACCATTACCGCCCACTCTCGCAAGGTGTGTGTTCCACTTCAGCCCGTTCCTGCAACATGTGTGTTCAATCCGCCCGCTCTCCCAAACGTTGTGTCTCAGCTTTTAGAGATGGCCACCCCTGTGCAATTTTATTGCCCGCCCCTCTCTTTGGGCCATTTCATCAGCCCCCTGTGGCATTTCAGAGGTTTGCAAGACTGCGCGTGATTTGGCAGGACCCGCTGCATGTTCTGTGACCGCTGGCTCCCATACCCTTAAGACTAAAAAACGCCCACCCGCAAGTTTTATATTGTGGGTCTGCGGGATTCCAATCCCATTGCAGTCCACTAGTTAGGATTATAACAATTGTTTTTGATTCTTAGGTTAGTAGATATCAACCACATTTTTACTTCTAAATCATGCAAAATTTCAAAAAGGGTTGATAACGGGCCCATAATCTTGAATGAAAAGGCGCTCTAAGGGCTGTTATCCAGGTGATAGAAAATATTGTTTTAGGGTGAGTAGTATGCACACTCATCTTATTGTGTTGTGGGCACAACACCAACCTGCACCTTACACCAAACCCGCTGTGTAAAGTATGCAGGATGTCAGGATCAGCCTATATCTGACCGCAGCTCAAGGAACTTGAGGCGGTAAATGTAGTCACAAGGGTAGACCCTGCGGGATGTCAGGATCACCCTATGTCCAACCGCAGCTCAAGGAACTTGAGATGGTAAATGTAGTCACAAGGGTAGACCCTCGGAGAAGCCTCAGGAAACTAGAAGATCCTCGGGAGCCTTGGTAGATAAATGGACACCACAAAATGGCCCTCCTGGCTGTGAAGAAAAATTCTATACCTATACCTGAAATTCCAGGATCATGGGTATTGGTATAGAATTAGAAAAAAATCCCTCCAGGCTCCAACTTTGTCATGCTTGCCCTTTGCCATGACCCTGGCCCTTCTTTATGGATCCTGTGGCCCCGGTGGTCTTATTAGCCAGTTCTGTTACATGTTCCCTTCATGCCACCTGCAGACTACAATTCCTGGCAGTCAGTGCTCAGCAAAGTTCTGTGCATGAACCCTGTTCTGATGAATGGAAGTTGACTGTACTGCAACTGTACTGCCCAACGTGGTCAGTGGCTCACTACCCTGGAGCTGAAGATCACACAGGACTGAAACTTGGGACTTCTGATTTGTTAGGGGCTTAGTTGTAGGGAGCCACAGGGACACCGTATGCCTTTATGGCTTCAGGAAGTTCACGATCCAACTTCCCTATGTCAGGCTTGCACACACAGTAAAACTACATTTCATAGGAAGTCTTTTTTACTTATTATGTTGCTTTCCCTTAAAATTTGGAGAATCCCACACCAACATTGATAATATATACCAACTTCATACAGGTGTTACCTTTGGTTGAATTCAAACTCATGACCCTGGTGCTACGACATTTACAGTCCTATCAACAGAGCCGCTGTGCTGCCCAATATGGTCACATTTGTTTCTTTATGATCCAAATGACTCATTTTAATGACTCCTACTTATTTCTCAACAAGGTCACAACAAAAAATAAAGCTATAGCAATAGCTGAAAAAAATTAGATTACTGAAACACTGTATACGCACAAAATGAAGGTTTTTTTTATTGAAAAACACTGAATAAATAATTCATAGACTGTGGTTTTCATTAAAATTGCCATCCATGTTCATTAAACACCCTTCTAGGCTTGTCTTGAGAAGGTCCCCCTTGTGTTTTGATTAGGAACCATGTGGTTTTCCTAGATGTCAAAACTTGGAAGTCTTTAGTTGTCTTAACCACCTTCTAAGCAGGAAAATCTTCTGACCAGCATATTCTGAAAGTGAGCCGTATTCCCTTTACACCCATCACCAGTCCCTAACCATGACAGCCAGAGCTAGTAAATAATATATCAAGATAAATGATAATTGCTCTGTTTAAAGTGTCTCTTAATGAGCATCATCAATTAAAAATTAATATTGCAAAGACTGTATCCATAGCATTTAAGCACTAAACATAGCAGCAGGTATCGGGTTACTGATATGAGAAACAATTTCTCTTTATACATGTGTATAACCAAAGCAAATAATCCAAGCAAAGATAGGCTCTCCTCTGTTTTTTTTATTTTTATATTTTTTTTTTTTATTTAGTTAGTTAGTTTTATATCAAATACGGATTCATAATGCTTCCAATAGAATATCTAAATACATGTAGGCAGATACAAGGCCCAAATTAAAAGAGAATTTTTACAATACAATATGGGGAGTCTGTAAAAAAATAATGTAAATTATAATTCAAATTATAACTATAACAATGGAATTGGACCCTCACATTAGCAAGTCTTTTTTTTTTAGAAACATAGGCCGGCATTTATCATTGTAGGTGTAAATGAAGCATTTTTTTTACACATTTTTTTGTGTGCTGGCAATGTGTAGGAGCACCAAATGTATTAAATAGTCACAGAGCATTTGATACATTTTGTGCAGGTCACATTTTCTGAAATTTCTCTCTTCACATACATCAAAAAGCTAAGCTAAGTCTGGGATGGTGTAGTTTTAGAGACTTTTCAGTGGCTTTGTGCATTTTTTGCGCCTTTTCACAAAAAGGCGCAGTTCATAAATCCCTTCTATATCATGTGTATTGCCAAAATCAATGGATTGCAACTCAAAATAAGCAGAAATGTGTAAACCAAAAGGCACAAAAAGATGCAAATAAACCCTGCTTGCACATTTTTTGCCTCTTTTGTAGGCACAAAAAACTGTCTAAAGACAATGATAAATGTCGGCCAATGTGTATGTTGTAGCTTACTTCCATGCAAAATTTGAGAATCTTCCAGTAGGCCCTGCCCACTGGCCACAGCAGTGCCCCACCTCAGCCAGTGATTTGCTGAGCAACAAAGTAAAGTATCATCTGCAGCTTCGGGAAGTACAGTGGGGTGATAACGGAGGCTGTGGTGGCTGACATCACAAGGGGCGCAGCTACATAAAAAGAGGCCTGGACCAGCGACGAGATGGTAAGTATGACTTTCTTCGCTGCATACATTATATAGCCATATAGATGGCTGTATAATGTATATCCCCTCCCAAGGAGTTAACTAGCGCTGCTCAGTAGTGATATTTAACTTCTTCCTTGCTAGGCTGAGCTGTGAGCACAACTCTGCCCGACATTGGCACGTTCACACAAGCATTAACTGGCAATCTTTGAAAGTTTGGCGATCCACGAACCCCCCGAAGTTTGGATCAAATCCAGGTCCAGGACTTTCGTCTCTCTCAACCCTAGTTCCTAATATGTCTCACCCTTGACAGGGTTAATTGTAATAACACAATGATTGTTATCTCCTTTATCTCTTAAAGGTTCTAATATTATGGCTGTATTTGAGTGTTTTCCTTCTAAGTTAACATGAATAAACCAGTGAACAACATAGAGGACATGGGGAAAAAAAAGTATAAATCTTTTCTACACCAATATTGTTTAATTTGCACCAAAAAATGAAGACATGGTTCATCATATAGAGAAGTTTGAACAGTATGTTTTAAACCAACAGAGGCCACAATAGGTTTAATATAATATTATATAGCAGCTCCTTTAAGTCCACCAAAACAGCATCTACAATGACAGAACTTCTACTCTTGCTTGTAGAGGTCTATTATGAGAGAACTCATTTAAGGAAATTTGTCAGCCCTATATCATGCTCAGAGCTTAAAGGGGTTCTCCGGCCGTAGATAGGGGATTGGGGATAAGATGTCTGGGGACTCCGCAATCTCTCCTGCAGCACCCACTTGTCATCAGCCTCACGGAGCGAAGATCGCTCCATGTCTGATTACTCACGATATAGGGGCTAGAGTATTGTGACGTCATGGCTCTGACCCTTGTGATGTCCTGCCCTGCCCCCTCATGATGTCACACTCTGCCCCCTCAATGCAAGTCTATGGGAGGGTGTGTGGCAGCTGCATTTAGGGGGTGGGGCGTGACATCACAAGGGGACAGGGCGCGATGTCACGAGGGGGCCGTGACATCAAAATTCTCTAGCCCCTGTATCATGAGTCATCAGACACGGAGCAATCTTCGCTGCGTGAGGCTGATGACAAGTGGGTGCTGCAGGTGAGATTGCGGGACCCCCACTATCAGACATCTTATCCCCTATCCTTTAGATAGGGGATAAGATGTCTAGGGCTGGAGTACCCCTTTAAAAAGATGATATCTGCCTCAGAGCTGATGACTGTTTGCTAAATTATAAAGTCATGTTTTTTTTCAAGCTCAAGTCTTAGAGGCCATTCTGAGCTGCAGAATGCATGCCTTTTCCCTCCCCCAAATTTCCCTACCTGTACCCACTGTGTATAATAATACTTGTTCTTTATGTGGAGAGAGGAGGTGTGCTTGCTGCAAATCAGCCCGGCCTCTACGACTCTTGAGGTTAGAAGAAAAACATGATTTTATAACTATACAAACATTCAGCTAAGCGACAGTTATCATTTGTTTAATCTCCCTATCAGCTATCCGCAGCTCTGAGCATGATATAGACCTGGTAGATGCCTTTTAAATAGGCACTCTCATTAAAACGAATTTTTTGCTATTGCACTCTTTATGACAAATAAAAAAAACCTTTCTAATGTACTTTGTTTAAAAAAATATTTTATTTGTGTTTAACTCCTTAAGGACGCAGACATTGTTTTTTTAGGTTTTCATTTTTTCCTCCTCGCCTTCAAAAAATCATAACTCTTTTATATTTTCATCCACAGACTAGTATAAGGGCTTGTTTTTTGTGCGACCAGTTGTCCGTTGTAATGCCATCAATAACCTCACCACAAAATGTATGGCACAACCAAAAAAATACTATTTGTGTGGGGAAATTAAAAAGAAAACCGCAATTTTGCTAATTTTGGAAGGTTTCGTTTTCACACCGTACAATTTATGGTAAAAGTGACATGTGTTCTTTATTTTTTGGGTCAATACAATTAAAATGATACCCATGATAACATACTTTTCTATTAGTGTTGCACTTAAAAAAAAATCACAAACTTTTTAACCAAATTAGTACGTTTCAGATCCCTCTATTTTGAAGACCTATAACTTTTTCATTTTCCCGTATAAGCGGTGGTATGAGGGCTCATTTTTTGCGCCGTGATCTTTACTTTTTATTGATACCATATTTGCTTATATAAAACTTTTAATACATTTTTTATTAATTTTTTTTGGAATAAAATGTCATAAAAAAGCAGCTATTTTGGACTTTTTTTTTTTACGTTCACGCCGTTCACCGTACGGTATCATTAACATTTTATTTGAATAGTTCAGATATTTACACACGCGGCTATACCAAATATGTATATAAAATATTTTTTTAACACTTTTGGGGGGTGAAATAGGGAAAATGGGTTAATTTACATTTTTTTGGGGGGAGGGGGTTTTTCCACTTCTTTTTACTTAATTTTTTTTTACTTTTTTTACTTTTATTTTACACTTTAATAGTCCCCATAGGGGACTAGTTAAAGCAATCACTCGATTGCTAATCCTGTTCAGTGCTATGTATAGGACATAGCACTGATCAGCGTTTTCGGTCATCTTCTGCTCTGGTCTGCGGGAAGGCAGATCAGAGCAAAAAACTCCCAGAAGACAGTGGAGGCAGGTGAGGGGACCTCCGGCTGCCGTGCTGGATGATCAGATGGCCGCAGCAGCACTGCGGGTGATCCGATCATCCAATCAAGTGACCGCGATGCTGCAGATGCCGTGATCGGTATTGATTATGGCACCTGAGGGGTTAATGGCGGACATCCGCGGGATCGTGGATGTCCGCCATTACCGGCGGGTCCCTGGCTGCGATCTGGGCATCGCTGTGATACTCACGGTTATGCTTAGGACGTAAATGTACGACATGGTGCGTTAAGTACCGCATCACCAGGACGTACCTTTACGTCCTTCGTCGTTAAGGGGTTAAAAAAGCTTCCACTAGGCGTCTCCCAACTTGTCCAGAGCACATTTTCCCCCATCTATTGCACAGATTTTGGACTCCTGCTGGCCTGGCAGAAGTCCAAAATCAGGAAATGTTGAGGGGGTTGTGGCAGCCTTATCATCTCATACACTGAACTGTTCTGGGCTGTGTGTAGCAGAGTGAGGGAGGAAGTTCTCCCCTGTATGGCTTCTTATGATGTCACGCCTGCTAGGGAACGCCCCTTCCCAGTCTGTGAATCTGACTGAGCAGAAAACAAAAAGCAATATCAAGGAAGAAAACTAAAAAAATATTTAAAATAAAGGCAGAGGGTGGTTTATCATGATGGGGGAAGTGAACTGGGAGGTTTATAAAATTTTACAAGATCATGACAGGTACTCTTTAAGTGTTCAGTGCTATTATTATACTTTTAGTGTTTTTTTTTTTTACTTAAAGAAAATAGATTTAGGAAAGATTCCTTACAGTTATTAGGTTATAAATTCAGAGGGTATGTTCCTTTATGATAACACACCCTAATGTTTCAACCTTCTCCACATTTATAATGCATCAAATAGTATGAAGACTTCCAGATATCTCACAATACACAATGAAACATTATAATTTAACAAATTTTTATACATAGAGTAGCACATTTATTTGGTAAATTATATGTACCGTATATTCCCCAATGTTTTACTTCATTTAGTACAGTTCTCTTTTCACAATAAACAATTCAGCAATAAAAAAGAAAAGATGTATGTAATACATAAAGTCAGATATCTAGGATAGCGTGAGCATTATCTCTGTAAATGTCTTTCATGGCTCCTTGTGAGGTCAGGTGAACATAATGGTCATATGTCCTTGTAGGATTGAAGTTGAAGGCTCATCTTTCCTCCACCCGTGCCAATACTGTTTGGTTTATTTATTTATAATTTTTTTTTTATGATTTTACTATTTTTGTGTAGCCTACTTGAGTTTAAAATATATATTTTTGTATGAATTATTCTATAATTGTTTTCTATATATTGCATCTTTTTTCTCATTTAAACTTCTCTATTAGCTGCTAATATATCTTCCTATACACCAACCATTCTGCTGCTCTATTACAATGTCTGTTTACCTTTAAAAGGGAACTCCAGTACATAAGTACTAAGTGAAGATCCTGGGGGGTCCCTATCCTGTGGATAGGGGATAAGTGTCTGATCGCACGGGGTCCCCGCGGTGTGACCTCCCTGCCATCAGGCACTTATCCACTGTCCTGTGGGAAAGTAGAAGATATACGAGCACTGTATCTCCGGCTCTCTCATATTGATACATGGAGAAGCATGTTTGCCACCGCTTCGTGTGGTGGTTGCCAGTAATCCATTCACAAAGTGGAGGTTGCTCCTTGCATGGCAAGAGCCATGGTGCCGGGCAGGAGATCGCAGGAGGTCGAAGTGGTCAGACCCCCCGCAATCAGACACTCATCTCCTATCCTGTGGATAGGGGATAAGTACTTATGTAGCGGAGTTCCTCTTTAAAGGGTTACTCCGGTGGAAAACTTTTTTTTTTCTTCTTTTAAATCAACTGGTGCCAGAAAGTTAAACAGATTTGTAAATTACTTCTATTAAAAAATCTTAATCCTTCCAGTACTTATTAGTTGCTGAATACTACAGAGGAAATGATTTTCTTTTTGGAACACAGAGCTTGCTGCTGAATCATGAACCCAGTGCTTTCTGCTGACATCTCTGTCCATTTTAGGAACTGTCCAGAGTAGCATATGTTTGGGGGGGGGGGGATTTTCTCCTACTCTGGACAGTTCTTAATATGGACAGAGATGTCAGCAGAGAGCACTGTGCTCCTGATGTCAGCAGAGAGCTCTGTGTTCCAAAAAGAAAAGAATTTCCTCTGTAGTATTCAGCAGCTAATAAGTACTGGAAGGATTAAGATTTTTTAATAGAAGTAATTTACAAATCTGTTTAACTTTCTGGCACTAGTTGATTTAAAAAAAAAAAAAGTTTTCCACCGGAGTACCCCTTTAAGTCTTCTGAAATAATAACCCCTTAATCCCTTTCCTCAGATACTTAAGTTAGGACTGTATCACATAGGGGTAGATTTACCAAAACCTTTCTAGAGGCAGAGTGGTGCAGTTGCCTATACCGACCAATCAGATTGCTTCTTTCATTTTTCCCAGGCCTCTTTAAAAATGAAAGAAGCAATCTGATTGGTTGCTATGGGCAACTGCACTACTCATCCTCTGCACAGGTTTTGATAAATCTCCCCCATAGTCTATATTTTGCCCTTAGGTTTTTATGCTCCAGGTGCATTATTTTGCACTCATCCACATTAAATTTGAGTTGGCAGTTCTAGTTTACATAAATCTAGTTTACCTAAATCCTAAATCTAGTTTACCTAAATCTTTTTCCATTTTGAGTTTCCCTCCAGGAACATCAAACCTGTTACAAATCTTTGTGTTTTCAGCAAAAAAGACTAGAGATGAGCAAAGTTAGTTATTCGATTCATTACAAATTTCTTGGCTCGGCAGTTGCTGACTTTAGCCTGTGTAAATTAGTTCAGCTTTCAGGTGCTCCGGTGGGCTGGAAAAGGTGGATACAGTCCTAGGAGACTCTTTCCTAGGACTGTATCCATCATTTCCAGCCCACCAGAGCACCTGAAAGCTGAACTAATTTATGCAGGCTAAAGTAAGCAACTGCTGAGCCAAGAAGTTTGTGACGAATAGAACCACTGTAACTTCGGACATCTCTAAAAAAGACCAATACCGAACCAAAGAAACCTTCTACAATATCACTGATAAAGATATTTAACAAAATGGGTCCTAGTAAAGATCCCTGACGTACCCCACTGGTAACAAGACCTTGCTCTGAATATACTCCATGAATACAGCCCTCTGTTGTCTGTTCCTCATTAACTAATCGATTTAACAATATGGGAGTCCAAGCTTATAGTCTTCTTTGTGGGACAGTGTCAAAAGCGTTGCTAAAATCTACATAAGAGATCTCAACTGCACCTCCGCCATCTATTATTTTAGTCACCAAATCAAAAAAAAGATTAGTTTGACATGTTCACCCTGAAGTAAACCCATGTTGTTATTCATCTTGCAATCCATGGGATTTTAGATGTTCCACAATTCTATCCTTTTGCATGGTTTTGAATAATTTCCCCACTATTGATGTCAGACTTACTGGCCTATAGTTGCCCGATTCCCCCCAACTACCTTTCTTGTGAATGGGCACAACATTTACTAAGTTACAATCTTCTGGGATGACTCTTGTTACTAGTGAGTGGTTAAATAAATCTGCAAACAGTTTTGTTAGTACACCGCTAAGCCCTTTTAACAACTGTGGGTATATCCCACCAAGTCTCTGTGACGTATTTGCCTTAACTTAAGTCCAATGACTTAGTACCTTTTCCTCTGTAAAGACACATGCTTTAAAAAAAATGAATTAGTATTCCTCCCTAACTGAGGTCCTTTTCCTTCAGTTTCTTCTGTAAAAACTGAACAGCATTCATTAACAAGTATTCATTGAGGCAGTCATCTAGTCCCTCTTCTACATACCTTCCTCCCTTTGTTTTTAATTTATTTATTCTTTGTCTTTCCTTTTCTTCTTTTACATAGCTGAAGAAGTGGACAATCCTCTCAAAGAGCAACTGTGTGACCCCGTATGAGTACATCTACAACACTGTGGGGTAAACTGGTGCTATACAAATTTTGGGAGAGAAAAAAAAACATGACAAAATGAGAAGACCAAAATACAAAGACAGGATAGCATAAACAACAATAAGTTTAGAAAACTAAAAATATAAACAAGTTCTTCTTGATGTTTTAATCCAAAGGATAGTTGACTTTTGGTGTGTTACTGTACCATTATACTAGCAGCCAAATACAGCAAATCATGTATGGGATCCAGACAAACTGAACAAGCCAAGTGCCTAAAGGAGATGGTAAAATCAGAGGCAGATTTAGGAATGTGAAATTTGTTGTGTTCGTGGTTGGCATTGGCTTCTCTATGGTATGGGTATTCCCAGAATCTTTAATACCACTGCAGGATTATCACATATGAGGTTCTGCCAGAATAAAACAAAACAGAATCAGTTATGAATATCATCTCTCAACATATCTGCCCATATAAAGATGTAGAACTAGGAGTAAAAAAAAAAAATATAAAACTATTGAAGAGAGATCACAATAAAAGGGAAACCTTGTACTGAAGCCCATAATAGTTTGTGCACAGGTTCAGAACTGGAAGCCCAAAAATACAGGTGACAAAGTACAACGCTGACAATCAGATCCTCATATAAAAAGACATAATATATGATGCCACCAAATAACCTCATCCTTTCAGACCAGGGATGATGATAAATTCTGCCACGAATTCAGGTGTTAATGTCTACCAGCTGATTTTTCGCTTTCCTCATTAGGATAAATGCAGCTATGAAAGTTTTTACCTTTTATTGTTATTATTTGGCACCGGTAACTACATCAGACAATATAAACATTACGATACTGGAATTGAATTGAAATTTAGTTTGGCAAAATGTTTCTACTATTTCAAATTCTTTTTTGTAAATTTCTACATCGTTCATTTGAAGTTTGTTATATTTATTTCATGTTATTATTTCATGTTATGTTATTGTTTGGGCTCTTACAAATGCATTTATTTATTTTATTTTTTCACGTTTTATTGCTTGAAGCCTTTGAAGCTCGCAGTGCACATTGGAGTATCGCTGTTCAATGTGTGTAGTCCCTATCCCCTTCATGTTTTTTAAACTACTCTTGGACAATATTGGAGAGGGAACTCTTGGGATACAGCTGATTAGATTCTGGCAGAAAGGACCAAACATCTGCTTCAAACCAAAGACATCTGCATATTTCACATTTATTTTTCATAATTTGCAGAAGCAACCTGCCAAAATTTAGCAAGGGAGAATAAACTAGCAGATAATTAGCTAAAGTTACCTTGCTTTAGAAGTATTAGCTTGAAGAAAGCAGCTCATCGGGGAGAACATGAAGGAATATGTGCAACTTTGGTTTGCTTTTGTAAATTGAATTTTAGGTGTTGAGTACCAGGCCAAAAATTCACTCTAATGCACACTGGCAGTAAATGTAGTTGCCAATAGTTTGAATTAAAAAAAAAAAAAAAAACAACAACAACAACAACAATTCTCGAGTACAAACAATTTTGTTCTGTAAAAGAAACTAAATTAAAGATCCATCAGATGGAGGCTCGGTAATTTGATTAAATGTTTGTATTGAATTTGTTACTAAGTAAATTAGTCAACTTCTGTTGGTGTATTTTAATTGATTGTTTTTTTTTAACGTTTTCTACATTTTTATTTTTGTTTTGTTTCTATTATAATTTATTTTATTGATTGGCGTGAAATCTATAAAGACACGCAGCACTCTGGATTTATGTTGTATTGTTTTGGCTCATCTTATTGTGTTTTTTGGTCCATAGTCTGCACATATCTGCTTGTATATTATTTTTTTAAATATCTTTTATGGCCCCTAAACATGACCGTACCACAACCTCTTCCAAGTTCTTAATTGTACAAAGCCATAATTTAGCACCCATAGAAGTCTATAGACCCAGATTGTATTTATATGTCCCTAATGTCATACTTTTTTATTTATTTATAAGTTATAACCTTATGATGGTTTAACTAAGATTGGATAATCTAACCAAAACGGGTCACATGTTCTTTATATTTCTTGTTGACTCTTAATCTGAAAAAGTGCTCTGGACATTTTCCTCTGTTTTCAGTTGGGAGTATAGGAAGAAATCTAGAGGAAAAGGGGAACATGGTGAGAAGTATGTGAGAGAGGAAGATGCTATGGACAGCAGTGTCTAAGACAGGTTGGGGCCTTGAGAATGTCAATGTCAAAGGAGGGATAACGTAGAACAGTCTGTGTAAGGGGGCATAAGGTGCAGTCTATTTTGGGGAGCAGTCTGTGCAAAAAGAGTAGGACATGTGAATGAGTCTATGTAAGAAATGGGTCATGTAGAGCAGTCTGTATAAAACAGGGATAATAGAGAGCAGTCTATGTGAGACAAGAGAACATGAGAGCAGGCTGTCATTAGTATTGTGTCAGACTCAAAAGGGACAGTTTTCAAGTATGTTCTGAGTAGATGTACTGAAAAAAAATCTGTGGTATACTTCAGAGTAGTATTGTGGATGGGATTTAGCAAATCTCATCATTCATTATAGAGAAAAGCTGAGAATCTGCCGAAACATGACCTAAGGTGGAGATTTTAAATCTGCAGTAAGTCAATTTATGTTGCAAAATGCAGATTTTTTGTGTATTTAATGTAATGTAATGGAGAAACCAAAATACACAATAAAAGGTGCATTGCTGCAGATTTTGGTCACCTTTCAGCAAAAACACTGGAATGATAGAATTTGTCACATGCAACAAAACTTGCAAAACTTAACACTTGGCAGAACTATATTTAGCAATGAAATCTCCTTGAGAACTGAAGGTCGCTCAGAAGTGGGCACCTTCTTCACTTTCAAAAATAAACATTCTCTTTATTGTGAAGTAATGTTGGAATTGTCTTTTGACAATGTGAATGTTCAGTAAAAATCTGTTTATTCCCAGGACAGTAGAGTCCTTGTACTTTCCTATTCTTTCCATTCCTTTTCTCAGCCCCTGATGATTTATCAATCAGAAAACGTGTGGCTCTCAAGAGGATGGGAAAAAGCAGAGTAGCTCAGAATGCACTCCGGCTTCAACTTCTCTTTCTGAAGTCATCTTCTTTCCTAGCCTCAATAGACAGAATATGGGTCACAAAATTCTGTGGTGAACGACTACATTATCTTTCACAAAAAAGAGGGCAATTCAGTTCCTAAAACAAAAATACGTCATTCTCTGTTATTTACAAGCTAAAATACTGTTTAAGCTCACCTTGCCTGAACCTTAACTGGGCACTGTCAGATTCAAAAACTTTCTACATGTTGTACATCTTGGCAAAACATTAACCTTCCTAATATACTTCATAAGAAATGTATTTCTTTTTATACAAATCATGGCTTATAATAAAAGACCACTGGGGGTCCCTATACCATCCAGAACATAATCCTGCCCGGTTACAGCATCATCTTTGCCCGAGTTGAAAAACAGGCTGGGAAAAAGTCCAGGAAGTAAGGGAGGGACTAGCATCATCTGTGCTCACTCCAGTCCTGTCTATCAGACTGCAGCAGACTCCAGTGTGTGCTGTGGTAAGGTGTTAGTGCTGATTTTAAAACATTTTCACAGTTGTGATGTCGCGAACAGAAAATTTTCTGTTCGCGAACGGCGAACGCGAACTTCCGCAAATATTTGCGAACCGGTGAACCGGGTGAATTGCCATTGACTTCAATGGGCAGGCGAATTTTAAAACCCACAGGGACTCTTTCTGGCTACAATGGTGATTTAAAAGTTGTTTCAAGGGGACTAATACCTGGACTGTGGCGTGCTGGATGGGGATCCATGGCAAAACTCCCATGCAAAATTACATAGTTGATGCAGAGTCTGGTTTTAACCCATAAAGGGCATAAGGGCCTAACATTCCTAAATTCTTTGGAATAATGTGCCCCCTTTAGGCATCACATAGTTAGATCCCCCCTTTAGGCAGCACATAGTGGGATTTGAACCCAAGGCCCCAGCGCTGCAAGGCAGCAGTGCTAACCTCTGAGCCACCATGCTACCCTTAGCATACATCTAATATGCACGGTTGCTAAAATGGACAGAGATGTCAGCAGAGAGTACCAGAAAAATTTGGCATGTACACATGGCTCAAAAAGTTGCCAGCGGCCAGAAAAATTGCAGCAGCATAAAAAGTGCAGCACCAGAGGCCAGAAAAATTAGTCATGTACACCTGGCTGAAAAATAAGAACAAGCGCATATCCAAGAGTCCAGAAGACTCTATATTGCAGGATGGAGAAACAGACAAAGAAATTATTTTCTAAATAAAATTTTTCATCAAATAAAGAAACAGAATTCTTCCCTCTCTGTAGTTTACTTTTGAAAATTTAAGTTGAAAAATCACATGTAACAAGCGTTCCTTTGTGTACTGGTAAGTACTCTTGAAAATTCAAGTTTAAATTATCATAAAGTCCAGAAGACTCTATAATGTAGGACGGTGAAAAACACAAAGAAATCCTTTTCAAAATAAAAGGGTCCCTCAACAGGCACGACAGCATGAAAGACCCCATTTGCTCAAGGTTGGATGCCGAGCTACTCATGTCCCGTTCCTCGTTCTCAGTGATGTCAGGGAAGGAATCATCTTCTTCCCCCTAGCCACGTACAACACCACGGGAACCAGATAGGTGACAATGAGCACCCTGGGATGCCTGTTGTGGTTGGTCTTCTTCCTCCTCTTCAAAGACACATTCCTCCTCTGACTCGTCTTCCTCACAATCCTCTTCCAGCGTTGCCGCAGGTCCAGCAAGCGATGCTGATAAGGCTGTTTCTGGTGGTGATGGTGACCACAACTCTTCATGCTCATCTACTGCCTGATCCAGCACTCTTCGCATTTCTGTTTGTTTCCCAGCCAGAAAGTGCCCTAAAACATTGCGACTTGAACCATAGTTGGTGGCGGATAAGTCATGCAAGTCATCCTTGGTCGCCACCTTACCCAGACGGAACGTGATTGGTCGGATTCTTCAAAAAAGAGTTGCCGCCGATGCCTCTTGGAATTCTCCAAAGAGGAAATACACGTCTTATCCCTGATTGGTCGCTGCCCGGACCTGCCCAGCAGCGATTGGTTGAATTCTTCAAAAAAGATTCGCCACCGATGCCTCTAGGAATCCCCCAAAGAGGAATTATACGTCTTTAACCTCGTTGGTCACCGCCCGGACCTGCCCAGCAGCGATTGGCTGAAAGATTTGAAAGACATTCTGCCGCCACCAGCGGCAAAAACTTGCAACCTGAACTCATACGTCCCCTCTCTGATTGGCTCACTCAACATCCCGAACAGCCAATCAGAGTTAAGCCTACCATCCCCATGCCCATGTTTGGATGACATCCCCTCACCGACTTTTTTCTATGACAGTGTAACTGTACACAGCCATGTACGGCACGTTCCTGATTGGTCTACCCCATACCATCCAGCAGCAAGCGACCAATCAGCTTCAAGAGGCCCGTCTTCATTCAAAATCCACCAGGGCAACCCTGCACAGCATCACCAGGTTTACCCAATGCGCAGTGTAGGTGATATACCTGACCTGACCATGCTTTGCAGACCAGGTATCAGTGGTCAGATGGACCCTTGCCCCAACACTGTGTGCCAGACATGCCATTACTTCTTGTTGCACAATCGAGTACCGGTTGGGGATTGCCTTTTGTGCAAAGAAATTTTGGCCGGGTACCTTCCACTGCGGTGTCCCAATAGCTAAAAAAAAATGTTAGCTATTTTTTTTTATTTTTTACATTTTTATAATTTTTTTTAAATTAATTTTTTAAAAGCTGGCAGGCTATGAGTTCAGACAAGCCAGCTGTCAGACGCCGGGCTAGGGGGAGCCCTTGTGACATTGGCATCTTACGCTCAAACATGTCCTTGACATACGTAGACGTAGATTAGACACTGTAGGCCTGACATACACGCTTGCAGACAACTAACTGCTATTCAATCTATTATTGTCAAAATAAAAATAAAAATTTGTTAAATTTGCACAACTGTCACACCACATATGATTTGCACTAGTGTGACCATGAGCCCAGCAGGCCCAAAAACTCCCAAGTGTGAAGTGAACTGACTGATTTTATTTCATAGCCAAAAAAAGGAATTTTTTATTCAAATTTACACTATGGTCACACCACATATGATTTGCACTAGTGTGACAATGAGCCCAGCAGGCCCAAAAACTCCCAAGTGTGAAGTGAACTGACTGATTTTATTTCACAGCCCCAAATTTTTTTTTTCAAATTTACACTATGGTCGGTCACCCCAAAGATGATATGCACTAGTGTAACAATGAGCCCTAAGGGCTAAAAGACTCCCAAGTGTGAAGTGAAGTGACTGATTTTATTTCACAGCCAAAAAAGGTATTTATTTTTTTTAATTTACACAACTGTCAACCCACATATGATTTGCACTAGTGTGACAATGAGCCCAGCAGGCCCAAAAACTCCAAAGTGTGACGTGAACTGACTGGTTTTATTTCACAGGCAAAAAATATATATTTTTTTATTTGCACGTGTCACACCAAATGTGATTTGCACTAGGGTGCCACAATTAGCCCTGCAGGCAAAAAAAAAAACTCACAAATGTGACGTGAACTGACTGGTTTTATTTCACAGCCAAAAAAGGTTTTTTTTTTTTTTAATAACTGTCACACCGAATGTGATTTGCACTAGTGTGACAATGAGCAAAAAAGGTTGCCAGCGGAGTTCCCCTTTTAAGCAGAGGTCCCCAACCAGGGTGCCTCCAGCAGTTGCAAGACACACAGACTGAACGTATAGCCCTTTTAATACTGTAGTTAGTTGCTTGAAGGAACTTAAGTTTTACACTGGAGTACCCCTTTTAACCAGCGGTCCCCTCCCAACCAGGGTGCCTCCAGCTGTTGCAAGACACACGGACTGAACTTATAGCCATTTTAATACTGTAGTTAGTTGCTTGAAGGAACTTAAGTTTTACACTGGAGTACCCCTTTTAACCAGCGGTTCCCTCCCAACCAGGGTGCCTCCAGCTGTTGCAAGACACACGGACTGAACTTATAGCCCTTTAAATACTGTAGTTAGTTGCTTGAAATAATTTAAGTTTTACACTGGAGAACCCCTTTTAACCAGCGGTCCCCTCCCAACCAGGGTGTCTCCAGCTGTTGCAAGACACACGGACTGAACTTATAGCCCTTTTAATACTGTAGTTAGTTGCTTGAAGGAACTTATGTTTTACACTGGAGTACCCCTTTTAACCAGCGGTTCCCTCCCAACTAGGGTGCCTCCAGCTGTTGCAAGACACACGGACTGAACTTATAGCCCTTTTAATACTGTAGTTAGTTGCTTGAAGGAACTTAAGTTTTACACTGGAGTACCCCTTTTAACCAGTGGTTCCCTCCCAACCAGGGTGCCTCCAGCTGTTGCAAGTCACACGGACTGATATTTGAGCCCTAAAAAGGGCTTTTTTGGGTGCTGTCCTTAAAGCAGATGTTAGACTAGTGCTTTGGGAGTAAAGTGGACCCTGAATACACCACCTAGCAGCAACCTAGCTATCGCTTTCCCTATTAAAGTAGGAACAGCTTCTCTGTCCCTCCACTTTCTAAGCCTGCAGCATGCCGAATGAAGGTAAAATGGCATCCGTACAGGAGGTAGGAGGGTCTGGAAGGGAGGGACTAATTGGAGGGACTAATTGGCTGTAATGTGTCTGCTGACTCTGACTCACAGGGTCAAAGTTCACATATGTTCGCCCGGCAATGCGAACGCGAACATGCTAAGTTCGCCGGTAACTGTTCGCCGGCGAACAATTCGCAACATCTCTATTTCACAGTGCACACACTGCATAAACTGCAGGTGTGCCTGGTGAATTATTGTGATATAGTATGCCTACAAAGCACCAATAACTGGCAGTGGATTGTGTTGTATGTGCTGCGTTTTTAACTCACACATTATTCACTATTTAATTTTCTCATTAAAAGTTCAGTTTTAACTAATTAGAGTGAGGGATAAAAGTGGACCTTTTTACTCCGTCTAGTCAAGGCTGAGTTGCAGATAAAATAAGCTGAGGCAATACACACAAATGGAGCCACAAAACACTTTCACTGAAATACTAAAGCCCTGTTCACAATATGAAATTCAGCAAGGAATTCCTCTAGAATCTGTGCCCTTTCTGCTCCACAGTACTGGAGCAGAAATTAGGTGAAATCAATGCTTATTTTTCAGGGCAATATGCCATGGAGAAAAGTACAGAAATTCGAACTTAGTCCTCCAGTACTGTATTAGTACAGTCTGCAATCTCAGTACCATATAGGCTCAAGACAGTGCTGAGACTGCAGGCTGTACTAGTGCAGTACATGGAGCGGCCCAGCAGTACTGACCTTCTCTGACCGCCGCTCTATGTCCCGAGCATCACTGGCAGGGAGAGCCCAGGAAACTTTGTACAGAAGGGGGAAAGATGGGGGCAGCAGCATCAGGGGAGACCTGGTATGGCTGGATATCAGGCTGCCTGAGGACAGGAGGAAACAGGGGAGAGGGAGTATGATCACACCTACTGTTAGATTCTGGCAGAAGACTGAACATCTTCAGCAGGAATCCATTTCTTTGACAGAAGTTTTATGATGGAACTTCCAACATGTGGACTACGCAGCAGAATCCCATTGAAATCAATGAGAGATTACTGCAAGTGGAATTTCCGCTGAATTTCTGTAGTGTGAATGGGCCCTTAGGAATGCGTTGCTCAGGCGAGATGGGAAGGGTGGAGCTGCCTCTTATACCAGGTGACCACAGGTGATTGGCTGGGGACAATTTTTTGGGAGGAGCACAAACTACAGCACATGATGTGATGGTAACCCATGTCCGTGCCTGTAGGGATGAGCAGTACCCTAGTGGGGATGGATTGCCAGCATTACCAACTCTTATTACAAACACTTATGTACTGTAATGTACATCACTATATGAATGTTACATTGCATCAATCTTTTGCAAATATGCATTTCGACATAGGCTACAGATTTATTTAAAGAGTCTTCTTCTGTCTAGATAGGATGTTATTACTTTTTCATATATTATACTGGAGATTTACAGTCAAGTCCTGTGATTTTACGACATAGTACTTACAGATTCTGCCGTCACAATCAATATCACCGAGAAGGTATTTCTGAGAATAAGACCACACATCCCGATGATCAGAAAGACAGTCCCTTAATCTTGACTCCAAATGACAGATGAAGGGTGAAGGGAAGTCTTTCTACACGACTCCTGTGGTTACTTTTCAGTTCCTGGTAAGTAATAACAGCTTCGTTCTTTAAAGTGAGCGCAATGACAGAAGAGAAATGATGGTATCCATTAGATACAGAACATTGTTTTTTTTAACGACAAGGAACATCAGAAAGCGAATGTTATGGCCTCACAGTAAGGTAACTGCGGGAAAGAACACAGAAGTGGAAGATGTCACATGGGATTTTCCTCCAAGGAGAGATGGAAAAACTAAGCAATATTTACTCAATAGGGAATCCCCATAAAGTGTGCAGAAAGCAGTCAGATGACAACAATACGTAAGCATAGTGCATCACTGCATTTAATGGATACAAAGATAGATGGATATACATAAGATAGATAAATAGATGCGAGATAGATACAGATATTCCAAGAAGAACAGCACAACCGCTCCAATGTTTTCAATAGTTAGGTGCACGTCATCATCAGGCTCCTGGTCAGGGAATCCCATGTATATCCATAAGATAAAAGATCGCAACACACAAAAAGTTTCCTTCAAAAAAAATGTGGTGTTTATTCCATCCTCATACAAACAGTGCGACATTTCCGCGGCCTCACGCCGCCTTTTTCAGGCATAGCAAGTGAGTTACATCAAGAGGTTTAAATAGTGTCTTTTACAATACAGGGTGGGCCATTTATATGGATACACCTTAATAAAATGGGAATGGTTGGTGATATTAACTTCCTGTTTGTGGCACATTAGTATATGGGAGGGGGGAAACTTTCAAGATGGGTGGTGACCATGGCGACCATTTTGAAGCCGGCCATTTTGAATCCAACTTTTGTTTTTTCAATAGGAAGAGGGTCATGTGACACATCAAACTTATTGGGAATTTAACAAGAAAAACAATGATGTGCTTGGTTTTAACGTAACTTTATTCTTTCATGAGTTATTTACAAGTTTCTGACAACTTATAAAATGTGTTCAATGTGCTGCCTATCGTGTTGGATTGTCAATGCAACCCTCTTCTCCCACTCTTCACACACTGATAGCAACACCGCAGGAGAAATGCTAGCACAGGCTCCGTAGTTTCAGGTGCTGCAGTTTCAGGTGCTGCAGAATGGGCAAAACAAAAATTGGAACAGGACCCTCAGTTTACGCAGAAGATTTTGTTCAGTGATGAGGCAAATTTTTATGTGAATGGTGAAGTTAACAAACAAAACCACTGCTATTGGTCTGACACTAATCCACATTGGATAGATCCCTCCAAGACTCTTGGAACACAAAAATTGATGGTATGGTGTGGTATATGGGGTACAAAGATAGTGGGGCCATTCTTCACCAATGAAAACCTCAAGGCCACTGGATATGCGAAATTGCGACATGATGATGTGTTTCCCTCTTTATGCACTGAAGCTGGCACGTTCCCTGAGTTTTTCCAGCAAGAAACTACAAATACTGGAAGCCTGTGCTAGCATTGTGTGAAGAGTGGGAGAAGAGGGTTGCATTGACAATCCAACACAATGGGCAGCACATTGAACACATTTTATAAGTTGTTAGAAACTTGTAAATAACTCATGAAAGAATAACGTTACGTTAAAACCAAGCCCATCATTGTTTTTCTTGTGAAATTCCCAATAAGTTTGATGTGTCACATGACCCTCTTCCTATTGAAAAAACTAAAGTTGGATACAAAATGGCCGACTTAAAAATGGCCGACTTAAAAATGGCCGCCATGGTCCCCACCCAACTTGAAAAGTTTCCCCCCTCACATATACTAATGTGCCACAAACAGGAAGTTAATATCACCAACCATTCCCATTTTATTAAGGTGTATCCATATAAATGCCCCCCCCCCCCTGTACATCATAAAACAATCAATAAAAGTGCATACCATAATAATTCATATCATACAACATAGTGTTACATCACAATTGCATTGGGATGATTTTGTGATGTAACACTATGTTGTATGATATGAATTATTCTGGTATGCACTTTTATTGATTGTTTTATGATGTATTGTAAAATGCACTATTTAAACCTCTTGATGTAACTCACTTGCTATGCTTGAAAAAGGCGGTGTGAGGCCACGGAAACGTCGCACTGTTTGTATGAGGATGGAATAAATACCACACTTTTTTTTTAAGGAAACTTTTTGTGTGCTGTGATATTTTATCTTATAGATAGATATGAGATAGATAGATGGATAAAAAGATGTTGAGATAGATAGATAGATAAATAGATAAAACCGAAAAATCCAGCAGCACTCCATATATCAGTTAAATCAATGTTTGGCTTTATTCATCCTTTACTGCCAATGGCTGTGTGAGGCAGCTGAAACATTGATTTACCATTTGATGTATAAATCCAAACACTGATTCATCTGATATCTGGAGTGCTGCTGGATATCTCGGTTTTGTCTACATGGTGAGTCTCTGACCTGGGCTTTATCAGCTTGCACCCAAACCAATAATTGGAGTGCCATCCTCCTTCAAGAATTAGATAGATAGATATGAGATAGATAAAACTTTCCTAAATCCGCAGCACTCTGGATTCCATAAAAAGGGTGTAGTTTATTCCATAAACAAAAGTGTCACAGCAATGTTTCTGCCAGCTCAGAAAGCAGCTCGGAGCTTGAGAAAGGCCACGTGAGCTGGCAGAAACGTTGCTGTGACACTTTTGTTTATGGAATAAACTACACCTTTTTTTTATGGAATCCAGAGTGCTGCGGATTTAGGAAAGTTTTGTATACTATACGGACCTTTGACCAAGGTCTGGCTCTGCGTGCACCACTTCTTATTTTTTTCTCATTGGATTGTGCTGCTTCCCTATTGTTTCTAGATAGATAGATAGATAGATAGATATTTAATAATTGTCTTTGTGATTTTCACATTTCAATTTTCTTTATTTATTGGAGCCAAGTTTTGAAACATGTTGCTTCTTTCCAATCTGTTTCTATTTCTGACAGTTTTTTATTATTTTATCTTTTGCACATTATCATAGGGCAGCCATCTTGCATGAGCAGTTAGAGATATGCTGTACAGCAACCATACTGACCATAGGAAACAATAATCGATGGCAGACTCATTGACTTCTATGGGAGACTTTTCTGGGCATGATCTGTGAATTGTGCTGAGGTCATTGCGCAGGGAGGAGGAGGGAGCTGTTATCATCACTTATTGTGAATGGCAGATCCTGTGTGTCATTGCTGTAATCCTACCTGTGATGATTACAGAACAAGAAGTGTAAGTTTAGTATTAGGTAATTATGGTTGTAATTAGTTGATACTGTCGTTAACAAGGGCTGCATAACCCAACTGACAGGTTCCCACGCATTACACATATGATCCAACCACAATACCTGTTTAGTAAAAAATGTATACGATGATATAACCAACTGAGGCATTTGTGCTACACAGGACAGATTAAAGTGTAAGTAGGTGCTTTAGATAGCAAAACATGTAAAAGTCCAGCACAGCTGTTATATGCAATCTCATGCACAGTAATGGAGCTACCCGGTAACTGCAGTGAAAAACTTAAAGGAGAAATCCAGCACAAGTACCTCGTAAAATATTCTCTTAGTTAATATTGAGAAGGAAGGATATGAGAAGGGGTATTCCGCCCCAGGACATCTTATCCCCTATCCAAAGGATAGGGGATAAGATGTCAGATCGCGGGGGTCCCGCCAGTGGAGACCCCCGGGATCTCGGGTGCAGCACCCCGCTGTCATTACTGCACAGAGCAAACTCGCTCTGTGCGTAATGACAGGCGATACAGGGGCCGGAGCATAGTGACGTCACGCCCCCTCCCATAGACTTGCATTGAGGGGGCACGGGTGTGATGTCACGAGGGGCGTGGCCGTGATGTAACAACACCCGCAGCCTGCACCCAGCGTTCGGAACAAAGTGTTCTGAATGCTGGGGTAGTGGAGTACCCCTTTAATGTCAGTATTTCACTACAACAAGGAGACTTTGGAATGTACAGTATGGCAAGCCATACTGTACAGAAGAAGGAAACATTACCCATCTGCAGGCAGCTGCGTAGGGGTGATTGCTCCTCATCAGTACAGGGCAAGGTTTGCTAGCTTTGTTGGTGAGAGGCCTGTCGACCTGGTACAAAGTTGTAAAGTTTCTCCTTGAGGAGAGAACCAAAACGGTGTGAAGATTTTTAGGCTATAAGCATTTCACTGGGAATTCTGGGAAGAATTCAGGAGTCTAAGAAACTGACTGGGAATATATGCCAAGCACGAATTCTAACCAGAAGAAATAAAAAACATCTGCAATCAGCCCCTTATCAGCACAGAGCAGGATGTGCTGGCTTGGCTGGTGAGAGGACTGTTGACATAGGTCAAAGGGATAAGCTTTCTCCTTATTAAAAGGTGTTTCCAATAAGAACAATGCACTTGACTCGTTTCGAACATAAGAACAATGCACTTGACTTGTATCATAAGCGTATGATTAAGACCTTGATGGTTGAAACCTGTTAAAGGAGATACCCAGTGGTGAAAAACCTATCCCCTATCCTAAGGATAGGGGATAAGTTTCAGATCACGGGGGTCCGACTGCTGGGTCTCCCCGTGATCTCCTGTACAAAGGAAGGGGGCGTGTTGACCACCGCACGAAGCGGCAGCTGATATGCCCCCTCAATACAACTCTATGGCAGAGCCGGAGCGCTGCCTTCGGCAATCTCCAGCTCTGTTATAGAGTTGTATTGAGGGGGCGTGTCGGCTGCCGCTTCGTGCGGTGGTCAACACGCGCTATCTGGCCAGCGAGCCGGGGCCCCGTAGAGGAAATCTCGGGGGGGGCCCAGCGGTCGGACCCCCCGCAATCTGAAACTTATCCCCTATCCTTAGGATGGGGGATACGTTTTTCACCACTGAACTACCCCTTTAAGTGCAATCATCTTACTGGAAACATGTATTTTAATATTAACCAATAAAGAGGATATTTTACAAGATACCCATGTTGGATTTGTCCTGGAAGTTTTCCGCTAGGTTTTATGCATGGAACTAAAAATCAGAAAAGTTCCATGTTACAGTATGTTCTCTGTCCAAAATGATTAGTCTTGTTTGTGAGTAGAGATTGCAGGTAAGAGGTACTATAAAGAGGCAAAAAAAATACCACTGACATGCTGCCTAAGACAATAAAGGGAGAGTGCACCCCTGTGGCTCTGGGGCCCCACTTGTGGAGATATCCCAGCATCCCAGAAATAAGAGGAGCGTGGACAGACCACTCCTGCCAGGAAGAGATAAGATAACCCTGCAATTATCACATAGGACGGGGACTGTGTTCTCCAGTTTCTGCATCAATCTCTCTTTTAGCAGACACTGGTACAGGGGCAGGAGAGTACATGCAGAAGTTAATCATAGGGTGCTGCATGTAGATTCCCTGATAACAAAGTAGACAGATCAGCAGGTGATAAATATATTTACATTAAGAAGAAATGAAACTGCTCCATTACGACTGGAGACACTGCTGGATTGGTACAATGTGTCTCCAATGAATCCATATGGCATGGTCATATTGTCATTTGTATTAACAACAGGGCTTAGCAATAGTAATACTATTTTGGCAACCAATAGTATTGGCACTGTGTAGCAATACTGAACAGTGTGTCACTACAATATTGGAACTTTAGGATACCCTTTTATTTACAGTATATTGTATGGTATTATTTTAGTTGCATGCTCCATAGATGCTGTTGGGACAGTATAGGTGAAAAAGACACAACTGCATCCCCTAGTTAAGTGACTGCCAGAGCTGTCATTGAAACTAATGGCTTTGCTAAGGACTATAATGCTGCCCTGCATTTATGTCTATGATATGAACAGGATCAGGAGAAGACACATACTGCAGACAGTTCTGGATTCTGAAGAAGTGAGGGGCCTCTATACTTCAAGTGTACAATAGTTAACCACATGAAAGTACTAACCACCAGAGATGGGTCTCCATGAAAAGATCCCCCCCCCCCCAAATTGCTTCCTAGGACAAATTAATGCATAGTAGCATCTCTTCAGAATTAGAAGAGCTTGCTCTTTATTGTCACCTATTGGAGGCAGAATCCCTGCAAGCCAAACCAGAATCTCCTCCAAAAGAAAGAGTAAGTCTCCTCGTGCCATTGGTTTCCTAAGGGTATGTTCACACTGAAGAATTGGAGAGGAATCATTTTAGTCAGGAAAATGTTGAAATCTGCCATCTTCTGCTTGCCGCGATATTGAAGAGGAATTGAAGCAGAATGGAAGCAGATATTACAAGCAGAACTCAGGAGGAGGATTATGTTGGGGAGGAAGTTCAGCCATTTCCGCTTGAATTCTGCTTGAAACTGATTTCCTCAAAAGTAAAATTCACATTGTATTAACGGGCTTTTACAAGCGGATTCCGCCTGAAGAATGAACATGTTCTATCTTCAGGGGGAACAGAATTCAGCGTCACAGAATCCTTCTAGCGGAAATTCCTCAGTGTGAACAGGGCAGCAGAAAGTCCATTAAAGGAAATATGTCACCAGTGTTACCTGTACTAACCTGTCGGTACTGACAGGTAGTGCAGGTGACACTGATGACAACGGTACTTACCTTGTCCCGTTCCATGCAGGGAATCTCCGGTAATCTCCTCCATTAACTTCAGCTCCGGCCGGGCTTGTGGCACGGGCAGAGCTTAGTGACGTCACCGCTGCTGTTCTCTAGCATCAGGAGCCAGCAGAGGTGACGTCACTAAGCTCCGCCCATGCCTCAAGCTTCTACAGCAATGGTGACATCACTAAGCTCCGCCCCGTGCCCTAAGGCAGGCCAGAGCTGAAAATAACGGAGGAGATTACCGGAGATCCCCAGCACTGAACGGGACAAGGTAAGTACACAACACCCCTGAGGAAGTCACAAACGGTGACGGAACGCGTGGGGCTTTGGGGTCCTGTCCCGCTACCTACTATTTTGGCTCGTCTGTTCTGTGGTCGCTATGCACTGGTGATATGAATTTATGTTATTCTCTTGCACATTGCTTATTTTGATATTATTTGGTGTTTCATTTATACCGAGTGTATGGTGCAGAGGTTTATTCTTGGCATGTATAATTATTCTTTATTTAGCACCACCATTAAGTAGCCATATCATTTGCCAACAGAGGGACAGGACTATGGTGAGAAGGGGGTTCATGGCCCCTCTCCCATGTTGTAGAAGTTTGCTCGGTTTAGAGCTTTTTAATTGATTTTAGCCCTTTTTGTCTTGTGTTTTCTACCGTGTACTTAATAAAAACTTGTTATATATTCAATAATTTTGTGGTGTGCACTCTTTACAGTAATTCTGCTTTTTGGTGTAGCAAGGTAAGTACCGTTGTCATCAGTGTCACCTGCACTACCTGTCGGTACTGACAGGTTAGTGCAGGTGACACTGGTGACAGATGTCCTTTAAAGTAGAGTTTTATTGTTAGATGATTTGGAGCAGAAAAAATGAGCAGAATTACTCGAATAAATTCCTCTCCAATTCCTCCGTGTGAACATACCCTAAAAGTGACACATTACCCCTTCAGATCCATGTTGGATTTTTCTCCAACAGTCAGCCAGCACCCTGGACTTACAGATGGGTCCTCTTCCTTTTACAGGAGATTCTGGGTTGGCTGATAATCCCTAGTCATTCACTGATTTATACATATGTGCACCAAATTTATTATGTGTTTCAGACAATTTTTGCAACATGGTCAAAAAAATGGACACTAGAAAGGGGCTGGACTGTGAAACTGTGTGCCAAAATTGTGCCAAAATGTTGGCACATTATTCTGGTGCAAATTACGGCAGCTAATACATGGTGTAAAGTTGGACAAAAGATGCACCAAATGTATAAAACAGCTTGAGTCATTTTAATAAATCAGTTGCATTGCTAGATTGTTAAATCTACTGTACATTTACACTAACAGCTCATTCACACCACTGAATTTCTGCCCAGGATTCCACCTGCAGCAGGCGCTGGCTATGATCACTTGTAAATGCTCAATCTCCCTAGATGACAATGCATTTCCGAGTGCATTCTGCATGTTCATTCTTTCGGCTGAGTCTGTGGACTGGAATTTCCACAGCGGAACGTCCACCAAGAAAATTATTAAGTGTGAATGGTACAGCAGAATCCTATTAAAAGCAACTGGAAGCTGCCGCATCGGATTTTCTACAGTGGAGCTCCGGAGAAGAATATCGCTTGGAAAAAACGTAGTGTCAATGGTCCCTAAGAATTAAACAATTTTAGTAAGTTTTATATTTTATATCTATAATCCTTGAACCACTTGCATTATTACCATTAAGATCCAAGTCAAGCTAGACCATCATAAATACTATCATTAAACCCTGATCTATCATAACCAGAAAAAGTTAGTATAGTGGGGCCACCAAGCATTTGTAAACTCTCCAAAAATTCTATTTTTACACTTGACTATGTCTGCACTATGTGGCGCTGTTTTATTGCTGTACATATAATAACTTTATTGGCACTAAACTGCACTGTTAACATAACTATGGTAAGCCAAGCAGACTACATCATGAATCAGTAGGCACAGCAGAGTGCCCATTTCTTGGTGACATTGACTTTTCTGTCACATTTACTCTTAGGCTATGTTCATATGGGGGAATTTCTGATACTGCGCTCAAATTCTGCTCAGAAAAGCAGACTGCGCAGTTGTGTAGATTCCGCGCAGTTTTGTGGTACTTGAGCAGAATTTAAGTGGAATTTGAGCTGAATTTTTGTGGTTTCAAAATACAGATTTTACTTATATTCAGAGTCCCATTTATTTTAATGGGGCTCTGAATGGAATATCGCAAAAGACATGTCTTATAACTTTGCGGAATCCGGAATTTCCCTTGCGGGAATGTCTGCCGTGGAAATTCCTCTTTGTGAATGGGACAGTGGAATCCCCAATTGAAGATAATGTACATTAAAATTTGCAGAATTTACGTGCAGAATTTTTCGATAGAATTCCGCATGGAAATTCCACTGTGTGAATATATCCTAAGTGAGCAGAGAATACCTGGATAGGTGCTGACTGTTTGCCAAACATTATGCCTGGAAACTTACTTATACCTCAGAATCCCTACTGAATATTCACAACAGGGAACTATGAAACTGAGTTTTCCCTTTAACATTTCATTTGGCGAGTTATACATCTCTGTAATATTCTCAAGCGTCTTAAAGAGAAAAAAAATATCTAATGAAACAGATGAAATCTAAGACGATAAATTCCAGTAGTTCCCAGTCCTATTGTCACCGTGCAGCTGTACAATAGCGAGTCATTATTAATGTTGTTTTGCTGTGTATTACAACAAGAGCTTATAAAATGTCTATCCAGCCACGGCAGTGTAAACCTCACTTAAATATTTCTTAACAAAAGCCAGGTCTAATCTTGTCATGTCTGAATGTTTTTCCCCTTAGGTAATACATGCACTGTCAACATCTGATGACTTAATCCGGGTTATTAAATTGTCTATTGTGACTAATATAGAAAAATGTGGAGATACGCCACAGCTTCAGTTTTTACATACCTTCTGCAATGATCTCAACTCCTTCCCTTCTCACAATAAGAAAGAAAGCCTTCACCATCAAAGTCAATAGAGAAACTGAATAGCCAGTATTTTGCAGGTCTGATACTTTGTAAGTGGCATGCGCTTTATTTAAATTTTTTTTTTTTTTTTACAGAACGGAAAAAATAAATAGAAGGGAAAGGTGATTTATGGGCATGGTGATGTGCGGCGTGATTAATGCGTGTTATGATGTGTTGCTTGTAAAAGGCAAGATCCACAAATCCTTTATTTTCATTAGGCAATATTTTAACAGTTCTGCGAACAAAAGCCTCTGGGATGCGACTGTAATGACCCCATAGTCAGAGCCCGCACATGCTGTATCGTAATTATATAGGGACTTTGTGGCAATAAGATTTTAAAGTGAAATTCCTGGTTATTATCAACACCAAATTAGAGCAGGGTGTTCTTCCATCTCCATTTACTTTACTTTTTTCAGGATTATCTGATATTGGAGACCAAAAGGCTAAGTTCACACTGCCGTTGTGCTCTGCCCCATTCTGGCTCCATTAGGCTCTTTTTTTTGTGCCTAACAGAACCTGAATGGGTTGGAGCACAACAGGCAGCGCCGTCCCAAAGGATACCTTTGACATTGAATGGGATCCGTTGGGTGTCCATTGTTTTAGGGAAGTAGAATGGAGAAAAATACCGGACATGCAGTATTTTAACCCCACATAACTCCTGTCATTTTGCAACGGAGCTCCCTTAGGTGAAGGCCTAACTGTTCTTGCTGTGGATCCCCTGTGCTGCTGTGAGGTAGCATGTAACCATACCAAGGTGCGAAGTCTAAGACCCTTCACCCTTTCAAGCAAAATCACATACATGATGAGGTCATGAAGGGTGAATGAAGAGGGCTCAGGACTTGAGTTCACTCCATACCCAGTGGCTTCTGGCTGCTTTCAGTAGCTGAGGGCTGCCACTAATAGCCAGCATACAGAAATTGACACTGACGGCTATTATCTCTTTAGATGCCTGCTGTCAAACTTGACAGCCGCATCTAAATGGCAGTTACGACTTTAATTGGTGGCGCAGAGGTTAGGATCTTTTGCAACAATGCGCTCATGCGATCATGAGAAGGAGATATCTTTTCTGGAGGTCTTAGCTATATTTACATAGCTGCCTGTGGAAGGTTCATCTCTCATAGAATTCAGATCAATGCAGTACTTATGTATTGATTACTGATGTAGCGGTCACCCAGCTTGGCTTGTGACTAGCTAAGCGGGCATTCTCTCTGTGTTGAGATGAGACCAAGAAGTGGATAGTAATAGGGACCCAGTGAGTGATGGACAGATGTCAAACTCCTATTATGTAGGCTAGCCTTTCCCTTTTTTAAAAACCTTTGTATTGCCTGACAACCCTTAGGGTATATTCACACGGCACAATCTGCTAACAAAATAGCCGGAAAAATTAAGCTCAGAAATTTTGTTGCAGCACAGTCCTATTACTTTCAATTGGATTCTGCTGCACACAGTGGAATTTCTACGGCAGATGTTTCAGACGTAGAAATTGCTATTCCAGTGTCTATTGACAGAATGAACATATTCTTTTGGTGAAATATGCTTGGACATGCATTGCTTTCTATGGAGACAGCGCATTTCCCAATGTTCCTAGCGCTGGAGGAACATGAGTGAAACCTCTGGATATGACGCTGAACACATGCAGTCAACTTCTTTGGTCAACCATGACGAAGCTTCTCCCAAATGAAACCTGTCCTGTGAAACTTCTTTACGGTCTTGCTCACCGCGTTGCAGCTCAGTTTCAGGGTCTTGGCAATCTTTTTATAGCCAATGCCATCTTTATGTATAACAACAATTGTTTTTTTGAGACCCTCAGAGAGTTCTTTGCCATTAGGTGCCGTGTTGAACTATCAGTGACCAGTATTAGAGAGTGTGAGAACGATAACACCAAATTTCAGACCCCTACTCCACAATTTACACTTAAGACCTTGTCAAGCTAACAAGTCACATGACACCTGGGAGGGAAAATTACTTATTGGGCCCAATTTGGACATTTCCACTTAGGGGTGTACTCACTTTTGTTGCCAAGGTTAAGGCATTAATGACTGAGTGCTGTGTTATTTTGAGGGGACACAACATAAAAATTGTTATACAGGCTGTGCACTCACTACTTTACATTGTAGCAGTGTCATTTTATCAGTGTTGTCATATAAAACATGAAAAACATGAAACTCTACATGAAAAGATGTAATAAAATATTTACAAAAAAGTTAGGAGTGGACGTATGTGAGTTACTGTGTATATATGTGAAACCCAACCTTATAGAGAATGGTTTTGGTGGAATTATCACATAGAAGCTAACACCCAAAATACATGATTATCCTTCTCTTACGATGTCATTCTTATTTTATCTGTGAAGGTGTTTTACCTATTAATCTGGTGTTTATTCAGTTCACATACGTCATTCTTTTGTTGCAGATACAAAATTTAATGGCAAAAGCCGCCACCTTTCAATTGTCATTAACAACCCATCCCTGTAAATCAAAATTAAGAATAGTATTATAATCTTCTGACTTGTAAACCAAAACCCAAAGCAATTTTGTAACTGGAATTCATTTTTATAGTCCCTTGAAAAGAAGCCATTGGACTGATCTCTAAATATGAACGAAGCAAGTAAGTAAAAAAAACAAAACATTTCTTTGTGGATATGTCATATCACAGAAAAAATAATGCTTATATATGTTACTCACTAGGTCATGCAGATGCTTTACATGTCTTTTTATCTAAAATATAGAAATTGGGGCTCAGAGTCTTGAATGTAGGATTTAAGTTAAAAAGTTTATTAAATATATTATATAAAATTGTACCTATAGGTATAATGTAATGCGGATCACAGGGCCCTTGTGATCCCACAGTAAAATTAATAAATATTTAATATTTATAATCCTTGGCAATTACATAATATATATAATGTTACAATATTAAAAACAATAATATATTAAAAACAATAAATAAGTGTCCACATATCTATAGAAATAATTGAAATTGGTGATTTGTGAATAGCAGTGATAACAGTTTGAGTTGCTATTTTCAGAAATATTTGTATCCAGTTAGAAAAGGAAAGTGGTTAACGTCTTGAATAGAATGCAGCAAAGATGAATGGCAATTGTATCATTTATTGTATACTTGTGTAGCAGATTTCAATCCTCTAGGCAGAGGGCCCGCAGCTGGAGACACTGCCGTCTCCTAATTGTGCCGCGGCAATATGACAAATGAATGAAAAACAGCGTTAGTTACAAAAAGTTCCGATCCTCTATGTAGAGGGCTCTCACCTGGAGACACTGCCATCTCCTAAATATAGAAGTACAAGTGGAAGTGAAAGTCAGTACTTATATGGCAAATGACGATCCTCTATTCAGAGGAATCGCCGCTGGAGACACTGCCGTCTCCTATATGCAGTGATATTATGATGTAGAAAGCAGCACTTATATCTATAGTCAGAGTGAGTACTTTATGCAGATAGCGCTGGTCGTCAGATGGGTCCTGGTCCCTGGATGGAGGGTGCGCTGCTGGAGGCTCGGCAGCCTCAGATATGCAGCGATAGAAGTGGACTCTGTCTATAAGTACTGCAGCTGTTGTCCTGCTAGCAGTAATGCTGGGGGTCGATCTCCTCGGAGTAGCACGTACTGTCAGGGGTTGATTGACAAAAGTGATTAATCTTTTTTTGAGAAAGGTGTATTCTTTGATTAAAGATGATGTGACACTTGGAATAAATTATTGAAGCTGGATGCATTTCAGATCCTCCTTAGGACCTTTCTTCAGCAGCAAAAAATAATATTTTTTGCTGCTGAAGAAAGGTCCTAAGGAGGACCTGAAATGTGTCCAGCTTCAATCATTTATTGTTTTTAATATATTATTGTTTTTAATATTGTAACATTATATATATTATTAAATTGCCAAGGATTATAAATATTAAATATTTATCAATTTTACTGTGGGATCACAAGGGCCCTGTGATCCACTGTACATTATACCTATATGTACAATTTTATATCATATATTTAATAAACGTTTTAATTTAAATCCTATATTCAAGACTCTGAGCCCCAATTTCTATATTTTGTATCTCCCCTTTTTGGCACTGTGGGTATAGGTGCTATTTGGGCAGCTCGAGTCATTGGTCACTTGGTTAATACGAGCCTCTCTACCATTTTGTCATGTCTTTTTATTTGTCTAGCTTTTGTATTTGGCTCACAAATCTCTTTATTCTGCTGCTCACTTATTCTGAACCGCCCTCACTCACCATGCATTCACTTCCTCCATGAGTCTGCTGTGTTGTGCTGTATCTCTTCATCCAATAACTGCAGGTTGCTCTGTAATCCCCTTCTCTGTTTATATGTTGCAATCTAATAGACAGGAAAGGAGTGAGCACAGAGGAGTCCTAGTCTCACCCACACTTACTAGACCTTGTCTCAGCTGGTGCCTCAGCTTGGACAAAGATGATGCTGCAGCTGGACATAATTATGTTCTGGATGATATGGGGACCCCTAGTGGTCTTTTATTTACAAGACATGATTTCTATAAAAAGGACATAAAACATTTATTAAGTATATTAGAAAAGTAAAAGTTTTGCCAAGATGTAAAACATATAAAAGTTTTTGATTTTGGCAGTGTATATTTAAGGTTAGAATTACAAGAAAAGTGAATTTACACACTCACATACTGTAGCCTACAATATATCTACCAGCTCAGAAATCCAGTATCATTCCATGTATTGCCCACTATACTTATCTTGGATAAAAACAAAACAAAAGGTAAGGACAATCAAATGATAGCAATAGATCTTATAGCTTATATAATGTTAACCTGTTAACGACCAAGACAATTTTCTTTATTTTTTTGGTGTTTTTATTGGTACAAGCCGTGGCCCTCTCGGTATGGAATATGCTCGATAAACATTACATTGCATTTTCTGTTATAAGTAAATTAACCTTTACACCCAATAAAAATATGGAGGAAAACATAATTTCATATCAATACCTGTCAACAATTGGGCTTACAATTTTAATCTCAGATCAAAGCATACTAGGGCAACTTCACCTTTCAGTATGTTTTTGGAGTGTAGAAGGAAACTACAGTAAGTACAAAACAAACATAGGGAAAGCATATAAATGGAGGTTTCAATCTTCTGTCTGGAGAACAGGGGTCACCAATTCCACTAGGCCAAATGATCGACAGCATTTAGCCTGCAACCAGAGTGTGGCCACCTTAGCTAATGGTACGAGTGTCAAAGGAAGCACAGGTATTGGGATCTTATTGCAGGTCTTGAAGATATTCTATAAATGTCTGATATGGGTTTAACCTTTTAAAAAGGTTGTCACATGAACAACACCTATCACCTATCCACAGGAAAAATGATGAGGGTCTGATCACTGGGACCCCACCCCCCACCACAGGAATCATTACTGGTCACAAGGACAAGTGTCCCTTACCCTTGTATGAATGTAGATGCTGTCAGCCATGCAAACTACTGCTTGATTACTGTACTTATCTACTGTAGCTCCATCTGCTCCATAGAGATGAATGGAGCGGAAGCTCTGATGCTCAACTGCTGCTCTGTTCAAACAGGTCCCCTAGTCAGTGGAGATCCCAATAGTGAGGTCCTTAGCAGACGGACACTTATTCTGGAGATAGGTGATAATTGCTGCTCTTGAGAAAAAAAAACTTGTTTAGTTCTCATTCCCAGTCATTCAGTGATCCGGCATGATTTCCATCCAGTATGCAGGTGCCACATCAAAAAAAAGATCAATGCAATATTTTTTAACCCGGTCATCATTTCAGTGTATAGGGCAACAGATGGAAGATGCAAAAGATCCAGCTTGTTGCTTCTGACTTTCCAGCTTCATATTGCCAGATATGTATGTGAACCAAGCTTTATTTTTATTTGTTGATTTTTTTTTGCTTTGTCTTATATTCTGCCACTTTTGGAAAAGCTGGGTGACACCCAATGTGGTCATTATGACTTCAATGCCACCATTATCTAGCTATCCAGGGGGATGAATCATCACATAATTTGGAAAATATTCCCCTTAGCAAAATCCCTTTAAATAATTGATTTCTTACAGTTGATTTTTTTTCAATATATATGTTATACAGTGATCCCTCAACATACGATGGTAATCCGTTATCCATTCCAAATGAACCATCGTTTGTTGAAACCATCGTATGTTGAGGGATCCGTGCAATGAAAAGAATAGGAAGTTGTACTCACCTGTCCCCGCTATTCCGGACCCGTCACCGCTCATCACCGCTACCCTGGATGTTGCCCTTTATCGATGTCGTCGCGTCCCCGTAGTGTCCCTGATGCTCCGGACGTCTCTGCTTCCCTGGGATCCTTGCTCTCCGGCGGCAGCGGAAGCAGTCTGCGCTGCCGGAGAGCCGTTTATGTGATGGCCCCGACATACAAAAACATTGTATGTTGATGCTGCCTTCAACATGCGATGGCCTCTGAGAGGCCATCGCATGTTGAAATTATCGTATGTCAGAAGGGCCATCGTAGGACGGGGGATCACTGTATTTAGGGATGAGTGAATTTTTGAAAAATTTGATTTGGCCGATTTGCCGAATTTCCCCCCAAAATTTGTCAGAATTTATTTGCAGCGAATCGCTATTAAAAATGGCTATTTCTGCTTGCCTTGCTGTAACATGCATAGGGTGTGTGCTGGGTTAGTGAAATACTTATGTTATTCAGTATGACATACAGATCAGAGGTGTCGATATTAGAATCACTGTCGCAGAGCGGTACAATAAAAGAGCCTGGAGGTGGCATCAGTATGAGGAGACCGTAAAGTGGCTGAATTACACAGCGTGGAGGTAGCAGCAGGATGAGACCATATAGTGCCTGAATGATACAGCGTAGAGGTGGTGGCAGCATGGGAGAACATATAGTAGCTGAATGACAAAGCCTGGAGTTGGCAGCAACATGAGGAGAACATATAATGGCTGAATAACACAGCCTGGAGGTGGCGGCAGCATGAGGAGAACATATAATGGCTGAATGAAACAGCATGGAGTTGGGGGTAGGATGAGGAGACCATATAGTGGCTGAATGACACAGCGCGGAGGTGCCGGCAGCATGAGGAGACCATATAGTGGCTGAAGGACACAGCGTGGAGGTGGCGGCAGCATGAGGAGACCACAAAGGGGCTGAATGACACAGCCTGAAGTTGGCGGCAGCATGCAGTGGCTGAATGACACAGCCTGGAGTTTGCCGCAGGAGGAGAACATATGGTGGCTGAATGACACAGCCAGGAGTTGGCAGAAGCATGAGGAGACCATATAGTGCCTGAATGACACAGCATGGAGGTGGCTGCAGCATGAGGAGACCATATAGTTGCTGAATGATCCAGCGTGGAGGTGGCGGCAGCATGACTAGACCATATAGTGGCAGAATGACATAGCGTGGAGGTGGCAGCAGCATGAGGAGACCATATAGTGGCTGAATGACACAGCCTGGAGTTGGCGGCAGCATGAGGAGAACATATAGTGGCTGAATGACACAGCATGGAGTTGGCTGCAGCATGAGGAGACCACCCAGTGGCTGAATGACAAAGCCTGGAGTTGGCGGAAGCACATAGTGGCTGAATGACACAGCCTGGAATTTGCTGCAGCATGAGAAGAACATATAGTGGCTGAACGACACGGCCTGGAGGTGGCAGAAGCAGAAAGAGACCATATAGTGCCTGAAGGACGCAGTGTGGAGGTGGCGGCAGCATGAGGAGACCATATAGTGGCTGAATGACTCAGCGTGGGGGTGTCAGCAGCATGAGGAGACCATATAGTGGCTGAATGACACAGTGTGGAGGTGGCGGCAGCATGAGGAGATCATATAATGGGTGAATGAAGCAGCCTGGAGTTGGGGGAAGCATGAGGAGACCATATGGTGGCTGAATGACACAGCGTGGAAGTGGCAGCAGCATGGGGAGACCACATAGTGCCTGAATGACACAGCGTAGAGGTGGCGGCAGCATGAAGAGAGCATGTAGTAGCTGATTGATCGTGCGTGGAGGTGGCAACAGCATGAGGAGACCATATAGTGGCTGAATGACACAGCATGGCAGTGGCGGCAGTATGAGGAGACCATATAGTGGCAGAATGAAACATCGTGGAGGTGGCAGCAGCATTAGGAGACCATATAGTGGATGAATGACACAGCGTGGAGGTGGTGGCAGCATAAGGAGAACATATAGTGCCTGAATGACACAGCCTGGAGTTGGCGGCAGCATGAGGAGACCACATAGTGGCTGAATGAAAAAGTCGGCAGTTGGCGGCAGCATACAGTGGCTGAATGACACAGCCTGGAGTTTGCGGCAGCATGAGGAGAACATATAGTGGCTGAATGACAAAGCCTGGAGGTGGCGGAAGCATGAGGAGACCATAGAGTGCCTGAATGACACAGCGTGGAGGTGGCGGCAGCATGAGGAGACCATATAATGGCTTAATGAAACAGTGCGGAGGTGGCGGCAGCATGATGACAACTTATAGTGGAGGAATGACAAAGCCTGGAGTTGGCGGCAGTATGAGGAGACCACATAGTGGCTGAATGACACAGGCTGGAGTTGGCGGCAGCATAAAGTGGCTGAATGACACAGCCTGGAGGTGGCGGAAGCATGAGGAGACCATATAGAGGCTGAATGACACAGCCTGGAGTTGGCGGCAGCATGAGGAGACCATATAGTAGCTTAATGACACAGCCTGGAGTTGGCGGAAGCACATAGTGGCTGAATGACACAGCCTGAAATTTGCGGCAGCATGAGGAGAACATATAGTGGCTGAATGACACGGCCTGGAGGTGGCAGAAGCATAAAGAGACCATATAGTGCCTGAATGACCCAGCGTGGAGGTGGCGGCAGGATGAGGAGACCATATAGTGGGTGAATAAAGCAGCTTGGAGTTGGGGGAAGCATGAGGAGACCATATGGTGGCTGAATGACAAAGCGTGAAAGTGGCGGCAGCATGGGGAGACCAAATAGTGGCTGAATGACACAGCCTGGAGGTGGTGGAAGCATGAGGAGACCATATAGTGCCTGAATGACACAGCGTAGAGGTGGCGGCAGCATGAGGAGAGCATGTAGTAGCTGATTGATCGTGCGTGGAGGTGGCAACAGCATGAGGAGACCATATAGTGGCTGAATGACACAGCATGGCAGTGGCGGCAGTATGAGGAGACCCTATAGTGGCAGAATGACACAGTGTGGAGGTGGCAGCAGCATGAGGAGACCATATAGTGGATGAATGACACAGCATGGAGGTGGTGGCAGCATAAGGAGAACATATAGTTGCTGAATGACACAGCCTGGGGTTGGCGGCAGCATGAGGAGACCACACAGTGGCTGAATGAGAAAGCCTGCAGTTGGCAGCAGAATACAGTGGCTGAATGACACAGCCTGGAGTTTGCGGCAACATGAGGAGAACATATAGTGGCTGAATGACACAGCCTGGAGGTGGCGGAAGCATGAGGAGACCATAGACTGCCTGAATGACACAACGTGGAGGTGGCGGCAGCATGAGGAGACCATATAGTGGCTTAATGAAACAGCATGGAGGTGGCGGCAGCATGAGGACAACTTATAGTGGTGGAATGACAAAGCCTGGAGTTGGCGGCAGTATGAGGAGACCACATAGTGGCTGAATGACACAGGCTGGAGTTGGCGGCAGCATAAAGTGGCTGAATGACACAGCCTGGAGGTGGCGGAAGCATGAGGAGACCATATAGAGGCTGAATGACACAGCCTGGAGTTGGCAGCAGCATGAGGAGAACATATATTGATGAATGACACAGCCTTGATGTGGCAGCAACATGAGGAGACCATATAGTGGCTGACTGACACAGCCTTGAGGTGACATCAGCATGAGGAGAACATATGGTGGCAGAATGAGACAGCCTGGAGGTGGCATCAGCATGAGTAGAACATATGGTGGCAGAATGAGACAGCCTGGAGAAGGCAGCAGCATCAGGAGTACTAAAAGTGAACCAGTGACAGAGTGGTGCGGTGGGTGGCAATACCAGTACCCGGTGATGAAGGTGGGTGAAAAAAGGAGAACTTGGCATCAGATGTGTGGCACCAGGCGGGTGGCAGGATCAGAATAGTAGCTGAGGCAGGTAGGCAGAATAAAATGGTCTCTTTTGTAAAAGTGTTAGTGTGCACAAGTAAGTATTGAGGATATGCATTACATAAAACTTAACTTTTAATAATATGCTTAGGATAAAATATATGTATTTATGTATATATGTATATATTTTTTAGATCAAACGAAAGGAAAGGTGAGCAAAAAACACCATGTGCCACCTATACCATCAAGTATTGATGTGATGCAAAGACCTCTAAAAGGTGGAAGGGAACAACGTATGGTCCATTGTAACGGGTAGGGGTAAAAACTTACCCTGTAAGGCCCTACTCTTGCATTATTAATTCCTTTCTTGGCAAGTGTTACTCGCCCTAAAAAGAGCGGCCCCACACAGGAACTTCTCCCCATTTCAACCTACAAACACTGACATTTGCCAGGGTTTTTAGGTGGAAGTAGGGATTGGTTCCTGTGTGAAGCCGCCCTTTTTAAGACGAGTAACACTTTCCTTGAAAAGGTGGACGGGAACAACGTACCGTCCATTGTAGAAGGTGGGGGTAAAAACTTCCCCTGTAAGGCCCTACTCTCGCCCTATTAATTATTTTCTTGGCAAGTGTTACTCACCCTAAAAAGGGCAGTCCCCCACAGGAAACTCTCTCTATATCCACTTAAAAACCTTGGGAAATTGCAGTGTTTGTAGGGGGAAATAGGGAGAGGTTCCTGTGTGGGGCCGCCCTTTTTAGGGCGAGTAACACTTGCAAAGAAGGGAATTAATAATTTGAGAGTAGGGTCTTACAGGGGAAGTTTTTACCCCCACTGGTTACAATGGACCATACATTGTTCCCTTCCACCTTTTAGAGGTCTTTGCATCACATCAATATTTGGTGGTGTAGGTGGCACATGGTGCTTTTTGCACACCTTTCCTTTTCTTTGATTTCAAAAAAATTTGGGTACATATATTTTATTTTAATCCTAAGAATATTATTAAAAGTTAAGTTTTACGTAATGCATATCCTCAATACTTACTTGTGGTCTGATGGCGAGGAATGTCTGTAACTGGGGAGCAGCACCTTAAACATGTTTTGCACTATTCATATTTGTAAAGTGTTGGTGTGGCACCATGGTCAATCTACTCTGATGCATCAGGCATTGGGTGGAAATCCTGGCTGATCCATGCCTGATTCATCTTCACAAAGCTCAGTCTCTCCACATTTTTCGCAGACAGACGAGTTCTCCTTGGGGTTACTATGGCCCCTGCGGCACTAAACACCCGCTCTGATGGCACACTACTGGCTGGGCAGGACAGCATTTCCAGGGCAAACTCTGCTAGTTGCGGCCACAAATCAAGTTTGGCTGCCCAGAAGTCCAGCAGATCTTCAAGGTGTGTTGGCATGGTCATGTCAAGGTATGCCACACCTGCTGGTTCAGGTCCTGCTCCAGGTCTATCTGCTGCTGATGAGTTGCTTCACTATGCAGGTGAAGAAAGCTACTCATCAGCAACTGTAGACTCAGGAAGCTGCTAAAGGAGCTGGTACTGCACCTGCCACACCACCCCTCCCCAGCAGCCATGGCAGTGGAAGGTGAGCGCAGACGGCCCCCTGAGTCAGACCTGCAAGAGGATGGACGATGGCGCAGATAGGCATCGGCCAACTGACTACGTAGGATGTCTCTGTAGTAGGTCAGTTTGTCCTCCCTCTCAGTGGGTGTAAAAAAGGCCCCCCTTTTGTGCCGGTAGTGAGGGTCCAATAAGGTGGAGAGCCAGAAGTCATCGCGCTGCTGAATGGTGACAATTCGGCGGTCACTATGCAAGCAAGTGAGCATGCATCGTGCCATTTGTGCAAGTGACTCGGAGGGACTCCCTGCCTCCATCTCCACTGCATTCTGCCACGGTGTGACTTGGTCCTCTATCTCGCCTTGCTCATAACCCTCATGCTCTTCTAGCTGCTCCTGCTCCTCCTTTCCTGTCAGATGACTATAAAAACCGCTTATCTTGCGAAACCTAAACTGTGCTCCACTGTGCCCTTCCCCCTCCTCCAGTTAAGCCCCACCAGGCTCATGTGGCCGAGAGATGTAGGCACCACATCTCTGGTACCCTGACCAGCCATTGTTTCCAACACGTGTTGTAGTTGATGAAGCAGTCGAATGACATTTTTCATCCCGTAATCCTTGCGACTGACTAATTATGTGGCTTCCTCAAAGGGCCTGAGCAAACGTCATGTGTCACGTATGAGCTGCCACTGGTTCACATTGAAGTTACAAGTTACATTCGGATAATCAAGCAATCGGTGATGGCTTTTCTCTGTTCTTATAGTCGGTCAAACATATGTACTGTGGAATTCAAACGTGTGGAAACATCGCAAATCAGACTATGTTGAGGGATGCCGTTCTGATGCTGCAGCTCAAAGAGGGTGTGCTTTGCGGTGTACTAGTGGCTGAAGTGCATGCAAAGATTCCTTCTCATTGTTAGGATGTCTTGCAGATGGGGGAAAATTTTCAGGAAAACCATGTGAAGAACAGCTTGACATCGCCATGCCATGCACACATGGTATGCTGGAGGGGCACTGAGACTTGTCCATGCAGTGTAGGCGGAGGACACAGTGGAGTATGAGGAGGCGGAGTCACACAATGTCACAGGATCAACTTCCTGAGAGCGTGGAGGAGGAAGCGGTGGGATCTGTCCAAGTTGCTGTTGTGGCTGTGCAGGAACCACATTCACCCAGTGGATCAAAAAAGACATGTATTGTCCCTGACCATAGTTACAACTTCACATGTCGGCGCTGCCGTGCAATTTGAAACACACCGGCAGGCTCAAGGACTGGCCCACCTTCTGTTTCACAAAATTGTGCAGGGCTGGTACTGCCTTCATCGCAAAGAAATGACGGCTTGGGACTCTCCACCTCAGCTCAGCACAAGCCATTAGTTCTATGAAAGGTGCAGAGTCTACCACTTGAAAAGGGAGGGGCTGCAGCACCAGCAACTTGGACAGGAGCACATTTAGCCTCTGCGTCATTGGATGAGTGGGCGCATACTGTTGTCTCTTGGACATGACTTCGCCGATGGATTGCTGGCGGAATGACTGACCCGAAGTAGGAGGAGCAGGAGCATCTGGAGCGAAAGAAGATGGGTATGACACACAGCTCCCTTCGGCTGAGGTGGTGGAGCTTAGGCTGGCTGAAACGTGCCACTGGGTGATGCAGCAGGCTGGACCAACAGATCGGAGCCACGGTCCTCTCAGGCCGCTTTATGGTGACAATGCACATGTTGATGCTGGGCCGTGGTGCCAACATTGGGACCCTCGCCACGCTTCACCTTCTGCCAACACATCTTGCATGTGGCCAGGTTAACATCTGTCGGATGCTTGATGAAAAATTGCCACACCGCCGAGTAGCTGATTTTCCCACCAACAGTCCGCACTGATTGACTACTACTTCCGCCGACTCCAGGAACCCCTGTTCCACTACCTCCCAGGAAGGTAGGCTGTTGCGAAGCAGGTGGTCTCCCCCGGGCACGTTTGGCTCACGACTTTCGACTTCTGCCACCATGCTGGCTGCCAACCATTCTACCACCTTGCTGGCTCAGCTGCTGCCTCATGGGCAACCTGTAACCCTCTTCTCCTGAAGATGATGAAGCCCCTTCTGCACCCCGCTCCCAAGTGCGATCGGCTTCATCATCATCGAGTTGTGTCTGCGCGTCACTGATGTCCTCCTCAGGTTATCCAACAGTGTCTGCTTCAGGAGCATGAATGCTCGCAACACCACCTCCAACGCCACTCACCTTATCACTACTTGCCCGCCTAGCGGAGGAAGCAGCGGATGTCTCCTCCACTGCTTGGCTGGGTAGTAGCTGCTGACTGTCCTCAAATAGATCATCCTCACTAAATAGTGGAGCTGAACCCACAGCATTAGATACTTCTGTGGGGGTGGGAACAGCATAGGACAGAGGCAATGGGAGGACAGGGACTGCTCCCGGGCCATGCCAACTGAGGGATGTGTCTGAGGAACATACCGACTGTTGACTGGGGGTGTCAGATGTCACTTGTAATGAAGTGGATGACCGTGTTAACCAATCGATGATGGCAGATGGGTTGCTGGTCAAGACATGATCACTAGCTGATACTGGGAGCTCAGGCCTCTCGCTGCGACTCTGCAGTCACTCGCCCTTAGTCTGCTGCAACCTCTGCCTGATTAATTTAGGCATCTGCATGTCCTGGCACTTTTCTGCCTGACATACTTAGTGCGTATATGAGGGAAGTACAATACTTATATGTAGGTATTGGTGTACATTTCTGAGGGGAGAACAATGCGCTCCAGTACGCCTAAAACAGTATTTGCAGGGGTGTGGAAATGTAATAAAAAAATACTTGTCCACAGGACTAAAATGGAGCAAAATCTACTTGTCCCTCATGACGATCCACTTGTCTGGACCAATTTTCGCTTTTACACTCAAATTTTTTCCTCCTCGCCCTATAATAGCCCAAACTACCAACTATAATGAAATTGAAATAGTAATAGATAATTTTGAAAATGTGGTGGTTTTCTTTTCTACGCCATTTACCTTGTGGTTGACTTAACATGTTGTTTTGATACTTTAGGCCAGGCTAATAACAGCAATAAACAACAAAAAACATGGTCTCAAATGGCTGGAGGTGCTCAACCCCAAATGAGGTTGGGCATTTATACTGGGTAGTATTGTAGTCCGTTGCTAGGGGCGATCCCCAGCATAAAAATTCATACAATGGAGGATGCCTTCAGCAGACTACAAGTGCCACAATAGAATCCTACACCAGATAGACGGTGTGGATGTGTAACAATTAGAATAATACAATACAGGAATATGGGTGCACTACTGTGGTAGATGTATACAATGACATTGGCTATCCCTCAACGCTGATGTTAAAATTGAGACATTCGCCAGTATATCCTTATATGAAGGACATACCAAAGCCCGCACACCAACGCCAAGGTTTCTCAAATGGTGCGGGACCTAAGGCTAATCCTACCTGTGCGTGATAAGCAAAACAGGGGCCAGTGGGCAATTACGGTAGCATTCGGTCGACTCACAGCGTCCTCCCAGGTACCCTCCAGCGTGGCTGAGCACACATACAATGGGAGGAGAGAGGCAAACTGCAAACCCCACCCGAGTTGGCTAATATAGGTGCATAGCTTCACAGGTGCCACCCTAATGCTGCCTGGAAGATATTCAAGGCGCATTACATATGGAGTTTACACACCTACAAGTATAAAATTTAAACAAACAACAAAAAACGTGGTCTCAAATGGCTGGAGGTGCTCAACCCCAAATGCGGTTGTGCATTTATACTGGGGGAGCAGATCCTGCCCTTGTAGTCCGTTGCTAGGGGCGATCCCCAGCATAATAATGCATACAATGGAGGATGCCTGCAACAGACTACAAGTGCCACAATAGAATCCTTCACCAGATAGACGGTGTGGATGTGTAACAATTAGAATAATACAATACAGGAATATGGGTGCACTACTGTGGTAGATGTATACAATGACATTGGCTATCCCTCAACACTGATGTTAAAATTGAGACATTCGCCAGTATATCCTTATATGAAGGACATACCAGAGCCCACACACCAATGCCAAGGTTTCTCAAATGGCGAGGGACATAACGCTAATTACAGCAATACCAGATTTGTATAGTTTCTGTCATGTTTTACTAATTTAAAAAAAAATTCTGAACTTTTTCAATTTTTTTTCATTGCCACTTTTTGATCCCTGTAGCTTTTTTTATTTATTTTTTTTTTTTCTCATACCAGGCTGTATGAGGCCTCATTTTATTGTGCCATAATCAGTTTTTTGTATCAGTACCATTTTGGTATTGATTTGACTTTTTAATCGCCTTTTTACAATTTTTTCTGGGATATTATAAAAATTGCAATTCTGTGGTTTGGTATTTTTTTACATTTACGTCATTTACCGTATGGAATACATAATGTTATATTTTAATAGTTCGTACAATTACGCAAGCAGCGATACTAAAAATTTTTATTTTTCTTATGTTTTCAAGTTTTTATATAGAAAAAGGGGGTGATTTGAAGTCTTAACAGGGAAAGGGTTATTGTGTGTCTTTTAATCTTTTATTAAAACTTTTTTTGTTTTGTTTTACACTTTAATAGACTTTTAGAAGGAATCATTAGATTCCTCATACAGATTAATAGAGTTCTATTGAACTCCATTGATCTGTGTGCTCTGCGATCCATTGATAGAGCCTAGTCCAGCCAGGTTCTATCAATGACAGAGCCACAGACAACAGGGAAACAGAGGTAAGCCCTTTGGCTACCTCTATAGTAGATTGCCCCCCGCGATCACGTTGCAGGGGGGCCATCCACCCCACTAGCCCATCAAGGAGCTTTCACATGTCCCTTTAGATGCCGCTGTCAGCTTTGAAAGCGGCAATCTAAAGGGTTAATAGCCAGCCGTGGCGATCGCCGCATGCTTGCTATTAGTGGCGGCCCCCGGCTACAGAGAACAGCCGGGGCTGCAGAGTACAGAGCGGGCAGCAGTTGGGAGCCCGCTCCATACAGACTGCTGAGTGCCGCCGTGCTTGTCAGGTCGAGCTCTGCTTGTCCAAAGCAGGGCTAAGGGCTGGAAAAGTTCACCTGCCCGGAGCCAGGAACTGCATGTCCCGGGCGTCAGTGATAGAAATTCCACATCCCTGATTTGTCTACAACACCAGAAGGTGTGTACCTTTGCCTGGCCTTTCACAGAATCTAGGCCTTTAAGACTTTAACAGGAACAAAATAGTACACCGCTTAGAAGTACGTATGTGGTATGCACTTATTAGGGGAGGAGAATACGCACCAGTATGCTTAATAAAGTGAATTCAGGTACAAGACAGACATGGTGCACATCTACAATCTTGCACAATGATCTAATTGCTTCTCAGCATAATTTCAAAAACTAACAGGTTGTTAGTATATACGTTTTGATCAAAAAGTACAAAGCCCACTCGCCACTTCAAGGCCACCTATTTAGAGTGGGTCCCTAACGTCCCTAGCATAAAATGGCGTAGCACTGGGCGGCGACCACCACCGCCGCGACACCAGTGCCCACGGGGGGAACGACCCACTGGCAGAGCGGCCCCAATGCCACTCAAACCAGTCCATGGGTCGCACCTCCCCGCAGACACGGCGCCACGGCAGCAACAGACACCGCACAGCACCACAACAGTGTGAACAGGATGCTACAGCTCACTTACCATGCTCTCCCAGTCAGACTGGGAGGCTGCTAGGAAAGAAATGGCCCATGTGTAGCTAACTACTACTTATATAGGGTTGGGCTGAGGGGGTGGGGAAGAGTGCAGACACATGTTCAAACAAGAAAAAAAAAGAGGGGATAGAAAACACAATGTGAATTCAGGTAGAAGACAGACATGGTGCACATCTACTATCTTGCACAATGATCTAATTGCTTCTCAGCATAATTTCAAAAACTAACAGGTTGTTAGTAAATACGTTTTGATCAAAAAGTACAAAGCCCACTCGCCACGTCAAGGCCACCTATTTAGAGTGGGTCCCTAACGTTTCTAGCATAAAATGGCGTAGCACTGGGCGGCGACCACCACCGCCGCGACACCAGTGCCCACAGGGGGAACGACCCACTGGCAGAGCGGCCCCAATGCCACTCAAACCAGTCCATGGGTCCAATCTCCCCGCAGACACGGCGCCACGGCAGAAACAGACGCCACACAGCACCACACCAGTGTGAACAGGATGCTACAGCTCACTTACCATGCTCTCCCAGTCAGACTGGGAGGCTGCTAGGAAAGAAATGGCCCATGTGTAGCTAACTACTACTTATATAGGGTTGGGCTGAGGGGGTGGGGAAGAGTGCAGACACATGTTCAAAAAAAAAAAAAAAAAAAAGAAGGGATAGAAAACACAATGGTGTGGTGCTGTGCGGCGGCCGTGTCTGTGGGGAGGTGCGACCCATAGACTGGTTTGAGTGGCATTGGGGCCGCTCTGCCAGTGGGTCGTTCCCCCCCCCCCCCGTGGGCACTGGTGTCACGGCCGTGGTGGTCGCCGCCCAGTGCTACGCCATTTTATGCTAGGGACGTTAGGGATCCACTCTAAATAGGTGGCCTTGACGTGGCGAGTGGGCTTGTACTTTTTGATCAAAAATGTATACTAACAACCTGTTAGTTTTTGATATTATGTTGAGAAGCAATCAGATCATTATACAAGATTGTAGATGTGCGACCATGCCTGTTTCTTCTACCCGAATTCACGCTTAATAAAGTATTTGTCTACAACACCAGCAGGTGTGTCCTTTTGGCTGGCCTTTCACAGTATCTAGGCTCTTGATACTTTAATAGGAACAAAATAGTACACCACTTAGATGTACATATGTGGTATGCACTTATGAGGGGAGGACAATGCGCTCCAATACGCTTAAAACAGTATTTGCCTACAACACCAGCAAGTGTGTACTTTTGCTTGGCCTTTCACAGTATCTATGCCCTTAAGACTTTAACAGGAACAAAATGGTACACCACTTAGATGTAAGCACAGGTTACATTTAATAGAGAACAATATGCTTTTAGTGTTCTGCTCACCCTAACTAGCTGGCTAATATTAGCTTTTCAGTTGTTGTACACAACAGTGCTGCAGCACACAGTCGCAGTGTACTGTACCCAAAATTGCACTTTCTCTCTCAATCTCACTCCCTTCCCTATCAGTGCTTCTAGGCTGGATTTGGGCTTGAAGTGAATCGCTGCTGCAAAAAAGCTTTTCTGTGCAGCACACTGCTCTCTGTCCCTCTCTGCAATAGAACTCTGATGTGACTGGGAGGTTAATCATTGCTGTAAAAATGCTTTTTTGTAAAACACACACTGTCCCCTGCCCCTCTCTCTCACTCTGTAATAAAATGCTGAAGTGACTGGCCGCAAGATGGCTGCCGATTATATAGGGCTGTGACATCACTGGGGTGACTGGCTGGTGATAGGCTGCATGCTGCATGTGATTCAGGGTCATCCCGCCGACCCTTGTTCTCGCCTCTCCAGGATTCCTTACCCCATGTCCTCACATGTGGATCCGCCATTTTATATGCCCTTGAGCCTGGGCCACACTAAATGGAGATTATTGAAGCGATTTGCGCGATCGAATCGTGGCAATATTCGCATTAGTTGCGAATCAAATTTTTCCTGAAATTCGCTCATCCCTAGTTATATTTTTTAAAACAACTTTTACCACTTCATACATTTAAATGTAATATTATAATGTAAGCCATACAATTTGCTTAGTCTTTTGGCAGGATGTTTTTTTAATGGGTGAAACTACTTTATGTGGCAGCTGTTGCTCTTCTCAAGAGAAACCATCTATGCTTTTATTTCTTGAGAAAGATGGCAGCTGCCAACAACAAACAATAGTTCCTTGGGATGTGAATACTGCCAGATAACATAACAATGTAGAGCATTATAAGGCCATGAGCTTAATGTAGACTCCTGGTAATAGGATATCTACTGTCCATTACTGACAAAGACCTTAGCTGCTTTCTACAGTCAACGGGTTTCACATCTTTCCGTCTTCTTTTTCCTTCTTTACTTGTTAAGGCAATTTGATGCTGGAATACACCCTGATAACCTACTTGATATGTAGTTAAAAGCAAGATGCCCACTAGCTGCTTATTTGCATGTCAATACCAGAATTCATGTCTCTAGCTTAACAAATGTCATATAACAATGGGGTGATTGAGGCACGTATAATGTCCTGCCGAGAGAGTCAAGAGCACAAAAACTCTCCACAACTGGGAAGAAATCCTCTGTGTTCACCAGTCAATGTATCAAAAAATAAATAAGGATTCGGTTAAAAGTCATTCAATATTGAATAGTGACATTATGGGGGCAAAAAAAATCTACATGATTTGCTTAGGTTACATAGTACTGGTTGAAACTGCAGGAACAGTTATGTGGTGTTTGGTGGTTCAGGATGGACACATATTTATTATTTCAGGTGAGGTAAAAATGCTAACGGAGCAGAAATATTAGGATATTTGCATTAGTATATTAGTTACGGTATTGTTTACAGTTTATTGTTAACACTATGAGTAATATTATTATTAATATAGTTTTTTTTTTTAAGGTAATTAGTTTAGTGTTTATTGTGTTTTTGGTGTTTATGAGGCTAGACCTGAAAATACTTTGATAGACATTTATACTCATTTTTGTGTATATTGTACAGGTACATGTTGTTTGTATTATTGTTATATTGTTGTTTATTATTATTATTATCAGTGTTGTGCGCGAATTTTGCAATTGCAATTTTGCGAAAATTTTGAATATAGTGATATATATTCGTAATAAAAATGTATGCAAATATTTATGCGAATATTTATGCCAATACCGGCACTTCCAGACTGGACACTGATCCCTCCCTTCCTTTAGGTGATATAATTGCTCATGCGCACTATGCAAATTTCATTACGAATTTTCGCATGGAAAAAAAAAAAGAAAAAATATAGCGAATATGCTAATTTTGCAAACTTAGTACAAATATTCATCCATATATTTGCGAAACATTGCAAATTTGAATATGGCCCCTGCCGATCATCACTAATTATTATTATGTTTTATATGTTTGAATAAAAGATCTACGGGAACATTTATAGAGAATATTCAGCTCTTAAAGTGGTAGTCTGGCAAAAAACAACTTATTTCCTATCCACAGGATAGGGGATAAGTGTCTGAGATCGCGGGGGGACTGCTGAGACCTCCTGCGATTTTCTGCATGATGCCCCAGCTCATTCATTTGTATGTGGGTGCTGAAGAGACCCGAGTGCTGTACTCAGGCATCTCAGGTGCTCCCATAGAAATGAATGAAGCATGTAGCATCTGCCATTTGTAGCACGTTTACACCGGACAGGAGATCTCCAAAGGCTGCGGGGCATGCAGGGAGTTGTTGTTTTGCAACAGCTGGGGGCCCCCTTATTGGGAAACACTGGCTTGAGAATTACTGCTATATATGCTTTATGGAGTGCCAAGAGCTGCCTGCTTTCAGGGAATGATGGGAGTTGTAGTTCTGTAACAGCTAACAGATTGGGGTACACTGCCTTAGAACATTAGCTTACATATCTTGGAACCTTCATATAATTAAAAAAAAAACTGTCTACCAAGCCATATTTACTCCCCGTGGTTATGCTGGTCTTTTTGGGTGCTTCTGTGCTTTGTGCAACAAGACAATGCAAAGTATTAATATTGTGCTGCCAATATTGCCTTTCTGGCCCTTGTCCTAAAATATAAGCAACAGCATTACCAAAACTGTGGATTTAAAAGTGTGTTAAATTCTCCATACACTCAAGATGCTTATTTTTTTTTAATTCTAATTATTTATCTATTTATTTTTTCTTTTTCATTGCGCCTTAATAAATTAAGGATAAACAGAAGACAGACATTTGGCTATTGAAGTCATTTATTTGTTGACTAATAAATACTAGCTATTAATCAGCAGCGCAAAGCATGCTCTTTAATGGTATCCATAGACTAAGAAAATGCAATTTAATTCTTTCAATTAATAGCGGATCATTTCCTTTTCATTCTTAATGGTCTTTTTTCCCTGAAAATCGGTTCATCTTAATTACACCTAACATTCGGTTTTAATTGTGTTTCAGCGACTAATTAGAATCAATGTCCCTTGATAAAATAAAATTATATGATTACTGTCTACTTCCACATTTTCGTGTTCTTCACGCAAGAAAATTAGAAAAACACAAGCCAGATATTCGACAAGCCAACAGTAAGTAAATGCTCTTGTGGGTGCGGCCACCTATATCGGCCATGGCGTGGCCACCCTGACATCGTAAAATATAGGTGATCAGACAAACTCAAAGGTTAGGCCATCAGAGTGCTGAAGAGCAGAGTATGTCCCGCCATACTGCCACAAGTATGGAGGGCCACGGCATGATGGTTAGCACTATTGCCTTGCAGTGTTGGGGTCCTAGGTTCATATCACAAAGGAAAATAGCTTCAAAGAGTTTGTATGTTCTCTCCATGGTTGCATGGGTTTCCTCTGGGTACTCTGGTTTTCTCCCACACTTCAAAAACATACTGTTACGCCGAGCGCTCCGGGTCCCCGCTCCTCCCCGGAGCGCTCGCTTCACTCTCCCCGCGGCAGCGCTCCGGTCACGTCCTCTGACCCGGGGCGCTGCGATTCCGCTGCCAGCCGGGATGCGATTCGCGATGCGGGTAGCGCCCGCTCGCGATGCGCACCCCGGCTCCCCTACCTGACTCGCTCTCCGTCTGTTCTGTCCCGGCGCGCGCGGCCCCGCTCCCTAGGGCGCGCGCGCGCCGGGTCTCTGCGATTTAAAGGGCCACTGCGCCGCTGATTGGCGCAGTGGTTCCAATTAGTGTTTACACCTGTGCACTTCCCTATATCACCTCACTTCCCCTTCACTCCCTCGCCGGATCTTGTTGCCTTAGTGCCAGTGAAAGCGTTCCTTGTGTGTTCCTTGCCTGTGTTTCCAGACCTTCTGCCGTTGCCCCTGACTACGATCCTTGCTGCCTGCCCCGACCTTCTGCTACGTCCGACCTTGCTTTTGCCTACTCCCTTGTACCGCGCCTATCTTCAGCAGCCAGAGAGGTGAGCCGTTGCTAGTGGATACGACCTGGTCACTACCGCCGCAGCAAGACCATCCCGCTTTGCGGCGGGCTCTGGTGAAAACCAGTAGTGGCTTAGAACCGGTCCACTAGCACGGTCCACGCCAATCCCTCTCTGGCACAGAGGATCCACTACCTGCCAGCCGGCATCGTGACAGTAGATCCGGCCATGGATCCCGCTGAAGTTCCTCTGCCCGTTGTCGCTGACCTCACCACGGTGGTCGCCCAGCAGTCACAACAGATAGCGCAACAAGGCCAACAGCTGTCTCAACTGACCGTTATGCTACAACAGTTACTACCACAGCTTCAGCAGTCATCTCCTCCGCCAGCTCCTGCACCTCCTCCGCAGCGAGTGGCCGCTCCTGGGATACGCTTATCCTTGCCGGATAAATTTGATGGGGACTCTAAGTTTTGCCGTGGCTTTCTTTCCCAATGTTCCCTGCATCTGGAGATGATGTCGGACCTGTTTCCCACTGAAAGGTCTAAGGTGGCTTTCGTAGTCAGCCTTCTGTCCGGAAAAGCCCTGTCATGGGCCACACCGCTCTGGGACCGCAATGACCCCGTCACTGCCTCTGTACACTCCTTCTTCTCGGAAATCCGAAGTGTCTTTGAGGAACCTGCCCGAGCCTCTTCTGCTGAGACTGCCCTGTTGAACCTGGTCCAGGGTAATTCTTCCGTTGGCGAGTATGCCGTACAATTCCGTACTCTTGCTTCAGAATTGTCCTGGAATAATGAGGCCCTCTGCGCGACCTTCAAAAATAGGCCTATCCAGCAACATTAAAGATGTTCTGGCCGCACGAGAAATTCCTGCTAATCTACATGAACTTATTCACCTAGCCACTCGCATTGACATGCGTTTTTCCGAAAGGCGTCAGGAACTCCGCCAAGATATGGACTCTGTTCGCACGAGGCGTTTCTTCTCCTCGGCTCCTCTCTCCTCTGGTCCCCTGCAATCTGTTCCTGTGCCTCCCGCCGTGGAGGCTATGCAGGTCGACCGGTCTCGCCTGACACCTCAAGAGAGGACACGACGCCGTATGGAGAACCTCTGCCTGTACTGTGCTAGTACCGAACACTTCCTGAGAGATTGTCCTATCCGTCCTCCCCGCCTGGAAAGACGTACGCTGACTCCGCACAAAGGTGAGACAGTCCTTGATGTCTACTCAGCTTCTCCACGTCTTACTGTGCCTGTGCGGATGTCTGCCTCTGCCTTCTCCTTCTCTACAGTGGCCTTCTTGGACTCTGGATCTGCAGGAAATTTTATTTTGGCCTCTCTCGTCAACAGGTTCAACATCCCGGTGACCAGTCTCGCCAGACCCCTCTACATCAATTGTGTAAATAATGAAAGATTGGACTGTACCATACGTTTCCGCACGGAGCCCCTTCTTATGAGCATCGGATCTCATCATGAGAGGATTGAACTTTTGGTCCTCCCCAATTGCACCTCGGAAATTCTCCTTGGACTTCCCTGGCTTCAACTTCATTCCCCTACCCTGGATTGGTCCACTGGGGAGATCAAGAGTTGGGGGTCCTCTTGTTCCAAGAACTGTCTAAAACCGGTTCCCAGTAACCCTTGCCGTAACTCTGTGGTTCCTCCTGTAACCGGTCTCCCTAAGGCCTATATGGACTTCGCGGATGTTTTCTGCAAAAAACAAGCTGAGACTCTACCTCCTCACAGGCCTTATGATTGCCCTATCGACCTCCTCCCGGGCACTACTCCACCCCGGGGCAGAATTTATCCTCTCTCTGCCCCAGAGACTCTTGCCATGTCCGAATACGTCCAGGAGAATCTAAAAAAGGGCTTTATCCGTAAATCCTCCTCTCCTGCCGGAGCCGGATTTTTCTTTGTGTCCAAAAAGGATGGCTCCCTACGTCCTTGCATTGACTACCGCGGTCTTAATAAAATCACGGTTAAGAACCGCTACCCCTTACCCCTCATCTCTGAACTCTTTGATCGCCTCCAAGGTGCCCACATCTTCACTAAATTGGACTTAAGAGGCACCTATAACCTCATCCGCATCAGAGAGGGGGACGAGTGGAAAACGGCATTTAACACCAGAGATGGACACTTTGAGTATCTGGTCATGCCCTTTGGACTGTGCAACGCCCCTGCCGTCTTCCAAGACTTTGTCAATGAAATTTTTCGTGATCTGTTATACTCCTGTGTTGTTGTATATCTGGACGATATCCTAATTTTTTCTGCCAATCTAGAAGAACACCGCCAGCATGTCCGTATGGTTCTTCAGAGACTTCGTGACAACCAACTCTATGCCAAAATTGAGAAATGTCTGTTTGAATGCCAATCTCTTCCTTTTCTAGGATATTTGGTCTCTGGCCAGGGACTACAGATGGATCCAGACAAACTCTCTGCCGTCTTAGATTGGCCACGCCCCTCCGGACTCCGTGCCATCCAACGCTTTTTGGGGTTCGCCAATTATTACAGGCAATTTATTCCACATTTTTCTACCATTGTGGCTCCTATCGTGGCTTTAACCAAAAAAAATGCTGATCCCAAGTCCTGGCCTCCTCAAGCAGAAGACGCCTTTAAACGACTCAAGTCTGCCTTTTCTTCGGCTCCCGTCCTCTCCAGACCTGACCCTTCCAAACCCTTCCTATTGGAGGTTGATGCCTCCTCAGTGGGAGCTGGAGCTGTTCTTCTACAAAAAAATTCTTCCGGGCATGCTGTCACTTGTGGTTTTTTCTCTAGGACCTTCTCTCCAGCGGAGAGGAACTACTCCATCGGGGATCGAGAGCTTCTAGCCATTAAATTAGCACTTGAGGAATGGAGGCATCTGCTGGAGGGATCAAGTTCTCCTGTTATTATCTACACCGACCACAAGAACCTCTCCTACCTCCAGTCTGCCCAACGGCTGAATCCTCGCCAGGCCCGGTGGTCTCTGTTCTTTGCCCGATTTAATTTTGAGATTCACTTTCGTCCTGCCGATAAGAACATTAGGGCCGATGCTCTCTCTCGTTCCTCGGATGCCTCAGAAGTTGAACTCTCTCCGCAACACATCATTCCACCTGACTGCCTGATCTCCACTTCTCCTGCCTCCATCAGGCAGACTCCTCCAGGAAAGACCTTTGTTTCTCCTCGCCAACGCCTCGGAATCCTCAAATGGGGTCACTCCTCCCATCTCGCAGGTCATGTGGGTATCAAGAAATCTGTGCAACTCATCTCCCGCTTCTATTGGTGGCCGACTCTGGAGACGGATGTTGTGGACTTTGTGCGAGCCTGCACTATTTGTGCCCGGGATAAGACTCCTCGCCAGAAGCCCGCTGGTTTTCTTCATCCTCTGCCTGTCCCCGAACAGCCTTGGTCTCTGATTGGTATGGATTTTATTACTGATTTACCCCCTTCCCGTGGCAACACTGTTATTTGGGTGGTCGTTGATCGATTCTCCAAAATGGCACATTTCATCCCTCTTCCTGGTCTTCCTTCTGCGCCTCAGTTGGCTAAACAATTTTTTGTACACATTTTTCGTCTTCACGGATTGCCTACGCAGATTGTCTCGGATAGAGGCGTCCAATTCGTGTCTAAATTCTGGAGGGCTCTCTGTAAACAACTCAAGATTAAATTAAATTTTTCTTCTGCATATCATCCCCAGTCCAATGGACAAGTAGAAAGGATTAACCAGATCTTGGGTGATTATTTGCGACATTTTGTTTCCTCCCGCCAGGATGACTGGGCAGATCTCCTCCCATGGGCCGAATTCTCGTATAACTTCAGGGTCTCTGAGTCTTCCTCCAAATCCCCATTTTTCGTGGTGTACGGCCGTCACCCTCTTCCCCCCCTCCCTACTCCCTTGCCCTCTGGTCTGCCCGCTGTGGATGAAATTTCTCGTGACCTTTCCATCATATGGAGAGAGACCCAAAATTCTCTCTTACAGGCTTCATCACGCATGAAGAAGTTCGCGGATAAGAAAAGAAGAGCTCCCCCCGTTTTTTCCCCTGGAGACAAGGTATGGCTCTCCGCTAAATATGTCCGCTTCCGTGTCCCTAGCTACAAGTTGGGACCACGCTATCTTGGTCCTTTCAAAATTTTGTGTCAAATTAATCCTGTCTCTTATAAACTTCTTCTTCCTCCCTCTCTTCGTATCCCTAATGCCTTTCACGTCTCTCTTCTCAAACCACTCATCCTCAACCGTTTTTCTCCCAAGTCTGTTCCTCCCACTCCTGTTTCCGGCTCCTCGGACATCTTCTCGGTCAAAGAAATTTTAGCTGCCAAAAAGGTCAGAGGGAGAAATTTTTTTTTAGTGGACTGGGAGGGTTGTGGTCCTGAAGAGAGATCCTGGGAACCTGAGGACAACATCCTAGACAAAAGTCTGCTCCTCAGGTTCTCAGGCTCTAAGAAGAGGGGGAGACCCAAGGGGGGGGGTACTGTTACGCCGAGCGCTCCGGGTCCCCGCTCCTCCCCGGAGCGCTCGCTTCACTCTCCCCGCGGCAGCGCTCCGGTCACGTCCTCTGACCCGGGGCGCTGCGATTCCGCTGCCAGCCGGGATGCGATTCGCGATGCGGGTAGCGCCCGCTCGCGATGCGCACCCCGGCTCCCCTACCTGACTCGCTCTCCGTCTGTTCTGTCCCGGCGCGCGCGGCCCCGCTCCCTAGGGCGCGCGCGCGCCGGGTCTCTGCGATTTAAAGGGCCACTGCGCCGCTGATTGGCGCAGTGGTTCCAATTAGTGTTTACACCTGTGCACTTCCCTATATCACCTCACTTCCCCTTCACTCCCTCGCCGGATCTTGTTGCCTTAGTGCCAGTGAAAGCGTTCCTTGTGTGTTCCTTGCCTGTGTTTCCAGACCTTCTGCCGTTGCCCCTGACTACGATCCTTGCTGCCTGCCCCGACCTTCTGCTACGTCCGACCTTGCTTTTGCCTACTCCCTTGTACCGCGCCTATCTTCAGCAGCCAGAGAGGTGAGCCGTTGCTAGTGGATACGACCTGGTCACTACCGCCGCAGCAAGACCATCCCGCTTTGCGGCGGGCTCTGGTGAAAACCAGTAGTGGCTTAGAACCGGTCCACTAGCATGGTCCACGCCAATCCCTCTCTGGCACAGAGGATCCACTACCTGCCAGCCGGCATCGTGACACATACTGATAGGTGAATTTAGATTGTGAGCCACGGGGGCAAATTGGAATGTACAGCAGTACAGAATCTGTGTGTGCAATATAAAATAAAGAATTATATTAAGAACTGGTGTGCAGAGCCTTTAACCCCTTAACGACCACGGACGTAAATGTACGTCCTAGTTTGGCGGGACTTCCCGCACCAGGATGTGCATTACTTTGAATGGAAGTAATACGGTGAATGGCGTAAACGTAAAAAAAAAAATGCTGCTTTTTTGGCACATTTTATTCAAAAAAAAATTATAAAAAATGATCTAAAAGTTTTATATATGCAAATGTGGTATCTAAAAAAAAGTACAGATGACGGCGCAAAAAAATTAGCCCTCATACCGCCCTATATACGGAAAAATGAAAAAGTTATAGGTGGTCAAAAAAGGGCGATTTTAGATTACTGATTTTGTACAAAAAGTTTTAGATTTTTTTTAAGCAGTACAAAAATATAAAAGTATCTAGTCATGGGTATCATTTTAATCATATTGACCCACAGAATAAAGAACACATGTAATTTTTACCGTAAATTGTACAGTGTGAAAACTAACCCCTCCAAAATGTGCAAAATGTTGGTTTTCATTAAAATTTCCTCCCTAAAAAATGTTTTTTGGGGTTCGCCGTACATTTTAGGGTTTCATTACAAAGTATGGTTTCATTACAAAGTAAAATTGATCACACAAAAAACAAGCCCTTATATGGGTCTGTAGATGGAAATATAAAAGAGTTATGGATTTTAGAAGGCGAGGAGGAAAAAACAAAAACGCTAAAATAAAATTGGCCTGATCCTTAAGGTGAAAATGGGCTTGGTCCTTAAGGGGTTAAATCATTGGACTCTAAAGCAATGGAAAGGCTCTTTCAACAATGTGGCACAATACCATTATTTGGTCTCAGATCCACATTCATATTGGGCTGCTATTGCAATCCATCTTTGACCTGTAAGTAGTCACAGAAGGCAATTTAACTCCTGTGTCTGACAGTATTTTGGGTGCACAATTTTATGGTTTCTAGAGTTGACCTTGGTATGGATGGCTATCTTTTTAAATGTGACCCCAATTTTTAATTACTCTTAAGGGGATAGTCTGGCAAAAAAAACTTTCTGTACAATAGGCAGTGGAGCTCCTTTATATTGGCAGCGGTGTAGGAACTACACAAGTTTGCTCTCTAACCAGTGAAGTTTTTCACCGGACTATCCCATTAAGAAAAGTTTATAGAGGAGTTCCATCTTCAGGACGGTCATCTTTTAGTTAGTATGGACAGTGGCTACAAATAGCATCCCCCTTCTGAGAAACTTGCACACTGCACTGTATTGATTCCAAAACTTCCTCACCATATTTGTCCTATTCGAGAATTTAGCTTTGGCAGCCTATGAGTGTGCAGAATCTACAGACCCACCTGCAACATCTGGGGGCAAATGTGCCAAAGGATGCCATATGGAACCTGTTTGCCTCCATGCCCAACTGTATGTCAGTCTGCATCCAGGCTAGGAGCAGCCCAACAGGATACTAGAGCCTCCTATTAATTATACAGTGTTCTCCAATAAATATATCCATTTGTAATGACTTCCATATATCATCAATTACATTCACAAATAGAAAGTTTCATTCCATTCAATTTACTTAGTCAGCACAGAATGTTGTACCTGTTTAGATTAAAAAGACAAAACAGAGTTCAAAAGTAGATTTTAAAGAGGACCTGTGGCTTCTCCTGATTTGTCTGTTCCAGTAAATACTTGTATTCTTTATGATAACACAATCCTGGAGCTCTGTGTTGGATCGTTTCTCTGTTATTCTCTCTATAAATATATGATGAAAGACCCACACCTGGGTGTTACCAGTTGTGGGGGTGTCCCTACACTCTCTGGCACTGTCAGCTCTGATCGGGTGTTACAAGTTGTGGGGATGTCCCTACACTGTCTGGCAATGTCAGCTCTGATTGGGTGATACCAGTGGTGGGGGTGTTCCTACACCCTCTGGCACTGTCAGCTCTGACTATGTGTTACAGGTTGGAGGTGTGTCCCTACACTGTCTTGCACTGTCAGCTCTGATTAGATGTACCAGTTGAAGGCATGTCCCTACACTATCTGGCACTGTCAGGTCTGACTGGGTGTTACCAGTTGTGGGGTGTCCCTACACTGTCTGGCATGGTCAGCTCTGATTGGATGTTACAAGTTGGAGGAGTGCCCCTACACTGTCTGGGACTGTCAACTCTGACAGTATGTTACCACTTGGGGTGTGCCCCTACACTGTCTGGCACTCAATGTCAGCTCTAATTAGATAGTACCGGATAGCATAGGGGCATGCCTCCAATTCATAACACCCAGTTGGCCATTTAATAATACATTTCTTAGAGGCATAACAGAGGAACCGCACAACACAGAGCTATGAGAAAAGATGTTCCAGAATTGTTATTTCATGGAAAATACAAGGATTTACTAAAAGAGACAGATCAGAAGAGGCCACAGGTTCTCTTTTACATTAATGTTATTTTATTCCTGTAAAAGAATCATCAATTATTTCTTTTTTTAAACTTTCAAACTTTGCTACTAAAGAACTAGAGAAACAGATTTTTCCATATCCATACTGGCATTATATAAACAACGCAAGTTCACACAAGATCATGTACAACAGGTATTCCTACCTTCATGATAAATTGTGATGTCAGAAGTGCATATCCATTTCCATATTTACCAGACTCGGAATGAACATACGAATACATACACCAGACTCATTTGCATATAAATGAGGCAATTATACTTTACTACAGATGACATATCTTATTGTCAGTTTGTCATCGATTTAAACAAAGACATGTTTGGCCTGATAGAATGATTTAAAGCAAATCCTATTAGTGTTAAGATGCTGATAGATAAGAATTAAGTAGTTTCATATATCTTTATTCAACATTAGTCATCCAAAAAGTTAAACACAATGACAGATTTACATGCCCTACTCCCTCTTTTATATGTATTTGTAGGAGATAAAACTTGTCAGCTAATATGTAAGGTGATGCTCATGTTTGGGCCTTATATCTGATGTATAAAAAAGTAAACAAGAGATTCCGATGGGTAAAAACATTTAATAAAAGATGGATGTTTCTATTACCTGTATTGTAAGAATGTAAGATATGTTAATGTATATACACATACAGGTTATGAGGGGCCAGGGGTAGACTGAGAGGTCAGGCATTTGGGCACTGCCCAAGGGCCCGGGCCAAGTGGGGGCTCACTGCCATCATGTTAATTTTCTTATTTTTTTTTTTCAATTACTGGGGCAAGGCTGCCTGTCTGAACATAGGCATGCATATACTATACTCTATTTCCTGTCTAGGTGAGTGAGTGTCGGCTTTAAGAGATGTGCAGGAATCTGTGCATGTGAGTAGACCATAAAATATATTTGCTTTAGAATAATATTAATATAATATAATATTATATAGTGATGGATATTAATGGAAACATTGAAACTGGCCAATAATAACTAAATTAAGGTTCTTAAAAACAAACAGAAAAAAACTTTTTTTTTTTTTAAATATATCAAAGAAAAAACAAAAAACACTACCCAACTCTTTAATACACATACTCCTCTGACCCAGCAGAGATGACCTAGTGGTTCCCTTGCCCCTTACAGTATTAGTTTAATGGCTGCCAGTGATGCTAAGTTTACTGACATCCCCAGGCTGGTTTAGAGTCAGATAAGTTTTTTCCTTTATGCTTCTTTATACAATTTTTACATACAGATGCAGATACATTTTGTGCTTTTGTTAATTAATTTGTAGAACTCTCAATACAATGATATAGTAATTGCATAATACTCAAGATAGAATTGTATAATCCAGTAGAGCAGCCTTCTCATCTTTCTTGAATTCCTACAATTACTCCTAAAATAAATAAAATAAAACAAAAGAGAGAGAAAGATAAAGAATGGTTGTGCTCTGGTCATATACTGCAGTGATAGAATGCACTTGCCACAACAGCTTTTTACACACAGACAAGACAACAATTCATACTAAAATGAAATGAAATATTTATCGGACATGAAGCCATCTCTTCGGAGGAAATGAATCTTTGTGGTGCGCTGAAAAGCTTGATCTTCAAACGTCATGAATGCTGATTTTAATGACTGAGTGAAAGCTCAGGAAATTTTGGCTGAATTTTGGATAAAGATGACAGCAAAGGGTCTCAGGTTGCACAAAGCAGACGGGAGGATTAAACCAACAAAGCCAAGTCAATGCTCTAAAGTTTCAAAAGGATAATCTTTATAATGGTGATTCACACTCAGACAAGGGTGACTATTACTGATTCTGTCAGGTTCCCTATATTTATCTTATAGCGTCAGATTTATATCGTCTTTAATTAACCGATAAAAGGGCTCCTGAAAAAATGCAGAACACGAGTCGGATCCTCATGGTACACACAAGTCAAGTCTCAAGCTCGAAAAATATCATGGGATTTATTGGTGACAGGATACAGAATAAAAATCAAGTCCCTCCTGTTGTTTAAGGATCCAGAGAGGGTGACTGCCATATGTTCAATGATACAAAGGGGGCAAGAATGACAGTACAAAAGAGAAGACCGCTATAACCTTTCCAATATGTCAAAGATGCTGAGAAAATATTTTTATCAAGGTAACAATATGTATTTGCAAACAATAAAATGTGAATGATACAAACAATAAGTATCAAAGGTAATAATTTCCTATTTTATTCACATTAAATACAAATTATTCTCAGTGAATACAAAATGATTATCACCTTTATTGCTTCAAAACATTACAAATTCAGTCATAAGGACAAATTATTACTCATTTTTTATTTATTTTTTAAACGTCTGATTATGTATTTCTGATTACTAGTACATAGGGTTTCGTCTTATTGGCTCCATAAGCACCTGAATTGCAGCGCACAGCAATTTACTATGCAAAGTGCACACACAAAAAAAAAATGTGGTTTGTTCAGGAAGGGATGTGGCTTATATGGAAAAGGCGTGGTCTGCACATGTGCCACAATTGCACCAAAAGGTTGCCCAGTTAATAATTGGGCTATAATGAATGGACCGTGCAAACATAGACATCTGAAGTCTGACTGTCTAAATTTACACCGTCTAAGAATTAGACAATATTAGTAAATTCCTCCATTGACCCATTGATCAATGTTTCTTTTCTTCATTTCACTCTTGAACCCCTTAAGGACCAGGGATTTTTCCGTTTTTGTATTTTAGTTTTTTGCTCCTTACCTTTAAAAAATCATAACTCTTTAAATTTTGCACCTAAAAATACATATGATGGCTTATTGTTTGCACCACCAATTCTATTTTGTAATGACATCAGTGATTTTACCCAAAAATCTACAGCGAAACGGGAAAAAAAATCATTGTGAGACAAAATTGAAAAAAAAACAAGCCATTTTATAACTTTTGGGGGCTTCCGTTTCTGCACAGTAAATTTTTTGGTAAAAATGACACATTCCCTTCATTCTGTAGGTCCATACGGTTAAAATGATACCCAACTTATATAGGTTTGATTTTGTCGTACTTCTGGAAAAAATCATAACTACATGCAGGAAAATGTATACGTTTAAAATTGTCATCTTCTGACCCCTATAACTTTTTTATTTTTCCGTGTATGGGGCGGTATGACGGCAAATTTTTTGCGCCGTAATCTGAAGTTTTTTGTGGTACCATTTTTGTATTGATCAGACTTATTGATTGCGTTTTATTCTTTTTTACATGATATAAAAAGTGACCAAAAATACACTATTCTGGACTGTGCAATTTTTCATTGTCCGTGCGGTTTAATTAATGATATATTTTTATAGTTCGGACATTTATGCATGCGGGGATACCACATATGTTTAATTTTATTTATACAGGTTTTTTTTTTAAATGGGAAAAGGGGGGTGATTCAAACTTTTAATAGGGAAGGGGTTAAATGATCTTTATTCACTTTTTTTTCACTTTTTTTTTGCAATTTTATAGCTCCCATAGGGAGCTATAACACTGCACACACTGATCTTTTACATTGTTCAATGCTTTCTCATAGGAAACCAGTGATCAATGATTCTGCCGCTTGACTGCTCATGCCTGGATCTCAGGCACTGAGCAGTCATTCGGCGATCGGACACCAGGAGGCAAGGTAGGAGACCCTCCTCCTGTCCCAGAGCTGTTCGGGATGCCGCGATTACACCGCAGCGATCCCGAACAGCTCCCTGGGCTAACAGGCATGGTTTTACTTTCACTTTAGACATGGCGTTCAACTTTGAACACCGCATCTAAAGGGTTAATAGCGCGCCGCACTGCAATCGCGCGATTAGCCACGGGTCCCGGCCATTGTTAGAGGCCGGGCCCGACCCGCTATGACGCGGGGCCAACGTTACGTCATGGGTCCTTAACAGATTAAAACTAAGCATTTTAAAGGGGTTGTTCATGATCAGAAAAACATGCTTTCACATGGCCCCACTTGTTCATAGGATGTATCTGGTATTGCAGTCATGGGTTGTGTACGGTATTACATTAATGTGAATAGAAATTTCTAATTTTTTGTCATTTTCTGTACACTGTATGCCTCACCCCTAAGTGTGTGCAGCTGCTCAGAATCATGTGGCAATCCCAAGTGAATTGCTGGTTATACCGTCGGCTTCAGCTGGGATGGGTGCTCTGAGCCAAGCTGAACAGATATGAACAGTGAGGCATACAGTGTATGTGAATGTACAGGAGTAGGCATTCCCGCCTTTGACAGAAGTCCCTGCTCCCTGCAGCCTATGCTATCTGTCTAGGGCACCAAGGACGGTTTGTACAGGAGTAGGGAGTAAGGAGAATGTCTGTAGCCAGCCAGAGATAGTAATCTCTATGTTAACTAAATAGCACAAGGCCTGGTTGCTCAGTGTACATTTGCAGGGACTCCTGTCTTTTGAAGTCTGAATTTGGCTGTTAAATCTAAATTAAATTTAATGGGCAAATTGAGTGAATCCTTACAAGGCTTCGGAGGTTTGCTAATTTCTAGCCCAATCATACACCATATGTGGGCATGTGTGGTGCTGTTTATAAAAAAAAAAAAAAAAAAAAAAAAGCCATGTTTTTCTTAACCTTTAAAGTTTACCTATAAAGGCATGTCAGTTTGGAGAAAAATACATTATATCTTTTGTGTCTTAGAGAGTTTTCAGGTATCTTGAAATACTATTTATTGCTTGACGGTAAGAATGGAATATCTTACGACCTTCTGTCTGGAATATGGGGTCATTTATGTTACGACTTAATCCCCCTATTTTTTTTTTTTTTTTAGGTTTAATTTTTTTATTATTCCTCCAGTCCTATGTTTGAGCCAATTCAGATCCTTCATGTTGCTCAACTTACTGACGCAGAATAAGAGACACATGAATAATTAATTATGTAGCTCATTTAACAGGAGACAAAGCTTGATGAATTCCATCCTACCGGAGCTCTGTCTGGGTTTGGTTAAGGTCTCTGATTTTTGCTGACAAGTATTATCCTTATTTAGGGTACATTAATTCTGAATCCTGTTCCTTCCATCATATTCCGAAACAACAGAAAGAAAAATTAAAAGAATATATGAACGGAACGAGTTGCCCAGGTAATTGAACGAATCCCTTCAAAGCAGAAAGACTGGAAGTTTTTATTTGGGGTTTCTACGCTCTTCGGTATACAACGTGATTTAGGATGTGAGTTAAGAGGGTTTTCGTCTTTTCTATTTTTTTTAAGAATCATATTCCAGATTGGGATGTAGTTAGATGACAAAAGGAACAAAGTTGGTAGCTTTAAGGAGTAATGGACTGATGAAAAAATTTCCACTTAATGAATCAGAAAGCTTAAGTTGTTTATAGAAAGATCAATCATTTTAACCTTATTAGAAATCCAGATGGAAGCAAACCTGGATGATGTACAGAATCTAGAACACAATATGATATAAGGGGATTGCATGAGAGCAGTTTTGGAATTCAACTACTTCAGCTTAGTAATAAAGTGCGGAGAGAAACTTGAAGGAGACACCAAATAGTACTAACTGGGATTTGTATCTCGAAAAGTACATTACCAATTCAAAAATAGAAAAATATTTATGAAGTGTTAAAAGCATCATAGGCAGAAGGGCTCTTACTTTTATTTGCAAGAAGCAGTTGTTTTTGCCTATGTCATGCACTCCTACCATCACTAGTTGTATAGCACCATTTGTTTTATTCCAGCACAGCTGCCTCTATGCGTTTAATTACTGTAACTGAGTCATGTGATCACAAGTCTGACCCACAGAAAATCACAGCACTTAATGCAGTGTTTTCCAAACAGTGTGTTAAGAAGCATAACGTGAGTTGCAGTTTTGAAACAGCTAGAGACACACTGCTTGGAAAATACTGACTTAATGGGTCAGAGGAAGTGGCCTGTCCTGGGTCAACCGGCCTGTGAGCTACAGGATGACATCACCGCTCCTGCTAGATCTCATATACATCTCATATACATACCGTGAATCTCTTGTTTTGTACCCTTAACTCCATTAAAGAGGTATTGACTCATCTGCAGGATAAATCTCAGGTTTTAGTTCTCAGAACAGTTATGGATGGAGGTGATGGCACTGGTGGAGTTTGGCATGATTGGAAAGAGAGCCAAGTAATCACCAGGAGAGCAATCAGTATACAAATGCCTCGGAAAAAGAGGCAGGAGCAAAGTCAGCAACAGGAGCAGGCCAGAAGTAGCACTACAGGTACTAAGCAAAATATCCAAAAGTCTAGGCCGCAATTGCATTAGGAGTAGCCGGGAGTGAGGACCAGGAGTCATACCACAAATACAAGCGACAAGGCCACAGCATAGTAGGGATTGCCAGGAGTCAGGACCATGAGTTATTACTCATAAAGGCATAAGTGTAGTCAGGAAATAAAGCCAAAATCAGGATCAAGAAGACAGGAAGGCGTAACCTAATCATGAGACAATATGAGAGTGATTCCCCTGTAAAAGGTCACTAGTCCTTATGTCAACTTGGCAACCTGGTGCCCTTGTACAAAGCAGAAGTTTGCATAGTCATGGGAGGAAAAAGAAGCCAGAGAAAAAGGAAAAGAAGTATCCAGTTGCCTAGCAACTGAAAGCAAATTTTGAGCTGCAACTTTTTGGGTCCATCACTTATAGCTTAAGAAGATGCAGTAGTTAGGGAAACAGATGATGAAAAAAAAATAAAAAAAACAACTCAGAAGAATTTGCTATGAGCTATGACACAGAGAACTCTAAGGTCATGTACACACATCGGAATTTCTGAGCCAGATTCCACATTGGAATTCGGCACAGAGATTCCCCTGCAGCGTCCCGTTGAATTCAATGGGATTCTGCTGCACTGTACACACGGTGGAATTTCTGTGCCAGATGTTTCCAGTATGGAAATTCTGAACTCCACACGGAACATGTAACGGCACATTTCCATGCTGTCCTTGTGCTGGCATGTTTATGCCAACGCCCACAGTTTGCAGAATATCTGCATAAAGATTATTTGTGCGGACATTCCATAGTGTGAACATAGCCAAGAAACTCTAAGCCTGGGTTCACACGACAGAATTTCCTCACCGCCATGGTTTTTGCATAGGAAAACAGAGTGAGGAAATTCTGTCGTATAAACCCAGCCAAAGGCCATGCTCATACGGCCGATTCCTTGCCCGGAAAACACGGCGTACATTCTGCACATTTAAATGTTCCTGCTGTGTGCACAGCAGAATCCTAATGAAATCAATGGAACTCTGCTGCAGGGGAGTGTCCGAGCAGAATATTTCTGCGGAATTCCACTTGAAAATTCTGATGTGTGAACATAGCCTATGGATGATTCGTCTAGAAATTTAAAGCCTCCAGTTGAATTATGACAGTAACTATTATTTAACATAATAAATACCAAGACCCATAGACTTGCATTATGGTTCCATAGACTCTAGGTCCCATAGATAGGCTTTATGACACTGTCTCAGGCACAGGGAACAGAGCCAGGAGAGAATGCACTTGGTACACCCTTCCCCCGACCTATTCTAGTGATAGGTTGGGGTCAGTTTGAGACCCAATCAATTAAAACTTTGATAAATATCATGTAATGTCCGTTTGTCTGTGTTTTGCATTTTTCTGCTTTGGGGTCCTGTTCAGACTTTAGGTTTGTGTTTATTCTTCCTGGTTTGGGAAGAGTTAACCCTTCAGCACTGGGAGGATATATAAGGCCTCTTCAGGTGCTGTTCTGGGCTGGATATTACACCTGTTACTTTGACCATGTTTGCATTATGTTCACTGTGTCTGTTTGAGCACATGTATCCTGAGTTTTAACCAAGGTTACCTGTCCTGTCTAATATCTAGATTTTAGCTTGCTTTGTTTTAGTACCTTTGTCGGGTTTAAGTATTCCTGTATTGTTTGTTCTACATATGCTTTGTTTCATAGTCCGTGTTCACACTGTGTGTTTGTCAGTCCTGTTTTGACCCTGTTTGATCCTGGATCTCCTATGATAGAATCCTGTTCTGAGCCTCCTGCTATCCGTCTATCTAGGAGTGAGTTAGCCTTGTGTCTGTACCCGTGTTTGCTTGTAGTTAGAATTTTTGTTTCCTTTTAGGCCAGTATCCTGATCACTTTATGGAGAGTGCCCGCTAGCTAGGAGTCTATTAGTATTGTTGTCCCTCCTTGATTGGAGTGGGGTGTCTAGTGTGTTCCTTGTTCTGAGTCCAGTGTGAACAGCGCCCTTGCTTTCCTGACCCGTTTAGTGTTCAGACATTCTGTTACCTGTTCATCCCCTACATCTCCTGGTTTTGTCCCCTACATCTCCTGGTTTTGTCCCCTACATCTCCTGGTTTGGTCTACTATATATTTATCCTCATATCTAGTCTTGTTCTTATTATCTTATCTGCCGTTAATGTTGATCATGGTTATTGAACTGCTTGTTAGTATGCTATATCCTGTCTTTATATGTTTGTTGCTTTGTAGCATTCCTGTTATGATCCCGACTTGTTTCCCAACATGTACAGTTTGTTTTGTTGACTTTGGCGCCCATGCACTTTAGCGCAGGAAGGGACCGGTGCTCAGTTGTCATTCACCGCTAGGGTGTCTAGGCAAGTAGGCAGGGTCAGCTTAGGCTGTCTTAAGGACAGCTTTAGGGCTCACTAGCTCCCTGCTCCCTGCAGCCCCCCATTCATGACATATCAAAAGTTTATGTAGCTGTCTGAAGACAGAATGCAAAAAGTTTGTATTGGAAAGAAAGCACTGATTATACAATGTTTATCTTTTTTTTCTTCTTTAAATAAGTTCCAGTATAAAAGCATTACATGGAATATTAGATTAATACTCCCCGACCTACGATGGCCCCCGACATACGATAATTTCAACATACCTCTGAGAGGCCATCGCATGTTGAAGGCAGCATCAACATACAATGCTTTTGGATGTCGGAGCCATCGCATAAATGGCTATCCGGCAGCGCAGACTGCTTCAGCTGCCGCCGGATAGCCGTTTAAGGTGCCCCGTGTGGTCCGGTGACGATCACTTACATGTCCCCGGTGCTCCGGACCATCCTCTTCGGGATCCCCTGCATCGCCGTCGCTCTCCATCGTTGTCACCACATCGCCGCGCACGCCGTCCCGTCATCCAATAGGAGTGGTGTGCGTAGCAACGTGATGACGGCAATAAGGAACGACGATCCTGGGCAGCGGAGAAGTCTGGTGCGGTGGGGACACCACGAGGACGCGGCGACAGCGATGGACGGCGGCATCCAGGGCAGCGGTGATGGTCCGGAGCGGCGGGGATAAGTGAGTATACCTTCCTATATTTAACATTGCACGGATCCCTCAACATACGATGGTTTCAACAATAGATGGTTCATTTGGAACGAATTACCATAGTATGTTGAGGGAACACTGTATAACATCTCCTTGAATTTAGTTATATAATAAAACTGTGTCTATATGACAAGATTATTTTCCCCTCTATTTCCCATCCGAAAGTATTGCAGACATTCCACAAATCTGCATACAGAGGAGAACCAGACAGTGCCAGGAGGAAATGAAAGGACATGGTGCTGAACGCTTCTGCCCCTTTGTTTTAGCGATAGGTGGAGGTCTCAGCATCCAGACCTCCCTTGATGTAAATTTCTGACATTTCACTATGACATGTCAGAAATTTCTTAAAACAATAGTTGCCCTTCAACAATCAAATTGCTTTTAATCAATGTCATTTTGGAAACTACAGCCTAGTATGCAAGTGTGGTTTTGTAGCTGCATCTGCCACAACAGACAATTCTGCTCTTATGATGAATTCTTAAAGGGGTTCTCCAAGTTAGCTAAATCAAAAAACATCCAGCCTGCTGTGTGTGTAAAATAACAAACTACACTATTCTCACCCAGCCCAGTCCAATGCCGATGCTCTGCCCTGGTGCCTCTGCTTGCTTACTCCAATGACAACCTCCCAGCTCTCCTGTTGGTGTTTTGAACCTACTACAGCCAATTGTTGAGGTTGAAATGTGTTCGGAAAGTGATCTTCAGAGCCAGGAGAAAATGACATCAGAAAAATAGCACCAGTGTTGGACTGGGAGAGACTGGGAGAGATGAGTATGGTGTAGTTTATTTTATTTGCACAATGGTCTATAAATAGTTTTTTTTTTTCTTGAAATCTATATATCCCTTTAAAGGGGTATTCCAGCCACAGACATCCTTTTGATAGGCGATAAGATATCTATGGCCAGAATGCCCCTTTAACATGACCTGTAAGTAAACAATGAAGATTTCAACAAAGAAAACAATCATTCAAACAAATCCTAAAAACCATGAGATATTGATACAATAGAAAATAGCATAATTCTTAATATTAAAACAAATAACTTTATTTACTTTAAAATAATTACTTTTTATTTAAGATTGGTTTCTCTTTAAAACAAACTAAAATGAATCAGGATGTATTTGTATCTCATATAAGTTTTATAAAATACAAGCAGCTTTGAAAAATTCTTCATGGTAATACTCTTTAGAATAACGGTAAAGCATACTTTGGCACTCATACAGTTTTATTATACAGAGCTCTACTCTCCTGTAGGCTGTCTATAAAATATGATGCGGCATATATATATATGCAGCACAATAAGCATATAATAACTATAATAAAGAAAAAAGATTGTGTTTACTTTGTATTATGACAATAGCGTTCTCCTGCCACTAAATCTATATCTGCCATCTCAAGCCATAATCTATGAATATTTTAACACATGTGTACTCGGTGGGGTGTATTATCATACTGATATAAATAGAATTAATGAGCAGTCAACCTGCCACATGTCCTAACATATGACGGGGTAGCTACAGCGAGGGAGAGTTTTTTTTTCTGTTTTCCATTAAGGTTTGCTTCTAGATCTTGATCATTTCCAAGCTGTAACCCAGCTATTGTTTAAATGTGGAGAACAGGTCTCTTCTCAAGTAATTATTTGCAACATTACCATACTCAAACACAGCAGAAATCACAAAAAGGAGGAAAAGGACAAAATCCTTGAGCACTCCTTGACTATAAAGGACATGAAGTGTTGGAATTGACAGCATGATGTGTTGCGGCTGTAGACGTCTTACAGAATGGCAGCGTACAGTGAATAAGGACCCTGGTATGGTTTTCGTTACTCCGTCGCTAAGTGCCAGAGCAGGCAAGGTTTCATTTATCAGTGAAGCTTGAAAGACACACCGAAGCTGCCAGATTAGGACATGATCTTGCCAAAAAATGTGGTGGAAATAGTCACATAAAAGTTTTCAAGGGGGGGGGGGGGGCTGTTGGGATCTATCAACTGGCGTGGGCCTGTTAAATAGCGGGCGCTGATTATACAGTCATGGCCGTAAATGTTGGCACCCCTGAAATTTTTCAAGAAAATGAAGTATTTCTCACAGGAAAGGATTGCAGTAACACATGTTTTGCTATACACATGTTTATTCCCTTTGTGTTTATTGGAATTAAACCAAGAAAGGGAGGAAAAAAAGCAAATTGGACATAATGTCACACCAAACTCCAAAAATGTGCTGGACAAAATTATTGGCACCCTTAACTTAATATTTGGTTGCACTCCCTTGGGAAAAAATTACTGAAATCAGTCGCTTCCTATGACCATCAATAAGCTTCTTACTCCTCTCAGCCGGAATGTTGGACCACTCTTCCTTTGCAAACTGCTCCAGGTCTCTCTTATTGGAAGGGCGCCTTTTCCCAACAGCTATCTTAAGATCTCTCCACAGGTGTTCAATGGGATTTAGATCTGGACTCATCGCTGGCCACTTCAGAACTCTCCAACAGCTTTGTTGCCATCCATTTCTGGGTGCTTTTTTACATATGTTTGGGGTCATTGTCCTGCTGGAAGACACAAGATCTTGGACGCAAACCCAGCTTTGTGACACTGGGCTGTACAGTGCAACCAAAAATCCATTGATAATCCTCAGATTTCATGATCTTGCACACATTCAAGGCACCCAGTCCCAGAGGCAGCAAAACAACCCCAAAACATCATTGAACCTCCACCATATTTCACTGTAGGTACTGTGTTCTTTTCTTTGTAGGCCTCATTAAATTTTTGGTAAACAGTAGAATGATGTGCTTTATCTTGGTCTCATCTGTCCACAAGACGATTTCTCAGAAGGATTTTGGCTTAATCAAGTTCATTTTAGCAAAATGCAGTCTTGCTTTTTTATGTCTCTGTGTCAGCAGTGGGGTCCTCCTTGGTCTCCTGCCATAGCGTTTCATTTAAATGTTGATGGATAATTTGCGATGGCACTGATGCTTCCAGAGCCTGCAGGACAGTATCCTGTGTTGACACCTTTCATCAATTTTTCTCTTCTGTCCATGCCCAGGGAGATTAGCTACAGTGCCATGGGTAGCAAACTTCTTGATAAATGTGGACAAAGGCAAATCTAGATTTCTGGAGATGGACTTGTAGCCTTGAGATTGTTGATATTTTTCCACAAATTTGGTTCTCAAGTCCTCAGACTGTTCTCTTCTCCTTTTTCTGTTGTCCATGCTTAGTGTGGCACACACAGACACACAATGCAAAGATGAAGTGAACTTCTCTTCTTTTTATCTGCTTTCAGGTGTAATTTTTATATTGCCAACACCTGTTACTTGCCCTAGGTGAGTTTGATGGAGCATCACATGGTTGAAACAATCTCATTCATCCACAATTTTGAAAAGAGGACAATAATTTTGTCCAGCCCATTTTTGGAGTTTGGTGTGATATTATGTCCAATTAGCTTTTTTCCCTCCCTTTTTTGGTTTAGTTCCAATACACACAAAGGGAATAAACATGTGTATACAGAAACATGTGTTACTGCAATCCTTTTCTGTGAGAAATACTTAATTTTCTTGAAAAATGTCAGGGGTGTCAACATTTACGGCCATGACTGTATATTGCATATTGATTTGCACCACAGTTAACACCTAGTTTTGCAGTATTTTTATAGGTTGTCTGGGCTGGCTTCCTCATTTATCTTGCTTTGCACTTGGCTTCATTTGCAGATTTGCTGGTTGGTGCGTTGAATTTATTATAGTTGAACAAATGTACCCCAGTGACCAGCTATCAAAGGAATGTGTGTGAGCTTTTCACCGTTATTTTCACCATGCAGGGGTGCAAATTTATGAATTGACGTCCACCACGTCTCAGACGTCTCAGAAACTGGGAAAACACACACTTGCGTAAAAGGTTTCGCACTGTACAAAAATTTGTGCTTAAGATAAATCACCCCTAGATTTTAATTAAAGTGGTATTCCAAAAAGCACCATTTTTTTTTTTTATTTTGCTGGGGGTCCTGTAAAAATAAAAAGGACACCATGCTCACCTGTCCTGATCCCCTGCTGCTGCCTTTACTATGGCTCCCGATACCTGCTGCTCTTAGCTTTTTCCTGGTCCTTGTGACGTATTGTTCCCACAGGGACTGCCCCCTCAGTCAACCACTGCCATCACCAGGGCCGTCTTTAACGCGGGGCAAAAGGGGCAGCTGCTCTGGGCCCTGTCATTCCTGGGGGCCCAAAGCAGTTAGCCTTTTGCCCCACGCTAAAGCAGCTAGTGCAGGGCCTGTTATAAAGCAGTGGCGTCTCCAGGGAGGGGCCAGAGGGGGCCGGTGCCCCATTACATCATGCTGTGCCCCCCTCATGTGCCTCCCAATAGAAAGCTGTTTTTCCTGCAGTAAAACGGACAGGTTATTTTTATTCTTCAGGTCAGTACGATTACCATAACCAATTTCTATAGTTTTTTAAAATTATTTACTAGTTTAAACAAATGGGTATGCTTAAAATGTTTCTGATCCCTGTAACTGTTTTATTAAGCTGTGTTGGAATAGTTTTTTTGCTCCATGTCATTTTGGGAACAATTTGGCATACATGAGAATTTTTCATCACTTTAAATTTTTTTTTCTGGGATGTGACACTGTGTGGGATCAATAGGTACAGTATATATTTTAAGAGCTCTTACAGGAAAACACGTCAGGCGCTGGGACCTATGCATACGTCCCATAGCGGGAAGGGGTTAATAGCTGGCAACTAATTGTTAAAAGCTGTGTGTGGTTTACATTTTTAAGGAAATAGTGACAAAAGGGGCCAAAATAAAGCATAATTTGCAGCACCGCAACTCTTTTTTTTTCTGATATGGAATGGGAGGTAATATTGACAGCCTTTTAGTCCCAGTCTCGCCCTGTCCAAGCTGCTTCCTTTTTAGTCATCCACTACCTCGCAGCGTCTATCAGGTGCGGGCCCATCTGCACGGTAACTGCTTTCCCTCTAACCTCCTAAATGGACACTGTGTGAGGGTGTTTTTCGGAAATACCTTCCGCCAGTCAACTCCAAAGTCAGTGTCTGGTGTCAATCAGTGTGCAATGAAAGACATGATGAACTATGTAACAACAGGGAGTGACAAGGCCTTCCCACTTATGCCCCCTGCCCCCCTAGTTGCCCCCGCAAAATATGAAAGCTGGAGACGCCACCATTCTAAAGCCGCGCTGCGGCCTTTAAAACAGTGAGCCTGCAGCCGGGACTGATGGGGAATGTCGCACAAGGGACATTGCTCCACAGACCCGCGCAGGAGGACGTCAGCAATGTCGCACCTCAGTCCCTGCTGCTGCAGGAAAGAAAAAACCACAGATGGCCAGGTGAGTGTGTCTATAAATGTATCTGTCTGTGGTGTGTCGGTCGGAGGTGGGGGGGGGGGGGGGTAGTGTGCTGTCTAACCTCAGGTGACAAGTAGGTGCTGGGTACTATTACAGGTTAAAGGAGTAGTCCAGTGGTGATTCAGTGGTGAGCAACTTATCCCCTATCCTAAGGATAGGGGATTAGTTGCAGATCGCGGGGAGTCCGACCGCTGGGGCCCCCTGCGATCTCCTGTACGGAGCCCCGACAGCCCGCTGAAAGGGGGCGTGTCGACCTCCGCACGAGGCGGCGGCCGACACGCCCACTCAATACAACTCTATGGCAGAGCCGAAGCGCTGCCTTCGGCAATCTCCGGCTCTGCCATAGAGATGTATTGAGGGGGCGTGTCGGCCGCCGCCTCGTGCGGGGGTCGACACCCACTATCTCGGCGGAGAGCCGGGGCCACGTACAGAGAGATCGCAGGGGGCCCCAGCGGTCGGACCCCCCGCGATCTCAAACTTATCCCCTATCCTTAGGATCGGGGATAAGTTTTTCACCCCTGGACTACCCCTTTAAGCTAAGGAACTGTTTGCTAACCAGCTGTTTGTGTTTACATTATTATAGGTTTTTCAGACAAGTCTAAGATCTGTGTGTGTTTGTTTTTTGTCGGGGAGGTTGGGATGAGGTATTGAGATTGACTGTGCGTTTGTGTGTGTGTGGGAGGGGGGGGGGGGTATTCTGGTGGTATTCTGTGCCACCAGAATACTATGGGCTGTGTCTAAACGGGATTGTATTATGGCTGTTAATAGGTTGATAATTGTCCCATGTTATAGTCCCAGCTAACAAATGTTCATAAATATACACAGTAACCCCAATGGGTAACTGATCCCATGCTACATGAGATGAAAACAAAAAAAAGAACCAAATGCGTTCACGGATCAAAGATTAACTTTATTGATTACAAAAGATGCTTAAAAAACACACACATAGGCCCTCATTTACTATTGCAAACCCGACATGTTTTGTTGGATTGTGTGCCAGATTCTGTCGCATTGCGCCAGAAATTCTGTCTGCGCCAGTATTTGCGCCAGAATAAAAAAAAAAAAAAAAGACTGACTCTATATTTTGCTAAGAAAAACCCCGAAAAAGGGGCATGGCTTCTGGGGAAAGGGGGCGTGGTCTCAGGACAGGGGCTTGTTCCTGACATTTTCCCAAAAACCCAACATATTTACTAAGGTTTCCACATAAAATGTGGTGGATTTGAGCTGAGGAAAACCTGACAGATCAGAGCATGTGTAAAAAAAAAGCAAAGTGTAGGGAAAGTGGAAAATGTAGGGAAACCTTAGTAAATACCGTGGAAAATAAATTGTAGGGAATTAAAACCCACAAAGAAACCTACACAACACTCTTAGTAAATAAGGGCCATTGTGTGTAATAGAGTACAATAGCAATAAAAAAAAAGGTCCAAATGGGCCAGAACAAAAGGCGGTGGCTTAAAGTCAATGATACATATGCATTACATGATAAAGTGCAAGGGAAAGCATGTTAAAGTCTAACCCTACAGCTTGGGACAAAGCCCAAGTAAGAAATTCTACACAAGGAGAGATATTAAGTACTCCAAATACATATAAGTGAACAATAGTACATGTAAAACCACAGTGGGAAGGAGTATACCTGAGTAGCCACACGCTGTACCCGACGTTTCGCTTACTGCTTCATCTGGGGCGTGGTCTAAGACACTCCCGCTCCTCCTTTTATATTCCCAGAGACCAATCGAATCAGATCTCCCTGAGCCCAGGTCATAATACTGCGCCCCACATGTGGGTGGTGAAATCATGACGCACACCTATCTATGTATATGGCCCATAAGCGCGCGGTAAATGCCTACCTTGTGTATAAACAATACCAGGTCCATGTGCGGCATCGCTGATGGCGGTAACAGTGCCTTCGCACAGGAAGAACGTCACTCGCATCACGGCCCAAGCCCAGCCCACGAAGCGACGCGCAGGGGACATCCTTTTTTGGTGAAAAATCCCCAAATTTCATGAAAATTTAGAAAATTTTGCATTTTTCTAACTTTGAAGCTCTCTACTGGTAAGGAAAATGGATATTCACAATACATTTTATTTTTTATTCACAAATACAATATGTCCACTTTATGTTGGCATCATAAAATTGACATATTTTTGCTTTTTGAAAAAATTAGAGGGCTTCAAAGTAGAGCAGCAATTTTCAAAAAATTCATGAAAATTGCTAAATCTGAAGGGACAGATGTTACAGAACTACAACTCCCAGCATGCCTGGGCAGTCCAGGCATGCTGAGAGATGTAGTTTGGCAACATCTGGAGGGCTACTGTTTGGGCATCACTGTAACAGTGGTCTCCAAACTGTGACCCTCCAGATGTTGCAAAACTACAACTCCCAGCATGCCCAGACAGCCTTTGGCTGTCTGGGCATGCTTGGATTTGCAGTTTGGCCTTCCTAGTGGTTGCCACAGTAAAGATCGTTTTACTCTCACTTTCAATTCACCCCCCCACCGTCGCTTCCCTACCTGATTCAGTATCCAGCAATCTCCAGCGAAGATCCGGGGTCCCCAGGCATCTTCTCCTGCAGGTACCGGCCTCCATCTTCTTCCCACGATCCCCTCGACATCCAGGGGTGGGCAGAATGGGGGTTGCCATGGCAACCCCCTGTCCTGCGCTGCCATTGGTCAGAACTCAGTTCTGACTAATGGCAGGGGATAGGAGGAGATCTCAGCACTGTGACCTCACTCCAATCCCTTAGGCTGATCGGGGCTGTCATTGACAACTCCGATCATCCCTATTTTCCGGATGATCGGGTCACCAGGGACCCGATCAGCCCGGAATTGGAGAAAATCGCATGTCTGAATTGACATGCGATTTTCTCTGATCGCTGACATGGGGGGGGGGGGGTCTCAGGATCCCCCTGGGCGATGTGCCGGGGTGCCTGCTGAATGATTTTAGCAGGCTTCCCGATCCGGTCCCCAACCGGCTAGCAGTGGGGACCAGAATTCCCACGGGCGTATCCATACGCCCTGCGTCCTTAAGGACTCGGGATGAAAGCGTATGGATACGCCCTGCGTCCTTAACAGATTAAGGACCCAGGGCATACCAGGACCCACGGCGTGGCCCTGCATCATAGCGGGTCGGGCCCTGCCTCTAACAACGGCCGGGACCCGTGGCTAATAGCGCGTGACACAAATCCTGGTGCCGCGTGCTATTAACCCTTTAGACGTGGCGTTCAAAGTTGATCGCTGCATCTAAAGTGAAACTAAACTGCTGCCGGTTAGCTCAGGGGGCTGTTCGGGATCGCCGTGGCGAAATTGCGGCATCCTGAACAGCTGTAGGACACAAGGAGGGTCCTGCTACCTGCCTCCTGGTGTCTGATCGCTGAATGACTTCTCAGTGCCTGAGATCCAGGCATGAGCAGTCAAGTGGCAGAATCATTGATCTATGTTATCCTATGGGCTAACAAAGATAAATGTAAAAGATCAGTGTGAGCAGTGTCGTAGCCCCCTATGGGGGCTACAACATTGCAAAAAAAGATCATTTAACCCCTTCCCTAATAAAAATGTTAATCCTTTTCCCATTTAAAAAAAAAAAAACTGTGTAAATAAAAATAAACATATGTGGTATTGCCGTGCGGAAATGTCTGAATTATAAAAATATATTGTTAATTAAACCGCACGGTCAATGGTGTACGCGCAAAAGCGCAAACAAATTCCCAAAACTCCAAATTAGCTTATTTTTGGTCACTTTTTATATCATGAAAAAATGTATAAAAAGTGATCAAGAAGTACAATCAATACAAAAATGGTACCACTAAAAACTTCAGATCATGGTGCCAAAAAATAATCCCTCATACAGCCCCATACGCAGAAAAATAAAAAGTTATAGGGGTCAGAAGATGACAATTTTAAACTTACACATTTTCCTGCATGCAGTTATGATTTTTTTCAGAACTACGACAAAATCAAACCTACATAAGTAGGGTATGATTTTAATTGTATGGACCTACAGAATAAAGAGAAGGTGTCATTTTTACCGAAAAATGTACTGTGTAGAAACGGAAGCCCCCAAAACTTACAAAATTGCATTTTTTCTTCAATTTTGTTGCACAATGATTTTTTTTTTCATTTCACCGTAGATTTTTGGGTAAAATGACTGATGTCATTACAAAGTAGAATTGCTGGCACAAAAAGTAAGCCATCATATGGATTTTTAGGTGCCAAATTTAAAGAATTATGATTTTTTAAAGGTAAGGAGGAAAAAACAAAAGTGCAAAAACGGAAACCCCCCAGGTCCTTAACCCCTTAACGACGAAGGACGTATATGTACGTCCTCCGCCGGCTGCCGCGATATGCCGCGGGGTCACGCGGTGTCTCCGCATCATATTGGGTCGATCCCGGCGGCTATCAACGGCCGGGACCCGCGGCTAATACAGGACATCACCGATCACGATGATGCCCTGTATTAACCCTTCAGACGCGGCGAACAAAGCTGACCGCCGCGTCTGAAATTAAAGTGAAAGTAACCCGGCTGCTCAGTCGGGCTGATCGGGACCGCCGCGGTGAAATCGCGGAGTCCCGAACAGCTTACAGGACACCGGGAGGGCCCTTACCTGCCTCCTCGGTGTCCAATCGATGAAGGACTGCTCCGTGCCTGAGATCCCGGCAGGAGCAGTCAACCGATAACACTGATCACAGGCGTGTTAATACACGCCAGTGATCAGCATGAGAGATCAGTGTGTGCAGTGTTATAGGTCCCTATGGGAGCTATAACACTGCAAAAAAAAAGTTGTGTTAATAAAAGTCATTTAACCCCTTCCCTAATAAAATTGAATCACCCCCCTTTTCCCATAAAAAAAAAATAAAACAGTGTAAATAAAAATAAACATATGTGGTATCGCTGCGTGCGTAAATGTCCAAACTATAAACATATATCATTAATTAAACCGCACGGTCAATGGCGTACACGTAGAAAAATTCCAAATTCCAAAAAAAGCGTATTTTTGGTCACTTTTTATACCATTAAAAAATGAATAAAAAGTGATCAAAAAGTCTGATCAAAACAAAAATGGCCCCAATAAAAATAAGTCCTCATACCGCCCTGTACGTGGAAAAATAAAAAAGTTATAGAGGTCAAAAGAGGACATTTTTAAACGTATAAATTTTCCTGCATGTAGTTATGATTTTTTTCCGAAGTACGACAATATCTAACCTATATAAGTAGGGTATCATTTTAACCGTATGGACCTACAGAATAATTATAAGGTGTAATTTTTACAGAAATATGCACTGCGTAGAAACGGAAGCCCCCAAATTTACAAAATGGTGTTTTTTCTTTGATTTTGTCACACAATGATTTTGTTTCCCGTTTCGCCGTGAATTTTTGGGTTAAATGACTAATGTCCTGCAAAGTAGAATTGTTGACACAAAAAACAAGCCATAATGTGGATTTTTAGGTGGAAAGTTAAAAGGGTTATGATTTTTAAAAGGTAAGGAGGAAAAAATGAAAGTGCAAAAACTGAAAAACCCTGCGTCCTTAAGGGGTTAAGGGGTTAAAGGGGAACTCCGGTGGAAAAAAAAGTTTTCAAATCAACTGGTGCAAGAAAGTTAAACAGATTTGTAAATCCCTTCTATTTAAAAATCTTATTCCTTCCAGTACTTATTAGCTGCTGTATACTTCAGATATACTACAGAGAAATGAGTAACGTTCTTTCAAGCCTGACAACAGTGCTCTCTGCTGAGACCTCTGTCCGTGTCAGGAACTGTCCAGAGCAGGAAAGGTTTTCTATGGGGATATGATTCTAATTTGGACAGATCCTGACATGGACAGAGGTATCAGCAGAGAGCACTGTTGTTTGACAGAAAAGAAATTCACAAATTTCTCTGTTTTATACAGCAGCTGATAAGTACTGCAAGGATTAAGATTTTTTAATAGAAATCATTTACAAATCTGTTTAACTTTCAGGCAACAGTTGATTTGAAAACATTTGTTTTCTACTTGTTTCCACCGGAGTTCCCCTTTAAGGTGTATAGCAGTCTCCTGACTCTCAACCAACAGATGTCTGGCATGTTGGATTTTTTCCTGGAAGGAATAAGCTGACACAAGAGCAGTCTGGCTGCAGCTTACACCTCTTCTTTGCTATTGATAACATATAATTGTTCATGTGTATGGGGATGTCTATAGAGATAACTGTCAGCCGACAGTCATTAAAAAGTATAGCTGCCTTAAATGTTCACTTTCTCTGCAGTGCCTCCACTGTGGAAAGTAAGAATTACACAGTGGCCATTTGAGTCAATGGGTTTTATATGTAATGCAAGACAGGAAAGGTCCTCCAACGTGAAAGACACTCTTTCTAACCACTCAATTCTGACCAAGATAGAAGGATTCTGAACTTTGTAAACTAGTTTGATGAATTAAAGGAAGACGTGTCTCAGGGTGGAATTTTGGGCACACAGACCGGTTGAACCTATTCTTCCTCATTACCAAATAAAGGTGAAGGGTGGTCCCAAAAAAGACCCTGACCCAATAAGACCACAAGCAAAAGCATTTAAGGGGCTATTTTAGAGGACATTTCCACTAATATTAAACTTAGATCTGCAAGACTGCTATTTCATCTCTCTGAGAGCAATAAACTTTTTTGTACTTATGCTAATAGCATTGCAGTATAAATACTGGTGACAAGGGAATAAAATTGATATAACCACATTAAGACAAATTTGTATTTCTTACAAAAGATAAAGAAATTAGTTACATTATCCACTTTATCTTCTTTTATTTTAATTGACATAATTTTAGAGCTACAAACCCTTTAAAACCTTGTATGCATTTCAGCTGCATACTCATCTAATTTTACTTGCAATGACAGAACTCTAGAGATAATGTATGTCCTTACTTCCCGTCAGGAATGTCATTTTGTCCAGAAATCTGTGCCAACTCACTGGTAGTAATGGTGTCATTTCACATCTTCCAGACATTTAAAATTTACTTAAAAAGGGTCTTGGCCAAAGTTAAAAACTCTGTTTTTTTACTTGACAATAAAGATTAGTTTTATAGGGTGATATAATTCATAAAAATATGTGTGAATCATAATGTATTGCATGCATTTCTTATGTATATTGTATGTATTTCGTAATGTCCTACCCACTTTCTGTAAATTTCCTTTACTGACTACAGAAAAGAACAAAATTATTCAAAACCCATAGCATACATACCATGGAGAGCACTTTAGCTATATGTTTGAGGACCAGGTGAAGGTTGGTCTGCAATATCTTTGAGGACTAGGTTGCTCAGGTTGGTTTTGTTTCGCCTCAAGGTGTTGAAGGGAGCAATTTTTTTCTACATGACGAAAAGGGAATTCTCAGTTGAATACAACATATTGGACCCCCACAAATAAGAAGACCAAAGGGACATTCAGCATTTCGGTGCTACCAGCAAACAGCAATGAAGTTTCATTCAAGTGCTCCATTCATGCTCTTGTCGTCTCCTATTTATATGGTGTCACTGTAAAGGAAAATTCAATGCACATCCAGTGAAGGGACAAGTGCAGACCTGAATCTTGCCCCAACAACAATCCCAGCCTACTTGGACGATCCGCCCTAAGTGGTGGCCCCCAACTTGGCAATGGTCCCTACACTCACCAAGTGCATGGTATGTCAGAGAAGTCAGACAGGCCAGGTAAGCGTCATGCCGGTTAAATAGGCATCAATTCAGCAGACAAGGGGTTAATCCAAAACAAGCCTCAAAACCTAGAGGGGAGCGTAGTACAGAATAAGAAAGCCGAAAGTCAGGGCAAGCAAGCGTCAAACCAGTACAAATTCAGGAAGTGAAGGCAGCATCATATCATAAGCAGAGGTTGGGTCACAGCAGGTCAGGTATAAAGGGTATACAAGGGTCAAGAACACTGGTGATGGGTAAGAACCTTAATGACAGGCGATGGATGCAAATATATATCTAGGACAAGTATATATCTATGATCATTTATTGAATCTGCCTGATATGAGATGGTCAGCTGAAAAAATATATTCAAAAGGTTTTCTCATCAGTTTAAAATATAAAACAAAACTCAACTAAATAGAAAACCTGCAAGACTGCAAAAATCAGAACTAATGGAAAGGTATGTGGACTTCTATGATTCATAGACTTAGAACCTGATTTATAAGTCGTACAGACAAAATAGGCTCAACAAACGATTTGTTTACAAGCCATGGTTATTGCGAAACTTGCTACTATATTTTTATGTGGGCCAAACACTATGACTGTAGGGAAATATATCACTGCATAAATTACACTGATAAAAAAGAATTATGAGAACAGAAGAACCCAAAGTAAGATTTTGGAACAGGAATTTTGGTTATCGGTTTTCTGAAGGTCACAGAAAAGTCACACACTTTTTATAAATTGTATAGTATAGGGATAATATGGAACAGTTTCTAATGTCAGTCTGAACCTGGGAACCACAAAATAACATAAAACTGTACTACTGCAGAGTATTGCTTGATGGACGATCAGTGGGACCCACATAACCCTTAGAAACAAAAAAAAAGAGTACTGCAAAAAATGTTTATGTACTTGGACAACATCCCCAGCACATTAATTTCAAAGTCTCATTCAGGTCATTTTTCCTCCCCTTTTTAACATTATTACATATACAGATGTAGCAGAGCTGACTTTGTCATTAAACTGTCTTGAGTACTGTGATATTTCAGTAGGATTACTTGTATCCCCAAGGACAATTGCAAATAACAATCCTTATACAAAAACTAATTGTGCCCTATAACAGGCTAAATTCTTCTATATTGACTAATGTTATCTGCTACATCTGTTTAAGTTTATTGTATGTTGACTGAATAGTTATACTCTTAAACCTCATGTTAATTGTAAAACTATTTGGAGTACATGTATCACAATTGTTTTATCAAAATCGGTCTAAATGTTGTGCTTATTAGTTAGTCTGATCATCTTGGTGATACAGAGAACAAAACGATCTCTTGCCAGCAATAGGATTAGATAATACAACCTTGGCTGTGTGCTGCCACCACCAGGGTGAGCTTAGTAAAGATCTGTTAATATAGCTTGTAATGGTGGCGGTCCATTCCTGCCAGCATGCTGAGCTTCCAAGTGGGCATTTCCAATGGGTTGCCGGTTTGTGCTTCCTCACATCATAGTGGTCTGTGTTCTTTAGCTCTGTCCAAATCCTTTCTTCACCTTTTACTTACGATTATTGGGTATATCTGGAAGCTTCCCCTTTCTTTACCTGCCTGAGGAAAAGATTCCTAGTGTTCCAGCAAGGGTGTTCCAGTGCATTTGTTTTTGTCACAGTGTATGCCCCTGACTTGCTGCTTTAACTCCTGTCCTTGCCTGCTAATTTGTACTATCTTTCATCTCCTTTTTCTGACCTTGGCTTGATTCTGACTTTAAACCTGTTCTGCTTGCCCCTGGCCATGTCTATATGCTACCAGCCCAAGTCCTTGGCTTGTTTTCTGGACTCAACTTTGCGTAGCCCCTCGGTACATTTCACTGGTGTTTCTTGGTCCTCAAGTCTAGCTGCCACTTATACTGGGACTACTCTCAGAGGAAAAAACTTGGTAGTCCACTGTAGCAGAATTCAGTTCCCCATGCGGGGGTGGAGGGGGAAAGCCAGGAGGCTACTTAGACAACTCCCTCGGGAGTACTTGAACCGGTTAGGTGGCAATGTGGGTCACGCCATTGATCTTTACACAGCTTTCATTCAATGCAATAACAAACTCAATAGTAAATTTCTTATGAACTCAAGAGCCAAGGGGGCATTCCCAGCATGCAAGTTCCCAGGGTTAGCCCATCTAATCTTTTTCACAACTCATCTAATTGTATTCACCTCCTACATGCTTGCTAAGAGGGTGAGTAGGTTTATTTAACAGAAGATGGACTTGCTAATCTTGGGCTCTTGTCATGCTAGGCCACACACCTGGGCACTAGAACCTAATTAATATATGTACAAAAGGCTTATGGAAAGAACTGTGGAATAAAAAATAAAAGAAAGAATTTCTTGCAATCCTGATAAAAAAACTCTGTGTAGCCATAGACTTATTTACACCCATGTTATTTTGCTGACAGGTCCACTTTAAGAAATTGGAGAATGTGTGTCTAAATATTATAGCAAGCGGACACAGTTGGGGACAGAAAATGATGTGAACAGTGATAATCTGTGTCCAGCACTTTGGAATATGTTGGGGCTACATAAAACAATAGGTAAAAAAATTTACGTTTTTGTATTGTAAACAGTTTTACATACTGTCATAACATATATTTTCCAAGGTATTTATCAAAAATATTTACAGCAAGGCAAATACACTCTTTCCATGATTTGTTAGTACGCATAACAACATAACATGATAGACTGCTAACTATAATTGGGGAGAACATTTACTTACATTTAATGATAGAGTATCAGGTTGCACTTGACTGTCTCAGAAATGACAGATGAAATATGAAGAGTAATTACAGATAAGGAAACAAGAGGAGGATGCTGAAGGTAGAATGGTTCAGCTGGCTGCTTCATAGCTAGGAGGAGGAAGAAATGAGATTGTGACTTTGATTAAATATTTTAAGACTACAGTGAGAACGTATCACAGGGTGCGAAGAGTTCACAACTAAGGAAAGCATGTAAGAGGAATGAGAAGGAAACTAAGAATCATAGTAGACATGTTAGTAATGATAATAAAACAATGACAGTAGATGGATAACATTAGCAGTGCTTTCTACCAATGATATGAAAGTGCATTTGACTCTATGAAACTATTACAGTGGCAAGGGTCATGTTGGCTTTGGCTATATCTAGGAAGATTGGTCTTTATTCATCTAAAAATAAAAGATTAGCTTATGTCTGGGATCAACTTATACAAGAGAATTGCATAAATAACATCTCTCTCATATTGTGTTATCATTGGAGATACTCCATTTACTTCTATGAGGGTACCAAAAACTTGGCCTTGTAGAAGGGTACATAAGGTTTCCAGTGGTTATGGTAGCCATTGACATATGCTAAGGAAAAAATGTGGGTTTATTAGGGATCACAGGACTACTTTTTTATTTTGTTCAATCTTCTCAGTGTGGTGGCCCAGTACGGGAGCTGTTACCCCGTACCCTTGCTGCCCTGTCAGGCAGCATCCCTGCAGTCTCCCCTGGCCCCCCTGCATCTGTTCTACTGTAATTGTATATTATCCCCTATGTATATAAGAATATTGTATCTTTAAAGGTGTACTCTGGCCCTAAGACATCTTATCCCCTTTGCAAATGATAGGGGATAAGATGTCTGATCGCGGGGATCCCGCCGCTAGGGACCCCCACAATCTAGCATGCAGCCCCCACCTGTGAGCACTGCAAGAAGCGCTGGAGGCTCCAAGTCGTATGCCTTCCGACCACGGAGACGCAATATCATGACGCCTTTGGATAGGGGATAAGATATCTTAGGGCCGGAGTACCCTTTTAAGAAAGGTTAACATGTGAACACCAGTTGTCATGTGAGTTGTCATGTGATTGTTACTTAGGGGGTGACTTAAGGGTGACCCATGGGACCCCATCAGAGTCTCCCCCATAAAAGCCCTGGGAGGAGTCTCTTCTCTCTCTTAGTTCCTGAGTCTTTGCTGAGGTGCAGTCGAGCCTATGAGTGTCTGAAGTCATAGGAGGCCTCGAGTCAAGTCTGCAGCCACAAGTTACAAGTCTACAAGTAAGCTAAAGTCACAGCTTAGTCTGTCTCCAGTCAAGTCATGTCAGTCACTGTCATCTATTGTCAAGTCAACGTGGCCTGCACTAAATTGTACAAGTCCCAGCAAGCCCTTAAGGTCTCTGAAATCACTGGTCACCTCCGTGGGCCTGGCTACACTGTATAGACTGTACCATCTGTCACTCAGTAAAGCTACCGTTGTCCGTGACTTGGCGTCGGAGTCATTATTGCCCCCGTGCCTAGCCCAGGATCCAGCAGTCAAACTTCGGGTGGAATTGATGATAAATCACGTCCTGGTGTCACAAATACAAGTGGTGAATGCCATCTGCCCCTAGGGTAATTCCATCTGCCCTGCATCTCACACCCCATACCACATCAGGCAAGTTCCTTGTCAAATGAAGGAGCTTACCAGGGTTTATTAGGGAAGCATATTTTATTCACAAGGTGCTACTGTCCTTGTCGTTATGTATGTAAGAACTTGAAGAGCAAGACCAAATTTTGTGATGTAAGCCAACCTATCAATACAGTCTCTTTTTAAAGTAAAAAAAAAAAAAAAAAAAATAGCCTTGACTTTCTCACCCTCCATTTTGTTAGTGTGAGCAATAAAATCATTATTGACCATGATGTTTTCTCTGGAAAAAAAAAAACCAGTAGTTCTTCTCCAAATATCTTCTCTTCCTGTACCTTCTTGAGTGACCTTCAAAATGCCAAATCAGCTCTTACCTATTGAGACATGAAATTGAAAGATCTCTGAAGGTGTCAAATTTGGTCTTAGCCAAGGTGCTTTGACCCTTATCTTTTTCCACCATGCCTGCTTCCAAGATCAACTTCAAGATATATCCTTAGTAGGTATCATTGTAAAAAATAATCCATGCTATTAATTTCACCTGTCAGTAGTTTCAAATATTTTATATATGTTTTCTTTTTTCACAAACAAGGATAAGTTGGCCAGCCCTACTGATACCAAAATTATTGCATGGACTACTGGCATACAGGTGCACGCGGCTAGGCTGAATATACATAAACAGGAGAATACAGCAGCACGCTGCTAGCATAAAGATACAGATAAAACATGAAATGCTATACAGCTATAGTGCAAAAAATTAAAAATTAAAAAGTGAGGTGACCTCATTGGGATGATCCAAACTATTTGGCCGCCAACTAGTGAGCTAAGTACCTCACTTTTTCATTTTTTGCACTATAGCTGTATAGCATTTCATGTTTTATCTGTATCTTTGCGCTAGCAGTGTGCTGCTGTATTCTCCTGTTTATGTATATTCAGCCTAGCAGCGTGCACCTGTATGCCAGGTCCATGCAGTAGTTTTGGTATCAGTAGTTCTGGCCAACATATCCTTGTTTGTGTTATACATATGGGGGAGTGGCTGCCTCCATGTTGGCTCCTGCACCCCACCCACCTCTATTAGGTGTGTATAAGGTGCTGAATGTCTCAGACTTTGCAATGCCTGTTAAACTGATTATGCAGAGGCATATTCACAGTGTAGGGTCTGTCCCAATGAGGTCACCTTACCGTGGTGGGATGGTCCAAACTATTTGGCCACCAAATTGTGAGCTAAGTACCTCACTTTTTCATTTTTCGCCCTGTAGCTGTATAGCATTTAAATTTTTATCTGTATCTTTGTGCTAGCAGTGTGCTGCTGTATTCTCCTGTTTATGTATATTCAGCCTAGCAGCGTGCACCTGTATGCCAGGTCCATGCAGTAGTTTTGGTATCAGTAGTGCTGGCCAACTTATCCTTGTTTGTGTTATACATATGGGGGAGTGGCTGCCTCCATGTTGGCTCCTGCCCCCACCTACCTCTATTAGGTGTGTATAAGGTGCTTGAAGTCTCAGACCTTGCAATGCCTGTTAAACTGATTACACAGAGGCATATTCACAGGGTAGGGTCCGTCCCAATGAGGTCACCTTATCGTGGTGGGATGGTCCAAACTACTTGGCCGCTAAATTGTGAGCTAAGTACCTCACTTTTTCATTTTTTGCACTATAGCTGTATAGCATTTCATGTTTTATCTGTATCTATGTGCTAGCAGTGTGCTGCTGTATTCTCCTGTTTATGTTTTCTTTTTTCATATACATGGCTACTCTGCAGGTGGTCCTTAGAAATTGACAGTGGTTTAGATTTTCTCTGCAAACATGGGGCGGAACTGCTCACTTTTAAGTGTGCAAATGAGTTCCAACAATGCACTGCTCTCTTTTATGCCCAGGCGGCATAAAGCAAAATAACAAACTTTAAAGAGGTACTCCAGTGGAATTAATTTTTTTTTAATCAACTGGTGCCAGAAAGTTAAAGAGATTTGTAAATTACTTCTATTTAAAAATATTAATCCTTTCAGTACTTATCAGCTGCTGTATGCTACAGAGGAAGTTGTATTTCTTTCTGAAGTTCCTTTCTGTCTGACCACAGTGCTCTCTGCTGACACCTCTATCCGTATCAACTGTCCAGAGCAGGAGAGGTTTGCATTGAGGATTTGCTCCTACTCTGGACAGTTCTTTACATGGTAAGAGGTGTCAGCAGAGAGCACTGTGGTCAGACCGAAAATAATTCCAGAAAGAAATAAAACTTCCTGTGGAGCATATAGCAACTGATAAGTACTGTAAGGATTAAGATTTTTTAATAGAAGTAAATTACAAATCTGTTTAACTTTTTGGCACCAGTAGATTAAAAAAAAAATATTCCACAGGAGCACCCCTTTAACTCACCTTTTGACGTTCCCCTGGTGCGGCGATATTGGTGTCCCGTCCTCCGATCCCGATCTTCTTCCACATCCTGGGGCCCAATGACTCCAGCTGTGTTCAGTCTATCACCGACCACAGCGATGTCCGGCCTTGGCTGGTGATACGCTGAGTGAAGTATCATGTAATGGGCCCAGGTAGCAGGAAGGAGGCAAGCCTCAGACTTGTTACATGACACGTAGCTCAGCGTATCACCGGCCAAGATGGGACATTGCTGCGGTCAGCGATAGGCTGAGCATAACGTGACGGATCAGGCTCAAGGATGCGAAAGAAGACCAGGACCGGAGGACGGTACACTGATAACGGCGCACTGGAGGAATGTTGGAAGGTGAGTTAAAATTACTTATTTTACTTTTTGCAGCCCGGACACATAGAAAAAATAAAAAATTCCACTGGAGTACTCCTTTACGCTTTAGACATGTACAGAGAATAAAACATCCCCTGTAAAGATTAGTAAAGTAAGGTATCAACATTTTGTATATACTGTATTTTAACCATGGAATGTTATAAATTGTGCAAAAGTAAAGTTTTCCTCCAAGGATTATTACAGGAACCTTCAGAACTGAAAGTCAAGCTGATTGATGCTCTTAAATTTTTATAATAGAAGGGATTCTGATTCGGGACCCCACTAATAGCCCAACATACCCTTATGGGTTATATAAAGTATATAAAACATGCAACATTATTTTGGTGGTCTTTTTATTGTATTATACTCTTGGGGGCTATAATAATGATTGTACATTACTGCCATATTATTCTGCTATTAACTTTCTAGATTTTTTGTCCAGGATCTATGTTAATAGAAAGTAAGTCGTATGAGAAATGTAAAAAATAAATGTAAAAAATAAAAATATAACTCAATTTTAGACATTATTTCTACATTTAATGTTTGTACTCATCGACTTGCCATACTACAAAAAAAGAAATGAATGGTCGAAACTTCTATATTTCTAAAATATAATTTTGTGTTTCTTTCCTAATAAAAAATAATTTATTACCAAATCTGGCAATGATCCATCAACAAGTATTTAAAATTATTTAATCAGAAAGTCGTGTAAATCATCCTACAGCGAACACAAGCAAAAATGGAATACACATCACATACGTATTTTAATTCTAAAAAAAAAAAACAAGTATTTACAGATAAGAAAAAAAAGGAACAGCCACAAAGTCTGCTAATTTTTTTTTTTGTTCGAGACTGTATTAAAATGTTCCATAGACTTTCACAAAATAAATAACTTGCATCTAAAATGTGAAGCATTTATGGCTTCGAGAAGAATAATTTGAGTTCACAGAAAGGTTTTCTCTTCAAAGGTCAAAAGTAGCATTTCCTTTAAGGTTTCATGTCATCACCTAATGAAATTAACCGTAGCAAACACTATTAAAAAAAAAGCTACGTGATAATGAAGAGCACACTGACAAAGTGAGCTAGTAAATAGAACATGTATATTTAAGTTTACCAGCTTTCTGTTGTGAAATTTTTACCTAAAATGATTGGCTTTGACAAAGATTACTGACATTGGTTAGTAATTGACTTTTCTACATTTTATGCGATACTTTTTGCCGCTTTATATTTTTCCAATTGTTTTCTTTTCTAACTTATTTGGTCTACAGTATTTTATTTGAATTTCTTTTTTTCTTGCAAGCTTATTTATTTATGTTTTGTAATTTACTTTACCATATATCAAGGTAAGTTTTTTATTTTAATTTCTTTTTTGTCCTACTATAGGAATGGTAAGCTTTTCTACGAGCAAAGGTCAAATGTACGTTTTTTCACCCATATTTAGACGTTAAATTTCACTGACCATAATTATTTAGGGAAAGAAAATTCAGTAATCAATGTCAAACCCAGTCTGGCACCTTTTATGACCACCTCATAAATTATTTTTCAGCATTCTCCAACCGTTTAACAATGCTCGCAAAACCACAAATTTTTTTTTTATACACTGAAAATCCTGATAATGTGGTTTCTTTGAATGGCAAAACATATCTGTCTTTATATTACCGAAGAGACGGCACAGTCACATAGCCTAACTTTGTTCCGCAGGCTGTGTATGCAGAACGGAAATTGTATGGGAATAATTATGTGGAAAAGAGATTATTATACCCTTATTTTTGGGGTGGTTGGTGCACCACAAAAGCCACTATCATATATTTGTGAAGGAAATGTAAAAAAATAAGTGAAGTAAGAGCAGAATATGGCGTGAACAAGACACAGAGACTTTCTAGAGTCGATAAATTTTATTTAAATAAAAATGTAAAAATGAGGACTAAGAGCAATTAAAGGGTTTTACATTTAGAAGCCACCATCTTAACATTTGTTACAGTTGACAAACTCGTAAAGACGCGTCAACACAAATTAACATTATCAGGATGAGAACTGAAAATTCTTAATTTCACCTATGCTGTTTGTTGGTTTTGGCACTTTCTCATATAGGTGTGTTATACTAGTGACAAGGTGCCAGTCATCCAAGCTGTGAGATACCAGCGTATCTGTTCCTGGCTACAGCAATTTACACTTGGCTGAACACCTTTCATCGGGAAATTACTTGAATACCTGCAGACTTTCTAGAACTGAAGTAATTCTAGAATGGCTATTTGTGCGCCTTTATATTTTTTATATTTTTCAATGTTTTTTAATTTTTTTTAATTATAATTGGCATTCTGGTATCCCCACACATTAAGGGTAACATATTAAGGGTAGGGTCACATATGCCACCTTTTGCTGCATATTTTCCGCAGCTGATTTTTCCACCCACTCAGTTCAATAGGTAGTTAAATATACAGTAGCAAACACACAGCAAAATATGGCATGTTTGACCCTACCTTATTAGGTTAATTGACAGCCAATACCTTGGCACCAGTGAAATGAATAACCTTGAATTTTTTTTCTTTTTAAGGGGTTGACTGCTGCTGTGCCACATACCTTATCATTTCAAGTGAATATGTTTTAGGCCTCTACGCAGTGTAATAAACTTGCTGGTGGTATATTGTGGTCGGAGAGAGACTTCAATCATTTCCTATAAGTAAAAAAGTGATATGTGACTTGTGGCTATTACAGCATGTTCATATAGCTAAGAACCACATGGTTTTTTTTTTTACATGGATCCACAATGAAGCCACTATTTGAGGTAATCGAAAGCTTCAGGACAGGACCCCCTGTGCTGACCACAGCTTGGAGAAAGCCGCAGTATAGCATTGCACGCACAAGTTTTTTGCCCATGTGCACATGAATATTTTAATATTCATGGAAATTTTTTCCAAAGAGAAATATGAAAGTCTCATTGGGGGAGGTTTATCAAAAGCTATGTGGAGGAAAAGTTAACCAGTTGCCCATAGCAACTAATCACGTTGCTTCTTTCATTTTTCAGAGGTCGTTTCAAAAATAAAAGCAGTAATCTGATTGGTTGCTATGGGCAACTTTTCCTCTGCACAGGTTTTAATGAATCTCCCCCATTGTGACTCATTGTGAAGATAAAGGGGTACTCCAGAGAAAAAAACTATGTTTTTAAATAAAACTGGTGGCAGAAAGTTATACAGATTTGTAAATTACTTCTATTTGAAAAAACTTAACCCTTCCAGTAATTATCAGCTGCTGTATGCTACAGAGGAAGTTGTGTAGTTATTTTCAGTCTGACCACAGTTGTTGTGCTGAGCGCTCTGGCCACTCACTCTGGTCGTGAGTGCTCTCCTCTTTCTTCCTCTTTCTTCCATCACTTACCCTCTGCTCCTGCTGACTTCCCCGCTGCCTCTGTTCTCCAGCATGTGTGCCCCCGTCTCCTAGGCCGTGCGCAGCAGAGCTCTGAGATTTAAAGGGCCAGTGTGCCCTTAATTAATAATTGCACCTGTCCCTTCCTTATAAGTTTTTCCACCTCTTGCCAGATCTTTGTGTGCCCTGAGCCCCTAGAGAAAGCATTTCAATATTTTGCCCTTCCAGCGTTCTGACCTTCTGTTCCGTGACCTGACCTTGCTCCTGTTCCGCCTGCCTATTGACCTCCTGCTACGTTCCTGACCACGTACCTTTGCCGCCTGTCCTGACGATCTGCTATCCTGACTGCAAGTTGCCAGATCCCTCTTTTTCCACGTATCTCCTCAGCAGCATGTGTGGACGAATCGTTTCAGGGGTAGCAACCTGGGTGCCGACTGCAGCAGCAATTCCATTCCGCTTTGCCGCGGGCTCTGGTGAAAACCAGCACCTTAGACTCCGCATCCTGACACAGCCCAAGCCATCATCCACACAGGTACAGCGAATCTACTACCTCCGTGAGTGTTGCAACAGTGCTCTCTGCTGACACCTCTGTCTGTGTCAGGAACTGTTGATAAGTACTTAAAGGATTAAGATTTTTAAATGGAAGTAATTTACAAATCTCTATAACGTTCTGTCACCAGTTGATTTGAAAAAAAAAATTCCTCCAGAGTACCACTTCAAATGCATTTACAATGTTGTATTAACCTATTAGGTCTGTGTGCCAAGATTAGAAACCAGCAATATAAGGGCATATATCATTATGGACAAACTATCTACAACAGTCTACATTTTTCTTTGTATGTGGCTAACTCTATGGAATACAGGCAAGATAAAGACTCCAGTAAGTAAAAAAAAAACTTGGGTATTATTACAGGAATTTTTAAAATTCTTAACAATTATTTTAATTAAATAAATATACAAACCAAAGAACCCACCAAATCTGAACAGCATAGACAGAGTAGTCACCTGACAAGCAGGAGTCAGAAGCAAGCCACTAAGCTTGAAGGGATAGTCAGTGGTATCAATGGTCAAGGCAGGATTCAACCATGTTGTTAATGGCTGAGGTCAAGGTTAGTAGAGAAAGGTCAATATAGGCAAAGATCAGACAATAACACTCAGAAAAAGTTTACTTCCGAATGCTGGCCAGTTGAGTACTAGTGTTGCTCACGAATATTCGCAATGAGAATTTTATTTGCGAATTCGCGAAAATTCGAGAATATAGCACTATATATTCGTAATTATGAATATATATATATATATATTTTTTTTTTATTTTTATTTTTTTTTTCCACAGTACACATCACAGTGATCATCCCTCTCTGCTTCCAGCTTGTGTGGTCTAAAGAAGGCTCTTATAGTACTGTGTGAGACTGGCGTACGAATTTTCGCATATGGGAAAATTTGCATATGCTAATTTTTGCATATGCGAATTTTCGCTTATGCCAATTTTCGCATATGCAAATTTTTTCGCACATGCAAATTTTTGTTTATGCTAATTTTAGAATCTGCAAATTTTCGTATATGAGAATTTTCGCATATGCGAAAATATGACGCGAATATTACGAATATGCGAATTTTGCGAATATATGATGAATATTCGTCCATATATTCGCGAAATATCGCGAATTCGAATATGGCCTATGCTGCTCAACACTATTGAGTACCTCTTTAAGGATGTCAAGCTGAGTAACACAGCTATGGAGCTGAAAAATACTACAGAACTTAAGGGTTATACTCACCGCTGTATTGTAGTGCTGCACAGTTCTACAGATTTGTAATATGTTTGACATTAAAGGGGTTATCCAGGAAAAAACTGGCTCCAGAAAGTTAAACAGATTTGTAAATTATTATAAACACAATGGAGAGGCTCCTGTCTGTCTGACCGTCACTGAGGACCCGAGCAACCCAACAAACACCTATACCCACGGTGTATAAAAATAGGAACAATATGGAAAAAATAAATGGGGCTCGAGGGTCAAAGATATCTGGTTTAAATTAATCAATATTTATTAATAATAATATAAAATGCAAAATAGACCAAATAGGGAGGTACAAGGGCCCTGTACATCCCTATTTGGTCTATTTTGCATTTTATATTATTATTAATAAATATTGATTAATTTAAACCAGATATCTTTGACCCTCGAGCCCCATTTATTTTTTCCAGATTTGTAAATTACTTCTATTGAAAAATCTTAATCCTTTCAGTACTTATGAGCTTCTCTCGGGAAGGCTGTCTCGGGAAACGCCCAGTTTAGAAGCAAATCCCCATAGTTTCCTGAGACAGGTGTCATCAGAGAGCACTTAGACAGACAAGAACAACCTTAACTTCAGAAGCTCATAAGTACTGAAAGGATTAAGATTTTTTAATAGAAGTAATTTACAAATCTGTTTAACTTTCTGGAGCCAGTTGATATATATAAAAAAAGTGTTTTTCCTGGAATACCCCTTTAAATTTTATGAGATCATCCTTCACCTTTATATGCACCACATTTTATTGTATCATACTGAGCATATGTTTTGTACCAATACAGGTCCATATCTGTCCATTGAGTGCTTGTTTCTTTTTTCTGTATGATGGGAAAAAAAAGAATTTCCTTTATTGAATGCTATATTATGGAGGTGTTCTTCCATAGAAACATTAATTCTGGTAGAGAGTATCTTGCAATATGTAATATATCCCTTTAAATAATACCACTGAAAAATACATCCTATAAATGAGAAGTTCCCTTCAGGAAAATAAAAATGATTGACTGTTGGAAAGGCACAGACATGGATTAGGGGCTCAATGATGTCATAATCCTCATCATGATAATTTTATTCTGTGGCCCCAATAATGGAAGAGAGAGGCATATGCATGAGAGGTCTCAGCCACAGAGGGGAAATTTACACACAATTTATAGGAGAAAAATTGATTGGATTATATACATTATTGGTTGGATAATATATACTATAATATTGGATTATATACAGTACACTCCAGGTTTTGTTCTTTTTGTGCCCATATTATGCACACTCACCAGCACAGGTCATACAGCACCATTTGCTTTATTTCTGCTTGGTCATGTGATCACCAGTCTGTTTCACAGAAGATTGCATCGTTATATATGTCAAGACCTAGGTTAACTGACTTCTTGTGAACTACACAATGACTTCATCAAGATCCCCTCCCAGCAGCTCACAGACATACTGCTGCTATCTTTATGGGATTAGGATATATCATTGTTTTATATCTCTCCTGAGGCCATGTTCACACATTGCATTTCTTGCTGATTTGATTCTGTTTTTGCAGTGATTTTCCCAAAATCGTCACACAATTGTGCAAATCACAGAACAAAGTTTCCTTTTTAACTAGATTTTAAAAATTAAAAAACAGCCAAGCAAAAAACTTTGAAAGTTTTTTAAAAATGCTTAAAAATTTTAACGTGTGAACACTGAACCTTTAGGCTTCACGTGTGTATATAAAACACCTCAACTGTGATGATAGGTGAACTCACCTTTGTCTCATGGCGAATGCACTTTGAACAAGAAAACACACTAAAACTCACCTCAACCCATGGAACATAATATGAACTGACCTCAAGCCCCTTATAGAGTCTGATAAATTCATCTGGGTGAACTTTAGCACTAGTAGTCTGATCAGATGAACAGGTACAATGATCAAACGCCACACCTTCAGCCAAAGAATTAATTGGAAATGTAGGCAGCAGTACAGAAATTCAGTAATGAATCTACATCCAAAATGGAGCCTAACCCATGCTTGCCACATCAGCTAAAACAGGTGAACACAAGGCATACAAAAGAACCTCTACATCATTTTCTAATAATAGCCTATGCTGCACTGTATATTAACAACAACAAATCCAGTTGTGCTTCTTTAATAGTAGGAAGCAAAACACTCTGCAAAAACATCATAAAATGTCTTCCAAATCTGTAAGTGCATTTCCATAACCCTATAATGACGCGGCCACACGACATCCTCTGTCCTGAAATGTCTGTGCAGCATTTCAAGATGTTACTGAACCTAAGGGGGAAGAAGAGCAGACAAGGAAAACTGATTAAAATTGATAAAACCTTTCAGGAAATGTCTATGGCCGACCACAAGACAGTTTTCATTACACGTTGCTGTCAGACACCACTTACTGTTCCCCGCTTGCTACTTTTTCCACTAGTCACACCGGTCATTTTACAGAATGCACAAGTAAAGACATGATAATAGCTGCCTGTTTGTTGGACTTGTATATTTCACAAATGCAAATCCAGGCCAGGTTTTTTTTATATTCCCTAAATTGGACCAAAAAAAATTTCCCTTCAAATAGACAACCTGAAAAGAATCTTATTCCAAGCCAAAGTTTGCAAAACTGACAAAAAGAGAACGAAGAAGAAAAAAAAGAATACATGAAACATATGTTACGGAATGACTTAACTCCCCCGTCCAATGGGTTTCCTGTGCTTTACTATAAAAGTGGTTTGGAAACATGCATGCAGCCAGCTGCAGGGTGGAATGCCCAACATATGTTCCTACAGGAAGACTTCCTTATTGTCCGTGTAAATATGAATCAATCCCAAAGAATTGTCCATCCTTTTGATGAGCTGTCCTTTGACTTCTTGCTTTTTTTTGCTTTTTTCGGAGATAAAGCACAGCTGCTCTATGTAGAGGATGATGATGTTAAAACCTTCAGAAGTAGTGGGGGAAATCCAAGAAGGAAGATAAAATAAATAACAAAATTTCATGCACATACTAAACAATAAAATAAAAATAAAAAAATTGTCGAATCCCAGATCACGTCGGCCCCATTCCAGCCTATGTAAGAGTCTCTTTCACTTTTATATGGGGCCTCTTGTAGTCAATAACCTGTATTGTTTGGCATGAAACATCTGCATGAAACAAAAGTCCAATGTATGTTGCTTTTACTTACTTAAAAAGACAAGCCATACAGAGCTCCGGGGTGTTGATTTACAGCCTATACATATTGCGGTTTAGTAACCGTTTTATCAGATTTTGGACCGTGCTACTGAGATTTGAAGTTCTCGTACTTTGGCAAGAAACCCCAGCTTTGTCAATGGAGAAATGTTCTCAGACTAAGCCATACAGTCAACAGCGTTCACCTTCTCCGAGTCTTTTGGCACGAGATCCTGTTAATCCGCAGCTTGTGCCAATATTTTGTTTTTTGAAAAACACACAAGGATGCTTGCTGGGAAACGACTTAGAGAATCAAAATTGCCAAAATGATGTTATAGAAGTAAAGAAGAAGGGGGGGGGGGGAGACAAAAGTGAAATGGAAAAGTCAAAGAAGAAAAGGAGACTGTTTTATAATAAGGTTACCAGATGGTTTAGGGCCATCAAAGACAGCTGAGCTTGTTATGCTTCATTAATTCCTATCCTAGTGAATGCTGGAACTTGATGTCCTTCTTGTCTTAGAGAGATAAAGAATGAGGGTTTAAAAGCATGAAAGTTAAAAAGTCAGGGCTGACAAATCCTAAGATACAGCGTCTTATCAATGGTGCACGAGCTATTTAGAATCCCAGTTTACTGTATTCCAGATGTATGAAGTGGGAGTTATACAGAGGGTACTGGAATGAGAGGTGTATGGCAAACACGTGTATGTGGGCAACTAATACATATCTCTGTCTCACTCTATAGGTTTATAGGACACGGTGTGATGGAGCATTGCCATAGATGTGTATATAAATAATAACTGTATTATTAGCACGTTTTGATGTTAGAAAATGCTGACAGGTTAGAGCTGTTCATCTCTCTTCCTGCAAAACTATAGGGGCATTATGGATGGCACTGTATGTAGTCAATAGTGGTTGGTGGTTACTTTAAGGATGTGCTTACATTAAAAGGGTTTTCCAATGATGAAAAAAAAACATTTTCAATCTCATACATGAACATATATTGGTAAATCAAACGTACCTGTCATAGCATAGAAAAACAATAATGCTTATATATGTTACTCACTAGGTCTTGCAAATGCTTTGTATGTTTTTTTAATACCTTCTGTATTTGGCTCACAAATCTCTCTGTCCTTTGCTCACTCATTCTGACATCCACTGCTCAAGAAAGGGCATTTCCGAGGCAAGCACTAAGCCTGTCCTCACTCACCATGCATTCACTTCCTTCCTGAGTCAGCTTTGGTGTGTCTCTTCATTCAATCACTGCAGGTTGCTCTGTAACCCCCTCCTCTCTGTTTTCATGCTGCAGTCTGATAGGACAGGAGTGAGCACAAGGGGTGCTAATTCTGCACTCACTTCCAGGACTTTTTCACAGCATGTGCTTCAGCTGGGACAAAGATAATGTTATAGTCGGACAGGATTATGTTCTGGATGGTATGGGGACCCCTATTGGTCTTTTTGTTATATGTCAAGATTTCAGAGTGCAAGGAAATCCCCATAGAAAACATATGCTGTTCTGGACAGTTCCTTAAATGGACAGAGATGTCAGCAGAGAGCACTGTGCTCATGATGTCAGCAGACAGCTCTGTGTTTCAAAAAGAAAAGCATTTCCGCTGTAGTATTCAGCAGCTAATAAGTACAGGAAGGATTAAGATTTTTTATTAGAAGTAATTTACAAATCTGTTTAACTTTCTGGCACCAGTTGATTAAAAAAATAAATAAATAAATAAGTTTTTCACCAGAGTACCCCCTTAACCTGTTGGGGACGAAGTGCGTATGCATACGCCCTTGCGTCCTGGAACTTAAGGACGAAGGGCGTATCCATACGTCCATGGGAATTTCGGTCCCGGCCGCGCGCCGGGTGGGGACCGTACCAGGGTGACTGCTGATATCTATCAGCAGGCACCCCATGCAAATGCCCAGGGGGGTCATTAGACCCCCCCCCCTCCATGTCGGCTATCGGCGCAAATCGCAAGTGAATTCACACTTGCGATTTGCGCCGATTTCGGGTCATTACGGGTCTATGGTGACCTGGTGACCCGGAATATAAGGGGGATCGCGGTTGTCTAAGACAACTACGATCCCCCTGAAGGCATAGGAGTGAGGCGGCAGGGGTGCCACCCCTTCTATCCCTGCTATTGGTGGTCTAGACGCGACCACCAATAGCAGATCGGGGGCGGAGGGGTTTACTTTAGTTTTCCTCGTCCTGCCCACCTGGAGCAGAACGGGGAAACGAAGGGGACCGAACGCCAAAGGTCCACTTACCCATCCAGAGGCTGCGGGCGATGGTGATCGGTGGGCGGCGACGGAGATCGGCGAGCGGCGACGTCGCCGGTAGGTTGCCTAGCAACATCTGGAGGGCTACAGTCTGAGACTGTAGCCCTGCAGATGTTGCAAAACTACAACTCCAAGCATGCCCAGACAGCTGTTTGTGCATGCTGGAATATGTAGTTTTGCAACAGCTGAAGGCTGCAGTTTGAGACCACTATACAGTGGTCTCTAAACTGTATCCCTCCAGATCTTGCAAAACTACAACTCCTAGCATGCTCAAACAGCTCTTTGCTGTCTGGGCATGCTGGGATTTGTAGTTTTGCAACATCTGGAGGGTCACAGTTTGGAGATCACTGTGCAGTGGTCTATAATCTGTAGCCCTCCAGATGTTGTAAAACTGCAAATCCCAGCATGCCCAAACAGCAAACAGCTGTCTCAGCATGCTGGGAGTTGTAGTTGCGTAACCTCCAGCTGTTGCATAACTACATCTCCCAGCATGCCCTTCGGCGATTTGTACATGCTGGGAGTTGTAGTTTGCATAACCACATCTCCCAGCATGCACGGTATGTCAGTACATGCTGGGAGTTGTAGTTTTGCAACAGCTGGAGGCACACTGGCTGGAAAATACTGAGTTAGGTAACAGAACCTAACAGAAGGTTTTACAACCAGTGTGCCTCCAGCTGTTGCAAAAGTACAACTCACAGCATGCAAGGTCTGTCAGTACATGCTGGGAGTTGTGGTTTTGAAACAGCTGGAGGTTTGCCCCCCCCCCCCCCCCCATGTGAACGTACAGGGTACATTCACACAGGCAGGTTTACAGTAAGTTTCCTGCTTCAAGTTTGGTCTGCGGCAAATTTTTCGCTCCTAGCAGGAAACTCACCGTAACACACTAGTGCGAATGTACCCTAAAAACACTACACTACACTAACACAAAATAAAGGGAATAACACTACATATACACCCCCTTACACTGTCCCCCAATTAAAATGAAAAACGTATTGTACGGCAGTGTTTCCAAAACGGAGCCTCCAGCTGTTGCAAAACAACAACTTCTAGCATTTCTGGACAGCCACTGACTGTCCTGGCATGCTAGGAGCTAAGCAACAGCTGGAGGCACCCTGTTTGGGAATCACTGGCGTAGAATACCCCTATGTCCACCCCTATGCAATTCCTAATTCAGTCCTCAAATGCGCATGGCGCTCTCTCATTTTGGAGCCCTGTCGTATTTCAAGGAAACAGTTTAGGGCCACATATGGGGTATTTCCGTAATCGGGAGAAATTGCACTACAAATTTTGTGGGGCTTTTTTTCCTTTTACCCCTTATGAAAAGGAAAAATTGGGGGCTACACCAGCCTGTTAGTGAAAAAAAAAATGTTTACACTAACATGGTGTTGCTGGTGTTGCCCCATACTTTTTATTTTCACAAGAGGTAAAAGGAAAAAAAGCCCCCCAAAATTAGTAACGCAATTTCTCCTGAGTACAGAAATACCCCATATGTGGGCGTAAAATGCTCTGCGGGCACACAAGGCTCAGGAGTGAGAGCACACCATGTACATTTGAGGCCTAAATTGGTTATTTGCACAGGGGTGGCTGATTTTACAGTGGCTCTGACATAAACGCAAAAACATAAATACCCACATGTGACCCCATTTTTGAAACTACACCCCCAGGGAACGTAACAAGGTGTATAGTGAGCCTGTACACCCCACAGGTGTTTGACGAATTTTCATTAAATTTGCATGGGAAAAATGAAAAAAAAAATGTTTTGACTAAAATGCTGGTGTTACCCTAAATTTTTAATTTTCACAAGGGAAAATAGGAAAAAAAAGCCCCCTAAAATTTGTAACCCCATTTCTTCTGAGTAAGAACATACCCCATATGTGGATGTAAAGTGCTCGGCGGGCGAACTACAATGCTCAGAAGAGAAGGAGTGCCATTGGGATTTTGAAGAGAAAATGTGTCCGGAATTGAAGGCCACGTGTGTTTACGAAGCCCCCATAGAGCCAGAACAATGGATCGCCCCCCACATGTGACCCCATTTTGGAAACTACACCCCTCATGTAGTGTATTAAGGGGTACAGTGAGCATTTACGCCCCACAGGTGTCTGACAGATTTTTGGAACAGTGGTCCGTCAAAATGAAAAATGTAATTTTTCATTTGCACAGTCCACAGTTCCAAAGATCTGTCAAATGCCAGTGGGGTGTAAATACTCACTGCACCCCTTATTAAATTCTGTGAGGGGTGTAGTTTCCAAAATGGGATCACATGTGGGGGGGGGGGTCCACTGTTCTGGCACCACAGGGGGTTTGTAAACGCACATGGCCCCTGACTACCATTCCAAACGAATTCTTTTTCCAAAAGCTCAATGGCGCTCCTTATCTTCTGAGCATTGTAATTCGCCCGCAGAGCATTTTACGTCCTAACATGGGGTATTTCCATACTCAGAAGAGATGGGGTTACAAATTTTGGGGGGCATTCTCTCCCATAACCCTTTGTGAAAATGGTAAATTTGGGGGAAAAACTGCACTTTAGTGAATTTTTTTTTTCATTTACACATCCGAATTTAACGAAAAGTCGTCAAACACCTGCCTGGTGTTAAGGCTCACTGGACCCCTTGTTACGTGCCTTGTGGGGTTTAGTTTCCAAAAGTGTATGTCATGTGGGGTTTTCTGCTGTTCCGGCATCATAGGGGCTTCCTAAATGTGACATGCCCCCAAAAACCATTTCAACAAAATTCACTCTCCAAAATCCCATTGATGCTCCTTCCCTTCTGAGCCCTCTACTGCGCCCGCCGAACACTTGACATACACATATGAGGTATTTCCTTACTAGAGAGAAATTGGTTACACATTTTGGGGGCTTTTTCTCCTATTAACACTTGTAAAAATTCAAAAACTGGGTCTACAAGAACATGAAGAAAAAAATGAAGATTTTGAATTTTCTCCTTCACTTTGCTGCTATTCCTGTGAAACACCTAAAGGGTTAATAAACTTACTGAATGTCATTTTGGATACTTTGAGGCGTGCAGTTTTTATAATTGGGTCATTTGTGGGGTATTTCTCATTTGAAGGCCCTTCAAATCCAGTTCAAAACTGAACTGGTCCCTGAAAAATTCCGATTTTGAAAATTTTGTGAAAAATTGGGAAATTGCTGCTGAACTTTGAAGCCCTCTGATGTCTTCCAAATGTAAAAACATGTCAACTTTATGATGCAAATATAAAGTAGACATATTGTATTTGTGAATCATTATATAATTTATTTGGAATGTCTATTTTCCTTGCAAGCAGAGAGCTTCAAAGTTAGAAAAATGCAAAATTTTAAAATTTTTCATCAAATGTTTTAATTTTTCACCAAGAAATGATGCAAGTATCGACAAAAATTTACCACTACCCTAAAGTAGAATATTTCACGAAAAAACAATCTCGGAATCAAATTAGTATAAGCAGAGTTATTGATGCTTAAAGTGACAGTGGTCAGATCTGCAAAAAATTCTCCCGTCCTTAGGGTCATAATGGGCTCCGTCCCCAAGGGGTTAAGAAGGTAAATAGGGGGAAATTTATCAAAACTTGTGCAAAGGAAAAGTTGCCCAGTTATCCATAGAAACCAATCATACAGATCACTTCTTTCATTTTATAGAGGCCTTGTTAAAAATGAAAGAAGTGAGCCGATTGGTTGCTATGGGCAACTGGGCAACTTTTCCTATGGACAGTTTTTGATAAATTTCCCCCATAGTGCCTATAAAAATAAAAATTAACAAAGGAGGAAAAAGCTGTAAAAGTGGCAGCTGGCCGGGTTCCCAACACTAGAGTTAAATGTATGAATCATGTTACAGTGGTTCCATATAAATCAAGGTAACGTGAAAAAAGTGTACTGATATTGCTCCTGTTGCCATCTTGCCACTTTTTGCATGCTGCCTATATCTAGGGAGGACAATCTGCATCTGAGCAGTGAGGTAAATTCTTTCCATGTTTGCCAAGTACCCAGGAATCTAGCATCTTCATCCTTATTTACTAAACGCAGGTTCTCCAGGTACATAACATCGTTCACTGTTGTATACCAACTTGCTAATGATGGAGCTCTTTTTTGTCTCCAAAACACTGACACGCAACTTCTAGCCGTAGTTATCAGAAAACTGAGAAGGGAGTATCTATATTTCTTTACTGGTAAGTCATTATATTGTAATAAAAAAAATTCTGGGGAAAAAGGGGTAGATTGTCCGGTTTCCTCACCAATAATCCTATGGACCTGTCCCCAAAAAACTGTTATCAGCGGACATTGCTAATAGATATGTAATAAAGTGCCTAACTCCTCTCCACAACCACAGCATGTAATGTCTAGGCAACCTTGAATTCTACCTAACTCTTTTGGCACCCTATACCACCTCACCATTATCTTATAATTAGACTCTTGTATATGTGTGGAGATAGCTGTGCAGGGTGCGAGGCTGAACATCTTAGTCCATTCTTCTATCGAAAAGTGTCTGTTTAAATCACTTTCCCATTTTTGCGTGTATCCCGGTAAAATTTGATCTGCTGCTGTGATCCATATCTTATATATACGGGAAACAGCATTTTCGACCTGGGACTCTGATAGGCACATTTCTTCAAATTTAGTGTTCACATTCCTAAACCAATCTGGATTTTGGATTGAGGCCATATAGTGCCTTAGTTGTAACCCCCTCCAAACTCCCAACTTTGCTGATACTCCTATTTCCCCAAAGTCCCTCTGTTCCTTAGGCTGGTCTTCATTCCTCATATGCTTTACTCTAAATCTATCTGCTGCTATCCACTGTCTGAAGACTGGGTCTTCTATACTAACAGGGAAAGCTGGATGTCCTATTATGGGCATTGGTTGTGAGTTGAATGGGAGAAACACTTCCCATACCCTATCCTCTGTGCATATCGCGTGAGTGGCGCCTATGGTTGGATGTTCTTTCAGGCCCCTTAACCAGCTCTTTTTGCACCACAGGAGAAATTTTAAAGGCATTTTTGTTTCTGCCTCTTCAACTCCCATCCAGAGTTTGTGTGTTGGTTGTCTGTACCATTCCATTACCCGCGCCAAATGTACGGAAATATAGCAACCCTTCAAATCAGGTAAACCGACCCCCCCCCCTTGTCTTTAAGGCGACACATGGTCTCTCTTTTTTTCCTGGCCTTCTTTACCCCTCCCAAATAAAGTCTTGTTGAATTAAGGTCATTTCCCTAAAAAAGGCTGGAGGGAATTTGATTGGGATGCGAAGCCTTGCTGCGCTGCTTTGCACACAACAGAATTTCCGTGCCAGATGTTTCTGCATGAAAATTCTGTTTTCCGTGTCCGGAAATTAACCTGTTTATTCTTTCTGCAAACGCCTCAAGGAATGGATAGCCGTCTATAAGACGGCGCATTCCTGTGCAGTCCTAGCGCGGGCATATTAAGCCTGCATCCATAGTTTCCGGAATGTTCGCACAGAGATTTTCCGTGTGCACATTCCAATGTGTAAACATAGTCTAACAGTGTACATCTGATGTGCAGTGGTAAAATACAGTCATGGCCATAAATGTTGGCACCCCTGAAATTTTTCAAGAATTTGAAGTATTTCTCATAGAAAAGGATTGCAGTACACATGTTTTGCTATACACATGTTTATTCCCTTTGTGTGTATTGGAACTAAACCAAAAAGGAGGAAAAAAAGCTAATTGGACATAATGTCACACCAAACTCCAAAAATGGGCTGGACAAAATTATTGTCACCCTTAACTCAATATTTTGTTGCACACCGTTTTGAAAAAATAACTGAAATCAGTCTATCCTATAACCATGAATAAGCTTCTTACACCTCTCAGCCAGAATGTTGGACCACTCTTCCTTTGCAGACTGCTCCAGGTCTCTCTTATTGGAAGGGCGCCTTTTCCCAACAGCAATTTTAAGATTTCTCCACAGGTGTTCAATGGGATTTAGTTCTGGACTCATTGCTGCCCACTTCAGAACTCTCCAGCATCCATTTCTGGGTGCTTTTTGAGGTATGTTTGGGGTCATTGTCCTGCTTGAAGACCCATGATCTCAGACACAAACCCAGCTTTCTGACACTGGGCTGTACAGTGCGACCCAAAATTCATTGGTAATCCTCAGATTTCATGATGCCTTGCACACATCCAAGGCACCCAGTGCCAGAGGCAGCAAAACAACCCTAAAATATCATTGAATCTCCACCATATTTTACTGTAGGTAGTTTGTTCTTTTCTTTGTTGGCCTCATTCCATTTTCGGTAAACAGTAGAATGATGTGCTTTACCAGAAAGCTCTATCTTGGTCTCATCTGTCCACAAGATGTTTTCCCAGAAGGATTTTGGCTTACTCAAGTTCATTTTGGCAATGAACCAGGGTCCTCCTGGGTCTCCTGCCATAGCGTTTCATTTCATTTAAATGGCGAAGGATAGTTCGCGCTTACAGTGATGCTCCCTGAGCCTGCAGGACAGCTTGAATATCTTTGGAACTTGTTTGGGGCTGCTTATCCACCATCTGTACTATCCTTCATTGACACCTTTCATACATTTTTCTCTTCTGTCCATGCCCAGGGAGATTAGCTCCAGTGCCATGGGATGCGAACTTCTTGATAATGTTGCGCACTGTGGACAAAGGCAAAGCTAGATCTCTGGAGATGGACTTCTAACCTTGAGATTAGACAGACAGACACACAATGCAAAGACAAAGTGAACTTCTCTCCTTTTTATCTGCTTTCAGGTGTGATTTTTATATTGCCCGCACCTGTTACTTGCCCCAGGTGAGTTTAAAGGAGCATCACATGCTTGAAACAATCTTATTTTTCCACAATTTTGAAAGGGTGCCAATAATTTTGTCCAGCCCATTTTTGGAGTTTGGTGTGACATTATGTCCAATTAGCTTTTTTTCCTTCCTTTTTTGGTTTAGTTCCAATACACACAAAGGGAATAAACATGTGTATAGCAAAACATGTGTTACTGCAATCCTTTTCTGTGAGAAATACTTAATTTTCTTGAAAAATTTCAGGGGTGCCAACATTTTCGGCCATGACTGTATCTGTTAAATCTCCTGGCAACTGTGTAGCCCAAAACTTGCTCAAGGCTACACCAATCTGAATACAGATTTGCCTGAAGTCCTATGCAAGTCTATAGGGCTTCTGGAAAATCCATATCATGATCGCTGAAGTCTCAGATAACTCTCAATCTATGAAGTTGCCAAGAGATTTAAACAGATATCCTGCTGCCGGACCATAATCAGAGTTATGCATTAACATTTGCACGACTGGGTGCAGAGTGTCTGATCCAGCAAATGTGAGCAAGGTGCAAAGCATAAAGCATTACTGCTCAGGAGCATAACTATAGGGTAGTGTGGAGGGTGCTGTGTCTCTTTCCTAGACCAGTGCTATAAATGAAACATTAAATATTACAGTATAACAGTTTTTCCAGAGTCTTCAAGCAGGGCCACACCTGTCATTAGGTTGTATGTGGTATACAACTCTATTCCAATTACTTCTATGAGCTGTAATACCACTCACGAGGGCACAAGAGTTGTGCTGTTTCAGGAAGAAACTAGCTATGTTTGTAATCCTGGATAACTCCTTTAACTATTAGGGATTTCCTACATTGGGACTATAAAACACATCTAGAGGATATCCCATGACTGATAGATTGAGATACTACATCTGGGAATTCCATCTATGTGGAGAATGAGGGTTCCCTAATCTGTCAGATGGGATGGTTGGGATTAGGCCATTTTGAGTAATTTTGTTATCAAGTTAAAAAGCAGCATTCTTTAAGGGGTTACTCAGTAATAGAAAAACAGAGATAATAAATTATGTGTGGTATTGCGACTTGGCTCCAGTCACTTCAATCGAACTGAGCTGCAATACCATACACAAGCTGATGACAGGTGTGGTGTTGTTTTTGGAGGAAATCAGCTGTAGTATGTTTTCCTCAGGTTCCCAAGATCTTTCTTCAGACGCGAACCCCTTCCAATCCACCAAGAAGAAATGTTTTCCTCGGACGATCTTGGTGGACAATGTCTCCTTAAATTCAAAGATGCCAGAGGAACCAGAGACAGGAGTGGAAGACACATTCATATGAGAAAATTGAATAAGAATAACGGGTTTGAGGAGAGAGATGTGAAATGAGTTCTGTATGCGTAGAGATGGAGATTGTAAGACACAGGATTAATGTGTTGCATGACTTTGAAAGGGCCCAGAAAGCAGGGACTCATTTTGTAGCTGGGAATCTTAAAACAAATATACTTGGCGGACAACCAGACTATGTCTCCAGGTGAAAAGATCGGAGGAGGTCTTCTCTTCTTGTCAGTCTGCAACTTCATGCGAGAGGATGCAAAAATTAAAAAGTGCCGAGTTTGTTGTCAAATAGAAGCAAAGTTCCGTAACAGAATATCCACCACAGGTACTTCAGAAGGAACTGGTAAAGGAAGAGGAGGACGAGGGTGACTGTCGTAGACGATGAAGAACAGGGAAGTTTTTGTGGCTTCAGAGTCCTGTGGTTATACAAAATTCAGCCCAAGGAAGCAGGTTGGCCCAATCATCTTGTAGAGTAGAAAAAATTATGACGAACATAATCTCCGAGAATCTGCTTCACCCTCTCTACCTGTCCGTTGGACTGAGGGTGGTATGCGGAAGAGAAGTCAAGCTTGATCTTGAGACGAGAACAGAGAGCCCACAAGAATTTGGAAATAAACTGAACCCCACGATCAGAGACAATGTGAGATGGTAAGCCATGCAAACGAAAGATATGCCGAAGGAACTGATCCTCCAGTTATGGAGCAGAAAGAAGTCAAGGGAGGGGCAAGGGCACTCCTGTATTGGCAAAGGAAGTAAAAGAGTCCAGACCTTTTACATCAGAAGCTCTAGAGAGAGCATCAGCTCTAACATTCTTGTCTGCAGGTCGAAAATTAATAAAGAAGTTAAAACGGGAAAAGAAAAGAGACCATCTGACCTGCCGGGGGTTGAGAAGCTGTGCATACTGAAGATATAAAAGATTATTATGGTCTGTGTAGAATGAGTAGAATCTTCCAATAAGTGACGCCACTCTTCTAAGTCAAACTTAATGGCAAAGAGTTCCCGGTCTCCAATAGAAAGGTCCCTCTCAGCAGGTGAGGACATCTTAGAAAAGAAACCACAAGTCACCATCTTCCCCTAGAGTACTTTTGAGTTAAGATGGCACCGACTCCTACTGATGAGGCATCAACTTCTAGATAGAGCGGCTTTTCTGAGTCGGGTCTAGATAGAACAGGTGCAGAAGCGCAGGCAGACTTCAATTAGGTAAAATAATCTTCTGCTTCTGTGGACCAAGACTTGGAATTACTGTTTTTCTTGATGAGAGCAACAATCATAGCAATCAAGTAGGAGAAATGTGGAATGAATTGTCTATAATAATTGGTGAATCCAAGAAAACGTTGTATGGCCGAAGACCAGAAGCTCGTGGCCAATTGAGTACCGAAGACAACTTGACTGGATCCATCTGGAGGCCTTGGCTAGAGACAATGTAACCCAGGAACGGAAGACTGATCTTTTCAAATAGACATTTCTCAAGTTTGGCATAAAGATGACTATTCCGCAGGTGACGTAAGACCTGGCGCACATGAGTGCGATTCACCTCCAAGTTGGAAGAGAAGATCAAGATGTCATCAAGATAAACCACGCCACACGTGTAAAGAAAATCCTGGAAGATGTCATTTACAAATTCCTGGAAGACAGCCGGGGCGTTACAGAGTCCAAACGGCATCACTAAGTACTCAAAGTGTCCATCACAATGAGACTGTCGTCTTGAAACGCGTATAGTCTTTTATTCAAATCCATTTTATACTACAACCACCTTTATATATATTTTATAGCCCGTCTTTAGCCTTGGCAGCGCTGCAGTACCCCAATTATTAAACCACTGTTGATCGCGAGTGTGATCTATTCTCTCCAACATGAGGACGCAAGGGATTGCGATAAGCCTATTGCTTTTTTCCATCTATCTACTTATACTTACGAGGATCACCTTGGCCGGACGCACATCCGTGCCAGCCTGCATCTTGCCAGGATTGTTCATTCCACCGGGACTGCTCACCTGCACAGAGGCCAGACACCGACTTCTGCCTTCACCTCTGAGATTGCCACTCTTGAGGACGCTGGCTGCATATACTGTCTGTGAGTGGAATCACATCCCGACTTACAGGTATTATCAATCACTATTTGAACATACTGAGGCACCGCTTAACCATATTGAACCATCCTTTTGACAACATATCGCTCCCTGAACTGTTATCTATAACATCAAGTAACATTATTGGATCTCTCTACATTACGTCCTCATATACAGACATTTCAAGGCTATATACATGTGTGTTTTTTATCCAAAGGTGGATGTCTTATAGTGCTTTTTACCTATTCTACTCATATTGCTTATAACATCTGGTGCAAGGGTCCTGCCCAGATGTGAGATATTGTAATAGATATTGTAATAAATATGTCTCAATTTCTCTTATCCTTGATTCAGGTTACCGTATTTTTCGCAGTATAAGACGCACTTTTTCGGGGGAAAAGGTTGGTGCGTCTTATACGGCAAATACACATTCAAACCTGTCCTATCGCGGCGGTCCCTGCGGCCATCAACGGCCGCGACCCGCGGCTAATACAGGACATCACCGATTGCGGTGATGCCCTGTATTAACCCTTCAGACGCAGCGACCGCAAAGCGAAAGCTGACCGCCGCGTCTGAGGCGAAAGTGACACTAACCCGACTGCTCAGTCGGCCTGTTCGGGACCACGCGAACAGCTTACAGGACATCGGGAGGGACCTCACCTGCCTCTTCGGTGTCTGCTCCGTGCTGGGATCCCCTGCATGGCAGGCGCTCTCCTTCGACGTCATCACGTCGTCGCGCACACCGTCCCGTCATCCAATAGGAGCGGCGTGCGTAGTGACTTGATGACGGCGACGTTATGACGGCGACGGAGAGCGTGGATCCCGGGGAAGACGTCCGGAGCGTCGGGGGACACCATGGGGAGGTGGCGACAGCGATGGAGCGACATCCAGGGCAGCAGTGACGAGTGGTGACGGGTCCGGAGCGGCGGGGACACATGAGTATTACCTCCTATACCAGTGGTCTTCAACCTGTGGACCTCTAGATGTTGCAAAACTACAACTCCCAGCATGCCCGGACAGCCAACGGCTGTCCAGGCATGCTGGGAGTTGTAGTTTTGCAACATCTGGAGGTCCGCAGGTTGAAGATCACTGTTGGGTTCAGAATCTTTTTTTTTCTAGATTTTACACCTTTAAAATTGGGTGTGTCTCATATGCCGGTGCGTCATGTAGGGCGAAAAATACGGTAATCATCATTTTTATTGTTTTTTCTCCCTATTTTTCACTATTGCTACAATTCTTTCTTTTCTCTCTTTTTCTATATTCCACTATCCTTTGGGGACTGGTTATATAATTCTTATTATATACGCATTTCTCCTTACAATTAGGTCTTTTGGGATTTAGACCAATCCAGTTAACCTCAGGATAGATAACCTGAGTGAGCTAAACATACCTCTATTTTTTTTTATACTTATATACATACCTATATACATACTTTGAGATGTATCTATATCTATATATAGATAAAAGTCCAGGTTTGGCGGCACCTCAATATAAACCTGTAGTTTGATGCAGAGCAGCAAAAAAGCCCAGGTCAAGGGCCCACAGCTATCCACAAGAAAGAAGGTTGGCTGCAGCTCACAAAAATGAAGTTTCAAGTGATTTGATACCCTTTGCTTTGGAATGGAATAAAATCACTTGAAACTTCATTGTTGTGTGCTGCAGCCAACCTTCTCTTTATCTATCTATATCTAGTTTCATTTTTATTCTTTTGATGCAGATAAGTGCATCACTTTAACCCATAAAACAAATACATAAATGTGTTCTGTAGTCATCCAGTGTGGCCATAATGTGATTGGAGACCACACAGACCACCCTCCTGCACCCCGGCGCTGTCCATACAATGGACCTCGGCAGCGGAGGGGTTAACATCAGGGCCCGCAGGACGCACACTGTACGACGCCGTCAGCCAAGCTGCATGACGCAGCGCTGGAGTCACATGACCGCGCTGTCCAATCAGATCCATCTCCTGTCTCTCCGTCCGCCAATCAGCGCTCCGTACCAGGCAAGATGGCGGCGCCGTAGTAGTAGGCCTCGGTTGTACCGTTTCTGTGAATTAACGGACAAGTCCCGGGGAAAACATGGCGGGCCGGAGGAGGCAGCCCGCGGACAGGTCCCGCCACATCTGTGAAGACGGGGACGGCGCAGAAAAGAAAGTCCCCAAAGAACGAGCCGGAGAACATGACAGGGAGACCCCTAAAAAGACCAGCAAGAAGCTGTCCCGCACTACGAGGACCGGGGCTGCCCGCTCCAGCCTGTCCGCCCCCTCTGTGCCCCCCGGAAGTGAGAGAGAAGAGGGTAAATCGCTGCTTAGTACCGCTGTGTGTGTACGGGGCGGCTTCATCCTTGTCACGTGTTCAGAATCATAACTCCCAACATGTAGTTCTCATAAGCCTCAGCAGTTATGTCCCAGCTCCCCGGATTCCTCTGCCTCCAGGACAATGTTTCCCAACCAGGATGCCTCCAGGTGTTGCAAAACTACAACTCCCAGCATGCCCGGACTGCTAAAGGCTATCCAGGCATGTAGGGAGTGGTAGTTTTGCAACATCTGTAGGAATCCTGGTTGAAAACACTGCCCTAGGATGTCAGTGTTCACACTGTGGGTGTTTTATTGCATTTTTAACGTATTTTTTTGTTTTGATTGTAGATCTCACTGAGACACATGTGGAGGACACTAATCAAAACAGAAAACACACAAAATAAAAAACGCACAGCGTGAACACAGCCTATTTGCATAGAGATCTATTACATGCTGTATGGCTCTTTAACAGTCCCATTCAGGACTCTTGTAAAGCCGGTGACCTCAGCTGTGGCCGCCAACAAATCTGTAGGTCCTGATTTCAAATCAGAACATATCGGAGAAGCTTTCTCCACCAGTGTGCCTCCAGCTGTTGCAAATCTACAGCTCTGTGCCTCCAGCTGTTGCAAATCAACAACTCTGTGCCTCCAGCTGTTGCAAAACGACAACTCTGTGCCTCCAGCTGTTGTAAAACTACAACTCTGTGCATCCAGCTGTTGTAAAACGACAACTCTGTGCATCCAGCTATTGCAAAACTACAAATTCGAGAATGCCTGGACAGCCGTTGGCTGTCCAGGCATGCTCGGAGTTGTAGTTTTGCAACAGCTGGAGGCACACTGGTTCAGAGTCTCATCCCAGACTTCTCCGGGGGATCAGATCACTTTTAGGCCCCATTAGCACTACGGAAAGTCAAATTCCGTGCGGTTTCCACCTTGCAGCAGCCTCCTATTATTTTCAATGGGAGTTCTGCTGCCTAGTTCACACGCAGGAAGTTTCAACAAGTGATTGGATTCAGGTGGAAGGATGAACATGTTAAATTTTCTGGTCGAATCTGCCGGAGGATTGTCATTGTTTATTTCCGTGCTAAATTGCCGTAAACGGTAGCTTCAATTCCTGATCATTTTGAATGGCTGAAAAAAATCAGTGGGGAATTTCCTAACTCATTTTTTTAGTGTGAACATTACCCTATGAGACTAAATCAGTTGATGGTTAATTATGGCAGATTACACCCTGGTTGGGAAACACTAGTTCAGAGTCTAATCCAAGACTCTCCTTGGGGGGGGGGGGGGATCAGATCACTTTTAGGCCCTGTACACACTACAGAGAGTGTGCATGAAACCAATTACTTATGGAACTGAGCAGCAGAACTTCCATTGAAATCTTAAAGGAGAACTCCGGTGTGAACAAGGGGATAACAAATGTTTTTAAATTAACTGGTGGCAGAAAGTTAAACAGATTAGTAAATTACTTCTATTAAAAAAAAAATCTTAATACTTCCAGTACTTATCAGCTGCTGTATACTACAGAGAAAATTGTGAAGTTCTGACAACAGGGCTCTCTGCTGACACCTCTGTCCATGTCAGGAACTGTCCAGATTAGAATCAAATTCCCATAGAAAGCCTCTCCTGCACTGGACAGTTCCTGACACGGACAGAGGTGTCAGCAGAGAGCACTGGTGTCAGACTGGAAGGAACTTCACACATTTTTCTGTAGTATACAGCAGCTGATAAGTACTGGAAGGGTTAAGATGTTTAAATAGAAGTAATTTACAAATCTGTTTAACTTTCTGGCACCAGTTGATTAGAATTTCTTTTTCCCCCGCCGGAATACCCCTTTAAAAATTTACTCTCCGTGCTGTGAATGTGGCCTAAAAGTTCCAACCATGGTGCCTTCAGCTGTTGCAAAACTCCAAGCATGCATGGACGGCCGTTTTTATGTCCAAGCGTGCTTTGAGTTGTAGTTTTGCAAAAGCTGAAGGCACAGTGGTTGGGAAACGCTCATGAAGTCAGTGAATGGGATTCAGACTGAAGCTTGTATTCTGCAGATAGATGTACTTCTTATATAATACCTCCTTATATGATCAACATGGTGCCCTGCATATAAGAACACAGACTGCAAATTAAAGGGGGTATTCCAGGATTGTTTTTATTTGACTATGCTACAGGGGCTGTAAAGTTAGTGTAGTTCATAATATAGTGTCTGTACCTGTGTGTGACGGTTTTCTCACAATTCTTCTGTCATTATCCCCCCAATATTTATTTGTAACAGCATACAAAATAACTCAGGTCTCGGGATTTCCCAGGTTGCAGCGCGTTGAGACCTGACATCACTAGTCAGGTGATCAGAGGGAGCCTGTCCTGCTTCAATTTTGCAACAGCTGTAGGCCCCCTGATTAGAAAACACTGGGGGATATTTATCAAAGCTGTCTATGTCCCGCATTAATATAGACCAAACTACAGAGGGTTAGGCTGGATTATTGTGCGCCAAATTTATCAAAAGGCGCACGGCTCTTGAGCAATTCTGCGCACAGACTTTGAGATCTATGCTTTAGACTGTATTTAAACCTGCTCCAACATGGTCTGACATTTCGGCGTACTTTCAGCCGATGCGACTTGTCACTTTTGATAAATTCAGCACCAATGCATTTTCCAATGCATTTCCGTCTAAAATAGACTAGAATGCATCATGTTCTAAAAATCCTCTAGAGCAAAAGTCGCAAAAAAGTGGCACATATTTAGACTGCGACTTTCTGTGCGACAAATTAAGACAGGAAAAAACAGTCTAAATCCTCTGATAAATATCCCCCACTGTGTTTCAATGGGTGGGGTGGCTGATGTGTGGGAGGAAAGAAAGTGACCTGAACTTTCAAGCATGGAACTGTGGGATGTGTAGTTTAGAGAACAAAATCCAACAGGAAATACCCAGTTCTGGCAGGTAAGTATTAAAATCGCCTTATGGTAGATAACCCCTTTAAGACGACCTTTAAGACTAGACTCCATCTAGTCTGTCTTTAATTTATTTAGGATAGATATAGGTGTGCCCCAGAAAGGTTTAAAACATCATTGTTATTTACAAACTTTTGACATGTTGCCCAGACATGGCAAAAGTTTAGATCAAGGGTCTAACTCCTGAGACTTGCTGTGTTCGTGAATAATAGCCGGCTGAAGTGCGCAGCAGTAAGCTTCACTCTCAGTTGTCTGATCCGACTCTAATAGACTAATGCAGTGATATAATCAGATTTGATTAACAGCCGGTGAGTAGAGAGCACTGCCGCACACTTTCTCAGCTATTACTGATTATCACAGTGGGTCTTGAGACTGAGACCCGCTGCAATGTAAACTGTTGACATGTTAAAAATGACAGTGATGCTTAAAAATTTGCTGCTAAATACTTAGGTATTGTGTCCATAGCATTACATTTGTGATGTTTATGACCATTTCAATCCTTCTATAACAATTCAGATGTATGTGTTGACAGGCTGTTAAGTGCTGTCACCCATAAGCTATCATTTTAGATTAATTGTTTTTCTTTTTTTTTTTTACATACAGAACCATGTCAGAGTAAGAAGACTCCAAAGCAATTCTCCAGATACCAGCCATGGACATTAACCTTAAATTCTCCATCAAATGATGGGGATCAGCAGCAGGAAATTTTCTGGGACCCTCATTCACCAACGACCTTTAAATTAGGTAAAAGCAAATGTAAAGCCCTGTTCACATCTGCATTGTGGTTAAAGGGGTACACTGGCCCTAAGACATCTCATCCCCTATCCATAGGATAGGGGATAAGATGTCTGATCGCAGGGGTCCTGCCGCTGGGGACCCCCGCAATGTTGCATGCAGTACCCACTTGTGGGAGCTTACGCAGCGCTGCAGCCTCCGAGTCTGCTGGGTCACAACTACAGGGTCGGAGTATCGCGACATCACGACTCGGCATGCAACATTACGGGGGTCCCCAGCGGCAGGACCCCCGCGATCAGACATCTTATCCCCTGTCCTTTGGATAGGGGATAAGGTGTCTTCGGGCTGGAGTACCCCTTTAACACCATAAATAGAACCAACAAAACAGTGTACTCTTAGTAGCAGCTGCACACTGTACTGCGGCATTGTCCCATTACATACGGGGACAATGTATAGTTGTCTATGAGAATTTTCAGAAACAGCCCGGCATCATAGGTAATCTCTTTTGGACAAGATTAAATTTTTTGTCTTCCCAAAGGCTAAATATGTCAATGCTTCCCAGTTATCAGTTTATTCATACATATTCAGTAGGAATAGCTGAGAAATGCTTTTCCTAGAGTTCCAATATAAGCTGCTTTAGAATTTTATGGAGAATACATGTAATACCTACAATCATGGCAGGAAAGGTGATGGTCCTCTTTCTGTTACATTTCCTTTGGATGTTGTCACCACATTTGTCCTGCAGTTTGTGCACATTCCTATAAGGCAGTGTTTCCCAACCAGGGTGCCTCCATCTGTTGCAAAACTACAACTCCCAGCATGCCCGGATAGCCTCTGGCTGTCCGGTCATGCTGGGAGTTGTAGTTTTGCAACAGATGGAGGCACCCTGGTTGGGAAACACTGCTATAAGGAGTAGGCTTTGTTTGCTCATGCACTGTTGTGTCTGGACAACTCTCTGCATTGCTGTTGAGTTGAATAAATAATCTCTGGCTCATACCCCCTACCGTTTGAGCATTCTTCCTATGCTGCTGTAAAATGATCAGTGGAGTGTAGGGCTGGGCGGTATATCGGTTCATACCGAATACTGAAATTTTTGTGCTGCACGATATGAATTTTTCCCATACCGCAATACCGGTTTGGCCCCTCCCCCTCGGTAATGAATGAATTATCAGCCCAGCGCTGCGCTGTCCCCACATCGGGGAACTAATCATATGTGACCCGCGAGCGCTGTTCTGCCCCCCCCAATTAATTATCAGCCCAGGGCTGCGCTGTTCCCATTGGGGTAAATACTCACATATCACCCGCAAACGCTGCCCTCCTCGTCCTCCTGTTTGTTGCGGGCCGCCGGCGCTGACACTCTATACTGTGCGCTGTATCCCTATGCCCGGGCTGCAAAAGATAAACAAAATAAACTTTAACTCACCTTCCCCGTCGGTCCGGTCCTGCTTCCTGGGGACGGGAACGTCGGACAGCTGTCAGCCTATCACCGGCCGCAGCGATGTTCCGTCTCGGCCGATGATAGGTTGAGCGCACTGTCATGTAAGAAGCCTGCTGGCCGAGCCGGAACATCGCTGCGGCTGGTCATAGGCTGACAGCTGTCCGTCGTTCCCGTCCCCAGGAAGCAGGTCCGGACCGACAGGAGAAGATGAGTTAAAGTTTATTTTGTTTATCTTTTGCAGCCCGGGCATAGCGATACAGCGTACAGTATAGAGTGTCAGCGCCGGCGGCCCGCAACAAACAGGAGGACGAGGAGGGCAGTGCTTGCGGGTGATATGTGAGTATTTACCCCAATGGGGACAGTGCTGCCCTGGGCTGATAATCAATTTTGGGGGGGGGAATACAGTTATATACCGTGGAACCGCCATAAGTTACACAAATACTGTGATGCACATATTTGGTCATATTGCCCAGCCCTAGTGAAGTGCACCTCTATAGATCTAATGGACTGTGAACTGATAAAGCTTGAGATATGATAAACAGAGCGGTGTCGCACACTACTGATGCTGCATACATCACTGTATAGTGGCACTGGAAACACACACACAGCTTAGTACCACCTGAGGCACTGCATGTGGATACTGAAGTTTTGAAATTGGAATAACCCCAAGAGGACACTTGTTTTCTTCTTCAATATTGATTGTGGTGGATAAGAGGTTATATAACAGAGATCTGAAAATGCATTGGTCTGGTTGTAGTAGATATTATCAAGGCTTGTATATTTATGTACATCCGTTAAGGACATAAGAATAAAATAAATTGAATATATATATATATTTATTTTTGTAGAAAATGGAAAGAAGAGACTGGCTGCAAACAAATATACAGTTGATATCTCAGATATTGTTAATAGAATTGCTCCGAAGGTAACTGTTCATTCTTTTTATCTTTTAGGGGATGTCTGGGAAAAGGCAACTTATCCCCTATCCAAAGGGAGGGGATAAGTGTCTGACTGCTGGTGGGGGCCGACTGCTGAGTCGATCTGCAATTTCCGGAATGGGCCCCGGCTCTCCGAGAGGAGCGTATGCTGCAGCCGCGATGTTCTCCATTCATCTGTATGGGAGCGACTGAGATGCTCGAGTGCTGTACTCGGTTCTCTTCAACACTCCTATAAAAATGAATGGACAGGATCTCGTTCCATAGATCGCAGGGGGGTTCCTGTGGATAGGGGATACGTTGTCTTTCATTGGGAAACCCCTTCTAAAGGTTTTTCCCATAAGGCACACTTTCTTCAGGACAGGTGATTGAGGGTCTGACTGCGGTTCCCCACCAATCGTGGTGCTTGGCTACCTTTTTTTCTTTTTTGTTATTTTAGCATGTATTTTATCTTTTGTTAGAATTTATCATTAAAGCACTAAAATCTCCACATCTGTTTTTATGGGAACTATAAAAGTCCAGTGTATTATTATTATTAGATGTGACTCCCTATATTAGTTATATTAGCAGATTTCAGTACATTTTGATGCTGTAATTCTGTCTATGGCTACAACTTGGGTTCTTATCTGCATCTGCAGATTCTTGTTGTGTTTGTAAAACAATGCAGGACTCCACTACATCTGTGTCTGCAGTTTCTGACTGACCCATTTATACAGCTAGTTCAAAAATATAGCTAATAGTTATTGTTTTAGGACTTTTACATTGTGGTATTAACAAGGAACAAGAGATCGATGACACCCACACAGGGATTACAGACCGGAAGTCCTAAATAGGGCTTCCCTAATATCATACAATTTTTTCATTGCAGTTTTTTAAGCAGATTTGGCCACTAGGGGAAAAAAAGGAACACTTTGCAATCACAAGGGATTGTCCAAGATAAGGAAAACATGGCTGCTTTCTTCTGACAATTATATTTCAGTGATTCTGGACAACTCCTCAATTCCATATTGTATGGACAAGCAAAGGGAGGGAGTGTGTGGAAACTTTCAGGTGGTTGTTTTCAGGTAGTTTTGCAAATATTCCTAGTTTTATGCATATATATATATAATTATATATTTTTTTTTTCTAGAATGAAAAGCCTTCAAGCTCTGATGCTGCATATCTTGGTTTTTGGATTGGAGAGAATGCTATACCGTGTACCCCCGTAGTAACCCGAACTAGAACTAAAATGCCCAGGTACATTGCTTGGTGGGAAGTAACTGTTGTTTTTTTTAATTTTGTTTATATATTTAGATATTTTATTTTATTTACAATGATTTATTGTCTATATCAGTGGTCTACAATCTGTGGCCCTCTAGATGTTGCAAAACTAAAATTCTCAGCATGTCCGGATAACATCCGCAACACAGTGCATTTCTTGCTTATTTTAAAAAAAGGTCTATGCCCCCCAACAACCATTTTTCACATAGATTTTTCACAGAATAAAGCACTCTTTTAGGTTGTTGCAGTAGAGAAGAATAAAGAGTGTCCATGCAAATGTGGGAACCTTTTGGTTATTCTCTTCTGCCAATTCTTTTATAGGTTATCGGAAACCTAGGTCTTGGTATTTTTAGGACGGTGCCAGTGCTCTGTCACCCACCAATCACATGTGCATGTTTATTTTCTATTTTATGACTTACCCTACTTTTTTGGTTTTTATTACTGTAGGTCAAGGATTTTACAGACAGAGGAAGAACTCATGAAATTGGCAAGGCTGTTGGACAATAACCTGGTGAAGCAAAAAGATCAGAGCGAGGAGCAGGCTGCCAATTCTGACGATGAAATGTTCAGTGGAGGCAACACTGGAAACAATGAAGATGATTCCTTCCTGGAAGACATTCCTGAAGGAGACGATATTGCCCATGTTCTTAAATCTGTTAGTCAGACATCTGCACCACAGAGGATCAGTCAGAAGTCTGTTGATCAGGAAGCTGAAGCTGCTTTTAATGCCCTATTTGATTCATCAACGCAGAAGTACAGTGGACATTTAAGCCAAGGTTTATCAGATGTTTCCACAAGTAGCTTGAACGATGCTCCAGTTAATGTGAGGAGCAATGTCAATGAAGTGACTGGGTACAATAGAAGGGAACCATGTCCAGAAAGCCTTAAAAAGTCAGAGCAGTCTAGTTTGGCTTCCAAATTCCCCACTAGTACATTTCAAGGTGTAAGAAAGTGTTCTGAGCAAAATAATGATAGAGAAAAGAAACCTGTCCAGTCAGTATCAAACAACCAAGATGACTTTGAGGATGACTGGGGCAATGATCTTCTTGAAGATGATTCTTTTATCATGCAGGTTACTCAAAATCCTGAACTTATTACTACTCCTAAAAATAGTATGGCTTCTAATAAAACCAATGCACTCCTTACTGGAGGGGAGGTTAAGTCATTGGCTATTTCTTCTACTTCTAGTAAGACTAATAATTTTAAGTTTGTGCCGAAGAAAGTAACTAGTGCATCTGAAGTTAAGACAAATAACCTATGTAGCACTGGAGGGACTAGTATTAATATATTTCAGGGTAATTCAAGGGACACAAATAATGCCAAAACCTTTGCTAGTACTCAAACTCTGGTGCCTTCAAAACCTCAGACAAATGTAGGAGGTCAGAATACAAAAAATAATGTCCATAACTTGGTGCCTGCAATACAAAGCACTTTGACAAAAGCCTCACAGAAACCAAGTGCCCAAACTGCGCCACAGAGCAGAGGGACAACGGTTACCAAAGACTCCATCCTGCATGATGAATGGAACGATCCTAAGTTTTCTGATGAAGTTCTTGATATGTTTTGTGAATCTGATAGCCTTTGGGAAGAGAAGGAGGATGACGACGATCTATTGTATCAAGTTTGTGATGATGTTGAAAAGTTAACTCAGGCTCAAGAAGTCAATGATGTAAACCTGAAGAAGGAAACTTCTCAGCTGCCAAGTTCAACTTGTCAAATGTTTGCAAAATCAGGCAACACAAGCCGGCAAAACAATTATGCAAGCCATGTTGCTGCGAGTTCCTTTTTGGGTTCAAATAAACTAAATATTCGAGGGGTTTCACCTGCCTCATTTAGTGGAAATTGTTCAAATACTTATCAGAACAGTTCTTTGCAGAAGTTCAACCAGACTTTTAGCAGATCCAATTCTGTGCCTTCGGGAATGGAGTGTAAAAACATAATTCCTGCCAGCACTCATACACAGAATCCAGTAAAGTCCCTGGATGCTTCATGCAGTGCAAAAGACACTTTAGCACCTTCTAAATATTCCTTTACAAGGGTAAAACCATCCCAGGTTACAACTGTTCATGTAGCACAGTCGGTTACTGGAAACCAGAGCGCTTATAATGGTCTTAATTCTCAGAGTTTTGGTGACGGCAGGAATGGCAGGGACACTATCGTGCAGTATAACTCTGGCAACATAGGCAAACCTCAGCAATCCTTAATAAAAAGACACCTTTCAGAGTCCACCATACAGTCTTCTAAAGGTATGAGGAAGAAAAAGTTGTTAGATGGGGTGAAGATGTTACACTTTGATATTCTGCTTTTTAGTTATCCTGTGTTTTTGATTATGCATGCTATTATGTAACTTACCAGTGTTTTAATGGATCATGGCTACTCGTCCCAGAAACAGCCGGGCACAGTCCCAGAAAATTGGGCACTTCTGTATGATTGAAAGCTTCAGGGACATCTTGCAGTCCTGTGTTCCCACCTTTGAGCATGTAATGCAAAGGACACCCCTGCATTTTACCTTTTTATGGTTTTGCACACAGTGGTTGGTAGGTCAGTGGGGTTCCAACCCCCAGGTTACTAAGCCAATGTTGGGAAGGAGGACTGGTTTTAGAGGTCTGGGTAAGTTTACACAGTGATGGGTTTATTTAGGGTAGGTTAAATTGACATGAACGAGTCTTTGATGTTTATGCAAGTGGGGCAATTTGTGTGACAGCTGGTGGGCCACTAATATTTACTGTGGCCCATATTCAGAAGGTTGTCCAGCAGTTGGCCCTCCACCTATATATCATTTGTCACCTATCCTAGGTAATAAATCTTTCTTGAACAAATATCCCTTTAAATATGATAAATGCTTCCATAATTCCATGTTGAAAAAAAAAGTATACAGAATTTTTTTTATACAGAAAAACCTAGGGAGGAATTTATCAAGCCAGTGCATGTCAAATATGCACAAGTTTGAGACTTTTTCAAACCTTTTCAAGTAGGCTTGGCACAAGTGTGCACCAAATATACTGCACTTTAGCTGAAATCTACATAATCTTTAAGTTTGCATAGATTTATAAGGCAGATTTATAAAGATGTAGGCCTTTCAATAAATCCAGTAACCCTGTAAGGGATAATGGATCTTTCTCATATCATGTCAAATTAAAGGACAACTGTCAGCCTGTTCACCCACACTAAACCTTGTACACACGGTTTTAGTGTGGGGGAACAGGAGTCTAACGAGGGGTCACTTACTTTAATATGCCCAGTAGGTCCTGAGATATGTCCCCCAGAAGATCTGCTGAATTCAGTTAATCACGCACAGGGGATTGGGCTCCTCCCACTCAATTTTTCATATTCATTGTCTGTAACTCCACATTCTAGTTAAGTTACAATGAATTAGGGATCGACCGATATTGAGTTTTTAGGGCGGATACCGATAATCTGTGAACTTTGAGGCTGATAGCTAATAACTTATACCGATATTCCGGTACGCCGCAAGAGCCAGAAGTTGCGTGGACCCCGGGAACAGGTAACTATAAAACCAGTGATGGGGGAGGCAATGGGGCGGCGGCGGTCTCTGGCCCGGTGGTGCGGGGCATTATCTGCATATCGGCAAGGTAATTGCCGATACCGATAACGTCCAAAGTTGTGAATATCGGCCGATAATATTGGCCAAACCGATAATCGGTCGATCCCTACAATGAATATGTAAATTGAGTGGGCGGAGCCCCTCCTTCCTGGTGAAGTGGAGTCACAGAGAAGGAAAATTTTAATTGAGTGGGCGGAGCTCCCTGTGCGCGATTCACTGAATTCAGTAGAGGCTCTTCTGGGGGACATATCTCAGGACCTACTAGGCATATTTTAATTGGCACTGTCATTAAAACTAATTTTTGCTATTGCACTCCTTATGGTAAATCTTTCTAATGTACTTTGTTTGAAAAAAATTAAGTTTTCTATGTTTTATTTGTGTGTAAAAAAGCTGCCACTAAGTTTCCCTACTTGTCCTGAGCACATTTCGTCCTCATCTCTTGCACAGACTTTGGACTCCTTGGGGGGGAGGGGTGTATGGGGGGGGTGCAGCCTTAGCCAATCATAGCTAATCTCACACTGAACTGCTCTGGGCTATGTGTAGGGAGAGAGTTCTCCCCTGTATGACTTCAGATGATGTCATGTCTGCTTGGGAACGCCCCTTCACAGTCTGTGAATCTCACTGAGACTGAGCAGAAAATACAGAGCAATATCAAGATAAAAAAATATATAAAAATAAAGGCAGGGGGTGGTTTATCCTGATGGGGGCAGTGAACTGGGGGGATTATAAAATAATAAAAAAAATCATAACGTACTCTTTTCATGTACGTCACCCCCTTGTTGGACTCCTGGTCTCCCACACTATAACCCAGGGTATTGGGTTTAGTGTGGGTAAACAGCCTGACAGTTTTCCTTTAAAACAGCACTTTTATTATACACTAAACAATAATATAGGATGAGTGAGTGATAAGGGGATTTAAAGCACAGTCCCTATGGTCTCAATGATTGTATGTACCACTCAGTTTTATGGTCCTGCTAGTGACACAACCTCTAGAATTCAGCTCAGTCACATGCTGCTTAATAGCCAGATTACATTTTCAATTTATTTCACTTATATATTGGTGACTATTAGCATGTATTTAGAGTCTAAAGTAAAGTTACACTTACATTGATGTGATCTAAGGTGATACAAGGTGCTCAACTCCAAGTGCAGTTGTGCACCTATGTCGGAGTAGAGGACCTGCACCTATGGATCACAATGTGGTTTCCCAACTGTGGTTAATGTAAACAATGACATTAGCTAATCCTCAAAACTGATGTAAAATTGAGCCAGTATATCCTTATATGAAGGACACACTTGAGCCCGCACACAAACCCCAAGGTTTCTCAAATGGTGCTGGTCCTATCAACTAACCTACCTGGCCAGATAAATAAAACCAGGAACCAAATTACGGTAGCCATTGGCCCGACTTGCAGATTGCTCCTCAGTCACCTCCAGTGTGAATCTAAGCACACATACAATGGGAGGGAGTAGATAAGCTACAAGCCTCACCCTGGTTGGTTCATTTATAGCCGGCCTCACAGGTGAAACCCTAATGCTACCCAGAAAGTTAAAAGGGTGCATTAGTATAAGCCCTAAGCAAAGACATAACGGCTTATATTTGCATGAACGTAGTTATAGCAGGAAAACTCAACCCCAAGTTCAGTTGTGCACCTTTGCTGGGGCGGAGGTCCTGCACTTGTAAACCGTTGCTAAGGGCGATCCCCAGCAAAAAGTAGAGTTACACATGTTAGTTCCTTAAAGAGAGCTACTAAAAGTACCTTATATGCCCTAGAAACTGATGTGCACCACAGTCATGGGCACACTAATGGGGCATCCACCACCTATTTAAGAAACCACCTCTGCTTGAGTAGTGTATGTTATAAACTACAGAGATAAAGGAACTGCAATATAAATTCAGAAACTGTCACACTCCAACATGTTTCACCACTGACACTGCGGCTTTCTCAAAGAGAACAAACTGGCATCATTCAAGGAGAACATGCTCTCAGTTTGTTCTCCTTGAGAAAGCCACAGTGTTAGTGGTGAAACATGTTGGAGTGTGACAGTTTCTGAATTTATATTGCAGTTCCTTGGTATCTCTAGCATACACTACTCAAGCAATGGGGTTGCTTAAATAGGGAGCAGATGCCACATTAGTGTGCCCTTGACTTTGGTGCAGAACAGTTTCACGGGCATATAAGGTGCATCTAATAGCCCTCATTAAAGGGGTACTCCGGTGGGAAACTTTTTTTTTTTTTTTTAAATCAACTGGTGGCAGAAAGTTAATCAGATTTGTAAATTACTTCTAATCCTTCCAGTACTTATTAGCTGCTGAATACTACAGAGGAAATTATTTTCTTTTTGGAACACAGAGCTCTCTGCTGAATCCTGAGCACAGTGCTCTCTGCTGACATTTCTGTCCATTTTAAGAACTGTCCAGAGTAGGAGAAAATCCCCATAGCAAACATATGCTGCTCTGGACAGTTGCTAAAATGGACAGAGATGTCAGCAGAGAGCACTGTGCTCGTGATGTCAGCAGAGAGCACTGTGTTCCAAAAAGAAAAGAATTTCCTCTGTAGTATTCAGCAGCTAATAAGTACTGGAAGGATTAAGATTTTTTTAATAGAAGTAATTTACAAATCTGTTTAACTTTTTGGCACCAGTTGATTATACAAAAAAAAAGTTTTCCACCGGAGTACCCCTTTAACCTCTTAAGGACCCATGACGTATGCGTACGTCATGAGTCCCGGTCCTGCGATATAACGCGGGGTCACACGGTGACCCCGCATTATATCGTGGCGGGCCCGGCGTCATAGTGAAGCCGGGACCTGCCTCTAATAGCGCGTGGCACTGATCGCTGTGCCGCGCGCTATTAACCCTTAAGCCGCGCGGCTAAAAACGAAAGTAAAAGTGCCCGGCTAGCTCAGGGAGCTGTTCGGGATCGCCGCGGTATAATCGCGGCATCCCGAACAGCTGTAGCACAGGAGGAGGTCTTCTTACCTTCTCCTGTGCTGTCCGATCGCCGAATGAATGCTTCAAGCCTGAGATCCAGGCTTGAGCATTCAATCGCCGAAAACACTGATTGATCCATTCCTATGGAGATGGATCAATCAGTGTAAAAGATCAGTACATGCAATGTTATAGCCCCTTATGGGAGCTATAATGTTGCATAAGAAAAGTGTAAAAAAATCATTAACCCTTTCAATTATCCCTTCCCCTAATAAAAGTTTGAATCACCCGGCATTTCCAAAAATAAAAAAAAACATTATGTAAATAATAATAAAAATAAACATATGTGGTATCGCCGCGTGCGGAAATTTCCGAATTATAAAAAATATACCGCTTTTTAAACCGCCCGTTCAATGGCGTACGCACAAAAAAATTCCAAAGTCCAAAATAGCGCATTTTTGATCACTTTTTATACCACTAAAAAGTGATCAAAAAGTCTGATCAGAACAAAAATGGTACCGCTAAAAACTTCAGATGACGGCACAAAAAATGAGTCCTCAAAGGGCCCTGAACACAGAAAAATAAAAAAGTTATAGGGGTCAAAAGATTACCATTTTAAACGTATACATTTTCCTGCATGTATTCATGATTTTTTTAGGAAGTGATACAAATTCAAACCTATACAAGTAGGGTATCATTTTAACCGTATGGACCTACAGAATAAAGATAAGGTATCATTTTTGACAAAAAATGTACTGCGTAAAAACAGAAGACCCCAAAACTTACAAAATAGTGTTTTTTCATCAATTTTGTCGCACATTGATTTTTTTTCCCGTTTCACCGTAGATTTTTGGGTAAAATGACTAATGTCATTACAAAGTAGAATTAGTGATGCAAAAATTAAGCCATTATATATAATTTTAGGTGAAAATTTTTAAGAGTTATGATTTTTTAAAGTTAAGGAGGAAAAATTGAAAATGAAAAAACGGAAAAAGCCCAGGTCCTTAAGGGGTTAAAGGGGTACTCCGCCCCTAGAAATCTTATACCCTTATCCCCGTTACGGATGACTAGTGATGTGTGCCGGCACGGCTTGTCCCATAAACCTGCATTGAGGGGGTGTGGCCATGATGTCACGAGCCTACGGCGCTGCAGGGAGATCACGGCGGGCAGCGATGTCTAGGGGCGGAGTACCCCTTTAAGGAACTAACACGTGTAACTGTACTTTAGGGTACATTCACATGAGTGGATCCCCAGCGCATATTACGCTGCGAATCCGACGCTGAAGGACCGTGTATGCTGCCTTTACAGGTGCTTGCTCGGAGCGGCAATCCGCCGCTACGAGCAGGCACACTGCGATGTGTGAGTTGCTGAGCGCATGCGCAGTATACTCTCACGTCGCGGCTGCTCTCGGCCTAGCTCATTGAGCAGGGCGAGCGGCTGCGATGTGTGCGAGTACACCGCGCATGCAGTGTGTCTGCTTGTAGAGGTGTATTGTTTAGTGTATAATAAGTTTTGTTTTAATATGAGACGGATCCATTAAGCCTTACGGGGTTTTACCATTGCACATGTGTTGCATAAATCCAGCGCAGTTGATGCTACGTGGACTTTAAGGTAAGGCTGGTATATGAAATGCCAGTTATAATAAATGCCCATCCTGCCCCATATGTTGGAATAATGGTAATGTGTGGGGTATTAAAAGAAGTTTTACTGGACATTTGTTTGATGGCCTATTTGTAGCCTAGGCCATCCCTACCCTAATGGTGGGGGGTCCAACAATCAGTTATTTATGGGGCCTTGGCGCTTCAGTAGCTTCTTGATTTTGTAGCTGACAGTTTACAGCTTTTCCCATTCACTTCACTTTATTAGGATGAGCTACATTACTAGGTACAGGTGCTGCCGAATGTAAAGAGCTGTGTCTTGGTAAAAGAGAAGAGGTCACAGTCCTCTTATGAACACTGCAACACCCTTAGTCAGCTGATTGGGGGTGGGGGAGGGTTGGTGCAAGAAATAAGACCGACCCACTGATATTGATGACCTATGAATAAAAAAGGCCTGAAAAATTTGTTTTGAGTATCAAAAAATAGAACTAGTGAATATCTTAGTGAAGAAAATGCCAATTGCTTTACTAATCTGAAGGTCTTCTTTGTGTTTTCTTTACTCCAGTCTTTGTATCTGAAGACAAAAGTAAGAAATGTTCGATGGAGGAGATTGAGAGGAAGAAACAAGAAGCTTTGGCCAGGAGAAAAATGAAAGTCCGGGCATCCTCCAGTGACACAGTGCCATCTTAGTCTTCTCATTCTGTTGTATTGGATATTTTGTTTAGAACTGCAATATAATTTCTCTGAGAGAAACTAAAGTTGAATTCACAGGAAACACTATTTTTATTATAGTTTGTTGTAAAATGTTTACAGTGTTAAACTATATTTGTATTTTTTGTATAATAAAGTGTCCTGTTGTGTTCAGGAATAAACCATGGGAGCTTGCATTGATCATGTTCTCATAAAACGCTCCTGGACACGGTTTTCACTCCAAGACTTTTGTTTTGTGACCAATTTTTTCATGTATTAACCAGTTCTCATGTAAATAAATTTAATCTAGTTTCTGGTATTAAATTTGTCAAATAAATTAATAATTTACTGACCTGACTTGGCACAAATCTCTTTCAGAACGCTCAAAAAAGGTTTGTGAACCTGTATACAGTGGGGATCAAAAGTTTGGGGACCCCAGGCAAAGATTTGTACTAATGTGCATAAAGAAGCTAAGGAAAGATGGAAAAAGCTCCAAAAGGCATCAAATTACAGATTAGACATTCTTATAATATGTCAGCAAAAGTTAGATTTTATTTCTGTCATTTACACTTTCACAATAACAGAAAGCAAAAAAATAGCATCTGCAAAAGTTTGGGCACCCTGCAGAGTTAATATCTTGTACTGCCCCCTTTGGGAAGTATCACAGCTTGTAAATGCTTTTTGTAGCCAGCCAAGAGTCTTTCAATTATTGTTTGAGGTATCTTTGCCCATTCTTCCTTACGAAAGTCTTCCAGTTCTTTGAGATTCCTGGGCTGTCTGTCACGCACTGCTCTTTTAACCTGTTCAGGACACCGGGTGTATTCATACGCCCTGCATCCCGAGTCCTTAAGGACGTGGGGCGTATGCATACACCCGGGGGAATTCCGGTCCCCGCTGCTAGCCGGTTGGGGACCGGACCGGAATGCCTGCTGAAATCATTCAGCTGGCATCCCGGCACATCGCCCAGGGGGGTCCTGAGACCAACCAAACCCAACCCCCCCCCCCCCCCCGCATGTCGGCGATCGCAGAAAATCGCATGTCAATTCAGAAATGCGATTTTCTGCTATTCCGGGCTGATCGGGTCTCTGGTGACCCGATCACCCGGAAAATAGCGATGATCGGAGCTGTCAGTGATAGCCCCGATCATCTTGAGGGCTAGGAGTGAGGTCGCAGTGCTGCGATCACCTCCTATCCCCTGCCATTGGTCAGAACTGATTCTGACCAATGGCAGAGCAGGACCCCCCTGTCAGGCCCAAGGCCTGATTATGGAAACATTTGTGTTTTATAAGACATGGGTGAGGGGTCATTCAGATGGTGTATCCTTTGTTTTTTGTGTATTGCATTTTATTGGGGGGGGGGGGGGGGTCTGGCTGTTTGTTTGTATCTCCTTTGAAGTCAAAGGCTTTTTTGAAGTCATGCACTCTGGTCTCATCATATAATCAAAAAGATAAGGGGCCAAGAAGAGAGAAGACCCCCTGGTGGGATCAGAGGGGAGGGGGGATTGGAGTCTCCCTCCAAAAAGGCAGATATATAATATTTAACAATGCTAGACTCATGTTGTTCAATGCTGTGCAACAAGCTGACAAGACCATCCTAAGAACAGCTGGCACTCGCTCTCATGGACTGCTATATCATCATGCTGTAAGAACTTCATCTTTTGTTTTCTGAACTTGCCTTGCTAAACTCTTTTATATATTGTTATACCTGTATGTCATTTGTTTCTGTATTTTTATATAGTCAGCAAGGTGATACCTTTTATCAGATTAAATGTTTAATCAGCTCTGGTCTTTTATCTCTAAATATAGAAGCTCACCTTTCAAAAGGCAGCTCTGATGGAAACACGTTTATCTAAGGGTTAATTTGGTGACTTGCTTGGACTAGTAGTGGATACCCAGAGGTCTGGGGGCCTTAACCCTTGCACCATCACACTCTCTCTAGCATCTTAGCTGGACCGATAGGGTGTGATCGTGACAACTGGTGGCAGCGTCGGGATATATTTAGAGATTTTTTGTGCTTGCTGGATTTTACCTGTAAGGAAATCTTAGCACTAAAAAAGAAATTGCATACATCTTCTTGTGTGTAAATTCCAAAGACAGAGCTCAGTGCTGGTTTAAAAGACATACAAAAAGAGTGCAAGACAGTTCTGTCCTCCCCATCTCCTGTTTTACCTCCTCTGTCTCATCTCGGAAATATGGAGGCATATCGCAAGCAGTCCAAGCCTGCACTGGAGCTAATGTGCCAAGAAAAGGACATCCCTACTGCAGGAAAGAACAAGGAACAACTTATTGCTGATCTTGTGGAGTATGATGCCCGTGCAGAAGAGCTGAGTGACATGAGGCAAAGTCCTACAGCTGGAACTGCCATCCAAGGACTGATATCTCCTGGGGAATATAACATTACTCCCCATCAGGACAGTACTCCCCATGAGACCTTGGACTCTTATATGCGGACTGCCTTACAACACCTTGGGAATGTGGATGCCAATATGAAACTCCAACTGCTTCTCCAGTACCAAACTGCTGAGAGAGAGGCTCAGGCACAAGCCGCAGAAAGAGAGGCCCAGCGAAGGCATGAACTGGAGGTTCTGAGGCTGAGAGGGGATGCTTCATCCGCACGGAGTGATGTGCAGGATCAAGGAGACCACAAACCCTGCTTGGAACATTTCCCCATGTTGAAGAAAGATGGTGATCTGGATGTGTTTCTGAGGGGATTTGAAAAGGATTGCCGGCAGTTCCATCTATCTAAGGAACAGTGGGGATGATATCTAACCCCACGGCTGCGAGGGAAAGCTCTGGGTGTGTTTGCTTCGCTTCCCTCTGAAAGTGACCAGAACTATGAGGCAATAAAATCTGCCCTGCTAAAAAGTTTTAATCTGACTCCAGAGGCTTATCGGAAAAGATTTAGGACTTTGCAACAAAGTGCCACAGAAAGCTGCACTGAACATGCAGGTCAGCTACGGACTGCATTCAGGCAATGGACTGGGGTCTACAAGTCACTACCTATGAGGCCCTGGAGGACTTGATGGTCCTGGATCAATTTCTCCAAACACGGAGCTTTGAAGCCAGAGAGTGGATTTTGGACCGCAAGCCCAAGACAGCCATGGAAGCAGCAGAACTATGAGATGACTTTGCCAACAACCGGGCGCCAGCAGCAAAGCGTGGTTCTGCACAAGCTGGAGCAAGTACCTAGAGGGGAGCCACACAACCACAAAGCAACACCAGGTCAACCGGGAAATTCTTACCATCATTCCCAAAAGCAACAGGAGCCACATTGGGTCAGGGGGACACCCGCCAATGTTACAGATGCAAAAATATTGGGCACCTGAGTGCCACTTGCCCCAACAAAAAGAATTCTCCACCAGTAGCTGGAGGACACACAGCCATTCTTCTGGTGTCCGGAGCGGTGGAGAAAAGAGCGGATAAACTGCAGAGTGTAACTGTGGGTGACCGGGTGACAGTGGGTTTGCGATATTCTGGAGCCTCCTTTACCTTGGTGCGGCCTGAAGTGGTGGATACAGAGGACATCATCCCTGGAAGAACCATGGCTTTAAAAGGAATTGGAGGTGTGCGGCCTGCTGTGCCCATGGCCCGTGTGTACCTGGATTGGGGTACAAGCAAGGGTTTGCGGGAGGTGGGGGTCTCTGAGGACATCCCTGTTAATGTTCTGCTGGGGAATGATTTGGGTCAGATGCTCTGTCATTATGCTCCAGAGGACACTACCTGCACACCGGATGGGCTAGGAGAGAGCCCTGTTCATTCTGAGGTACTGTGCGAGACTTTGGAAGACACTGCGAGATGTGGTAACTGGGAGGGAGTGCAGGGGATTGATAAATGTTTACCTGTGACTGAACCAGTAATGTTTTCCAAAAGTGAAATGGGGTGTATTGTAACATATGGTGACAATGCATTGCCAATGCCAAAACCTAGTGGAGATGGGCTAGGGGGAGGGGTTGGTGTGCCCTTGGTGATATTTAAGGATGAGGGACCAGCAGTGAGTGCTATGTCCCAATCCTGTGAGCCTAAGGAGGAGGAGGGAAGGAGTGATAGCCCTGTGTATGATGCCTGTATTGTTATGTCTGGAACTGAGGGGGAGGAAGGTAAACCCCAGGGAGGCCTACCAATGGTGGCAGTGGTAACGGGTCAGCAGCATGCCAGGGCTGCAGCTTTAACAGGATGGTGATGCAAGGGGCAAGCTGTGTGACTTGCAAGCCCCAGCAGAGGAAGGTGGAGATGCTAGTTCACCTGGGGGAAATGTGCTCCCTGATACCACGAGATGGGGGGAGGGAAATTAGCATTTCCGGGAAGCTCTACGCAGTGACCCTTCCCTTGAAGGGCTGAGACGACGTGCTGAGCATACAGATGTTGACACAGTGGGGCATCGGGTATATTGGGAAAATGATATCTTGTACTGGGAGTCCCTTTCCAAAGGCATGCTAGGGGCCCAGGAGAGAGAAAGGCAGTTAGTAGTTCCTAGGCAGTACAGGAAAGAGCTGCTGAGGTTGGCCCATGAGACCCCCTGGCAGGACATTTGGGAGTGGCCTATGCGGTCATAGAGAAGGAATGCCTAGCTGTTGTCTGGGCTTTGCAAAAATTACAGCCATACCTGTATCATAACTGATCACAACCCTCTACGTTGGTTGGACAGAGTGTCCGGTAACAATGGCACCTTGAAACAAATGCTAAAAACATTTGTAGAATCGGAGGGCAGAGACTGGGGAAAGTATTTACCCCATCTGTTATTTGCTTACAGGGAGGTACCCCAAGAGTCTACAGGTTTCTCGCCCTTTGAGTTATTGTATGGTCACAAAGTGCGAGGACCCCTAGATTTAGTTAGGGGAGAATGGGAAGGGGGGTTACATGCCCCTGAGACTTCTGTGGTGTATATCTGTGGAGTATATTCTTAGATTCAGGGACAGGATGCAGACATTGACTGGGCTGGTACATGACAACCTCACAGCAGCCCAGTCCAGGCAGAAGTACTGGTACGATTGCGTCAGGGAGAAATAGAGGAGTAATGTAGACAGATCTATCTGTCTCCATCTTAAGGGGGAGGTGTCAGGCCCAAGGCCTGATTATGGAAACATACATGTGTTTTATAAGACATGGGTGAGGGGTCATTCAGATGGTGTATTCTTTGTTTTTTGTGTATTGCATTTTATTGGGGGGTCTGGCTGTTTGTTTGTATTTCCTTTGAAGTCATGCACTCAGGTCTCATCATATAATCAAAGAGATAAGGGGCCAGGAAGAGAGAAGACCCCCTGGTGGGATCAGAGGGGAGGGGGGAATGGAGTCTCCCTCCAAAAAGGCAGATATATAATATTTAACAATGCTAGACTCATGTTATTGAATGCTGTGCAACAAGCTGACAAGACCATCCTAAGAACAGCTGGAACTCACTCTCATGGACTGCTATATCATCATGCTGTAAGAACTTCATCTTTTGTTTTCTGAACTTGCCTTGCTAAACTCTTTTATATATTGTTATACCTGTATGTCATTTGTTTCTGTATTTTTATATAGTCAGCACTGTGATACCCTTTATCAGATTAAATGTTTAATTAAGGCTGTCTGGGCATGCTGGGAGTTGTATTTTTACAACATCTGGAGGGTCACAGTTTGGAGACCACTGTTACAGTGGTGCCCAAACGGTAACCCTCCAGATGTTGCCAAACTGCAACTCTCAGCATGCCTGGACTGCCCAGGCATGCTGGGAGTTGTAATTCTGTAACACCTGACCCTTCAGATTTAGCAATTTTCATGAATTTTTTGAAAATTGCTGCTCTACTTTGAAGCCCTCTAATTTTTTCAAAAAGCAAAAATATGTCCATTCTATGATGCCAACATAAAGTGGACATATTGTATTTGTGAATAAAAATAAAATGTGTTGTGAATATCCATTTAGAGAGCTTCAAAGTTAGAAAAATGCAAAATTTTCATGAAATTTGGGGATTTTTCACCAAAAAAGGATGCAAGTAACGCCGAAAAGTTACCACCAAAATAAAGTAGAATATGTCACGAAAAAACAATCTCAGAATGAGAATATTCGGTAAAAGCGTTTTCGCGTTATTAATTCGTAAAGCGACAGTGGTCAGAATTGCGAAAAAGGGCTGCGTCCTTAAGGGGTTAAGGTCTATCCATAGATTTTCAATTATGTTGAGGTCAGGAGATTGTGAAGGCCATGGCAAAACATAGTTACATAGTTAGTACGGTCGAAAAAAGACATATGTCCATCAAGTTCAACCAGGGAATTGAAGGGTAGGGGTGTGGCGCGATATTGGGGAAGGGATGGGATTTTATATTTATTCATAAGCATTAATGTTATTTTGTTCCAGGAATGTATCTAATCCTGTTTTAAAGCTGTTAATTTTTCCTGCTGTGACCAGTTCCTGAGGTAGACTGTTCCATAAGTTCACAGTTCTCATGGTAAAGAAGGCGTGTCGCCCCTTGAGACTAAACTTTTTCTTCTCCAGACGGAGGGAGTGCCCCCTCGTCCTTTGGGGGGGTTTAGCCTGGAACAGTTTTTCTCCATATTTTTTGTATGGGCCATTTATGTACTTATATACGTTTATCATATCCCCCCTTAAACGTCTCTTCTCAAGACTAAACAATTGTAACTCCTTTAATCGCTCCTCATAGCTAAGATGTTCCATGCCCCATATTAGTTTAGTCGCGCGTCTCTGCACCCTTTCCAGCTCCGCAGTGTCCCTTTTATGGACAGGTGACCAAAACTGAACAAGCATATTCCAGGTGAGGCCGTACCAATGCTTTATAAAGGGGGAGTATTATGTCCCTGTCCCTTGAGTCCATGCCTCTTTTTATACATGACAATATCCTGCCGGCTTTGGAAGCAGCAGCCTGACACTGCATGCTATTCTGTAGTCTGTGATCTACAAGTACACCCAGATCCTTCTCTACCAGTGACTCTTCCCCCCCTAAGACATACGACGCATGCAGGTTATTAGTACCCAGATGCATAACTTTACATTTATCCACATTGAACCTCATTTGCCAAGTGGATGCCCAGACACCTAGTCTATCCAAGTCATCTTTTAACCTATACACCTCCTCTATAGACTGTACCGTGCTACAAAGCTTGGTGTCATCTGCAAAGATAGAAACAGAGCTGTTAATACCATCCTCTATATCATTGATAAATAAATTAAATAACAGCGGGCCCAGTACAGAACCTTGGGGTACACCACTAATAACCGGGGACCAACCAGAGTAGGAATAATTGACCACCACTCTCTGGGTATGATCCATGAGCCAGTGTTCAATCCAGTTACAAACTAAAATTTCCAAACCCAAAGACCTTAGCTTACCTGTCAGATGTCTATGAGGGACAGTATCAAATGCTTTAGCAAAATCCAGAAACACTATATCCACATACATTCCTCTGTCAAGGCTTCTACTCACCTCTTCATAAAAGCAAATTAGATTGGTTTGACAACTTCTATCCTTAGTAAACCCATGCTGGCTATCACTTATAATACTATTATCCCCTATGTATTCCTGTATGTAATCCCTTATAAGTCCTTCAAACAATTTACCCACAATGCATGTTAAACTTACCGGTCTATAGTTTCCTGGGGAAGACCTAGAGCCCTTTTTGAAGATTGGCACCACATTCGCCTTGCGCCAGTCCCTTGGCACAATACCAGACACCAGTGAATCTCTAAATATCATGAACAGGGGTACAGATATTACTGAACTTACCTCTCTAAGAACTCTTGGGTGTAGTCCATCTGGCCCTGGAGATTTGCTTACATTTACTTTACTTAACTTACCTTGTACCATCTCTACATTAAGCCAGTTCAGTACTTTACATGATGTGTTACCAGCACTGACCTGTCCAATGTCAGCTCCTCCTTCTTCCCTAGTATATACAGAACTAAAGAACCCATTCAGTAGCTCCGCCTTCTCTTTATCGCCTGTGACAACCTCCCCATTATCATTATTAAGGGGTCCTACATGCTCTGTCCTTGGTTTTTTTGCATTTATATATCTGAAAAAATATTTAAGATTAGTTTTGCTTTCTTTGGCCACCTGTCTCTCATTTAGAATTTTTGCTGTTTTTATTACATTTTTACAGATTTTATTAAGCTCTTTGTACTGTTTAAATGTTATAGCTGACCCATCAGATTTGTATTTTTTGAAGGCTATTTTTTTGTTGTTTATTGCTCTTTTAACATCATTTGTCAGCCATGTAGGATTTAGTTTTAATCGTTTATATTTGTTCCCCTTTGGTATATATTTAGCTGTATAGTTATTTAGAGTTGATTTAAAGATGTCCCATTTACCTTCTGTATCAGTATTTGAGAACACCTCCCCCAGTCTATGTCCTGTAGTGCAGCTCTCAGCCCAGGGAAGTTTGCCTTTTTAAAGTTATATGTTTTTGCCTTCCCCGCCTGTCTTTGTTTTCTACATTTTAAGTCAAAAGTAACTATATTGTGGTCGCTATTACCAAGGTTTTCCCGCACAGTTACATTACCAACCAGCTCTGCGTTGTTGGAAATGATCAGATCCAACAAGGCATCACTTCTTGTTGGGTCCTCCACAAACTGGCCCATAAAATTATCCTGCAATAAATTTAGGAATTGTTGCCCCTTTGTAGTTTTAGCCAACCCCGGACCCCAATCTATATCTGGATAGTTAAAATCTCCCATTATTACCAATGTACCTGCCCGGGCGGCCCTCTCTATTTGTTTATGCAGCCGACCTTCTATCTCTTCAGTGATATTAGGGGGTCTGTAGATTACACCAAGTATTATTTTTTCAGTATTTCCCTCCTTTTGTAATTCTACCCACAGTGATTCCACCTCCTCAGAATCATCACACACTATGGCATCGTTCACACTGACTTTCATACCACTTCTAACATACAGACAGACTCCACCACCTTTTCTGTTCATTCTATCTTTGCGAAACAATGTAAACCCCTGCAGATTGACAGCCCAGTCATGCGAGGAGTCCAGCCATGTCTCAGCGACCCCAACTATATCAATATGTTCCTCCAGTATCAAGGCCTCAAGCTCCCCAATTTTATTTGCTAGGCTTCTGGCATTTGTGAACATACACTTTACATTTCCATCCTTTATGTTATTGGGGTAAATGGGATTCAAGGGTGTAAGTTTTATTTTTCTATGAAGCCTATTCCTATTAACTATTCTAACCCCTCCCTCTGCTCCACCCCCAGATACATTTATAATTCCCACCTCTCTATCTACACTATCTCCCCCCTATTTGCTGTAGGTTCCCTCCCCCTTAGTCCCTAGTTTAAACACTCCTCCACCCTTCTAGCCATCTTCTCCCCAAGCACAGCTGCACCCTCCCCCATTGAGGTGCAGCCCGTCCCTACGGTAGAGCCGGTAACCGACAGCGAAGTCAGCCCAGTTCTCCATGAACCCAAACCCTTCCTTCCTACACCAGCTTCTGAGCCACTTGTTTACCTCCCTGATCTCCCGCTGCCTCTCTGGTGCGGCTCGTGGTACTGGTAGTATTTCAGAAAATACTACCTTGGAGGTCCTTGCCTTAAGCTTGCGGCCTAAGTCCCAAGCTTAAGGCAAGGACCTTAATCATTTTTAAGGACACTCCACCTACCTCTTACTTTGTCATTGGTGCCATTATGTACCATGACTGCTGAGTCCTCTCCAGCCCCGCCCAGCAACCTGTCAACCCGATCTACGATGTGCCGAACTCGTGCGCCAGGCAGACAACACACTGTTCGGCGATCCCGGTCTTTGTGACATATCGCCCTGTCTGTCCCCCTAATAATTGAGTCCCCCACCACTAGTACCTGTCTGGCCTGCCCTGTACTCCTCCCTCCCTCCTTACTGGAGCAGACACCCCCCCTGGCGGTCAGAGGCAGTATCTTGCTGCAGTTCTGCTAGCTCTGTAATGGCATCCCCCTCATCTGCCAAGCGGGCAAACTTGTTGGGGTGTGCCAGTTCAGTACTAGCCTTCCTGACACTTTTCCCCCTACCCCGCTTTCTAACTGTAACCCAGCTAACTGCCTGACTGTCGTGCATCTCCGTCCCACTGTCCTCCCCCACCTCTACTCCCGAGAGTGCTTGCTCAGTGAGCAGGAGACTCCTCTCCATGTTGTTAATGCTTCTCATTGTTGCCAGTCGCCCCTCTAGATGCAGGATCTGGGCTTCCAAACGGACAACTAGCACACATCTCGCACAACAATATGCACCCTCGAACTGTTATTCAAGGATTGCATACATTGAACAGGAAGTACATTGGACTGCATTTTCCAAAACCTTCAGTTTACTCCTCTTGATGTAATTCCCCGTGGATTTCAAGGTGTGTTTAGGATCATTATCCATTTGTAGAAGCCATCCTCTCTTTAACTTCAGCTTTTTCACAAATGGCATCAAGTTAGCATCTAAAATTTGCTGAAATTTTATTGAATCCATTTTTCCTTCTACTCGTGAGATATTCCCTGTGCCACTGGCTGCAATACAACCCCAAAGTATGATTGATCCACCCCCATGCTTAACAGTTGGACAGAGGTTCTTTTCATAAAATTCTGTCCCCCTTCTTATCCAAACGTACCTTTGCTCATTCCAGCCAAAAAGTTCAATTTTAACCTCATCGGTCCATAGAACTTGTTTCCAAAATGCATCAGGCTTGTCTATATGTTCATTTGCAAAGTTTAAACGCTGATTTTTGTGGTGATGATGGAGAAGAGGTTTTCTTCTGATGACTCTTCCATGAAGACCATATTTGTACAAGTATCTCTTTTATAGTGGAATAGTGTACCACAACTCCAGTGTCTGCCAGATCTTTCTGGAGGGATTGTGCAGTCAAACGTAGGTTTTGAATTGTTTTTCTCACAATCCTGCGAGCTGTTCTGTCTATTTTTCTTGGTCTTCCAGATCTTGCTTTAACTTCCACTGTTCCTGATGACTGCCATTTCTTAATTACATTCCGAACAGAGGATATTGACATCTGAAAACATTTTGCAATCTTCTTATAGCCTTCTCCAGCTTTGTGAGCGTCAACTATTTTCAGTTTCAGATTTTTAGACAACTGCTTAGAAGAACCCATGGTGCTGATTGTTGGGGCAAGGTCAGATGAGTCTGGGCATTTAAAACCTTTGAGAGTGACATCACCTGGTCTTCCCATATGAGGATTAAGAACAATCCATGACACTGGTAGGTCTCAGCTTTGCAAAGGGGGCAGTGCATGCTATAAATTCTGCAGGGTGCCCAAACTTTTGCAGACACCATTTTTTTGTTTTCTGTTATTTTGAAAGTGTAAATGATGGAAATAAAATCTAACTTTTGTTGACATATTAAAAGAATGTCTAATCTTTAATTTCATGCCTTTTGGAGATCTTGGCTTCTTTATGCACATTAATACAAATTTTTACCTGGGGTGCCGAAACTTTTGATCCCCACTGTACATGAGAAGTGAACAGAATCTTGTTGCCCACCCTTGATAAGTTTTTTATGGCTTAGGAAGCACAAATGACACCTTAAGTCAGAGGTCATCTAGGTAAAACATAAAAAAGCGCACTAGGCAGATGTTTAGAGTAGCTCTTAGCTCTGGCGTATGGAAGACTGCTTTTGCAAGGGACGCAAGTTTCTAATTCACCAAAAAATAAACTTGCTTTCCATGTACTTCCAAGGAGTTTGAAGTACTTTGTTTACAAGCTTTTGCAATTGTTTGGTTGGCGGTAAGGAAAATAAAAGCAATCCGTTTCTGTTGTTTGAGAGGGACGTCATCAGTAGATAAACTCAGTATGGCTTGTGGGACAATGAGAAACCTGTGACCAAGAGGACAAGGTATAGATTCAGGACCAACTTGTAGTGACTACAGGACTATCCCACCAAATATGGCAGCATCATCAGAAGCCATGCAACCTCTGAAGAAGACTGAGGAGTAACGGGAAATCTGTTCAGGCCACTAGCACAACACCACTGTAACATGACTTCATATGATGTTTTGAGCAGGGGTGTATTGCATACGCTCACATGGGTACGGTTTCTCTTAACCATATAATAAAACTTAGCCTGTACTCACATTTGTGGCTGGATCAATGTGGGCAGAGGGCTTCCACAGGTGCTCCCACATTATAAGCATGGGAAAGGGATTAAACTGAAGATGATTGTTTTTGTAGTTTCCCTCAGACACTGTATTGTATCCTGGCTTTGGCTTACATGTACTGATACAAAATTCTGACCAAAATGTTGCCATGTAAATGTGGCCTTAAATGGAACCTGTCTTTAGTTTAATGTCTAAACCAGGCATAAGCAACCTTTGGCTCTGCAGATGTTTTGGACCACATCTCCCATGATGCTCTTACAGACAAAATGTTGACAAAGCATCATGGGAGATGTATTCCAAAACATCTGCAGTGCCTATGGTTGCCTATGCCTGGTCTAAACTATCAATGTTATGAAATGGGGACAGGCTCTCTTATTACAATAAAGGCCCTCATTTACTTAGAAAATCGGGTTGTAAGTCTATCTTGCTTTCTTACCCGACTGCTTTTTTCCCCTGATATTTATTATTATGTCGCATCCTGTTTGTCGTACGTGGGTTTTGTTGGTTTTGGTTTCCAACTCCTCTGAGTTGTCAGGAAAAAATCCACAAAAATTCAACAAATTCGGGTTGGAAACCTTTATAAATACGTGGGAAAGCTTATAAATGTCGGGTTACGCCCCTTTTTCGGGTTTGGGAGAATCCACATCGGGTCCGTCGGGAAAAAATGTTGCATCGTGTCGCAGACTGGCGCACGATGTCTGCGACATGTTGCAAAGATGCGACAAAAAAAACCGACAAAACAAGTCGGGTTTAGAATAGTAAATGAGGGCCAAAGTGTGCTCTTACCTATCTATTAATGTTGATATCATGCAATTGTCATCCAAACAAGTGATGTGTCAGTAATATACACCTCGGTCTAGGAGGGCCCTCTGTGAGATTCTACCCCTTGATACACCTCTGCTCTGCCCCTATTGCATCCTAATCACTCTTCATACCTCACAACCCCTATATATATTTATATGCACACATATATCTTAAGCGTTAACATAGGCAAGGTAATTTTTCATGACCAATTATGTTCACCTGATCAAGTCCTCCAGAGTGCAGGCTGGCCGAATCTTACTTCCTCCACAGTGCAGGCACCGATGAGTGATTTAATTGATTCCTATACTGCGTGGGGGCGGAGGTCACGTCTCCTCTCAGTGTAGAGTGCAGATGTGATCACACTGAAAGGAAGCTTTCAGCTGAATGCACCGTGTATACAACTGAAAGCAGTGATCGACTGCCTGGGGTTCCGGCACAAGTGTCCTTGATCTACAATAGAAGCTGCGGTCGGCAGGCCCTTTCCCCAGCCAGGCCCTTGGACCATGTCCGAATGGACCTGATGGTCACTCCGCCCCTGTCCACAGATGTTTTATAAGATTCAGATTAGGGCTCATCGAAGGCCACTTCATAATAGTCCAATGTTCTGTTCTTGAGTGTTTTTAACCGTGAGTTTTGGGTCATTATCCTGTTGGAGGAGCTATGACCTGCGACTGAGACCAATTCTTTCTGACACTGGGAAGCACATTTCCCTTCAGCATGCCCTGATTATAATTGTAATTGTTTCCTGTACATATTTAAGACACTCTATGTCCCATACACTAAAGCCCCAAAACATAACTGAGCCTCCTCTATGCTTTACAGTGTGTTTTTTTTTTTGTAAAGAGCTGATGTGACCTGCAAAAAAAGCTTCAGTTTTGTCTCATCTGTCCAAAGGACATTCAACCATAAGCCATGGGGTGTGCCCTTTGATGAGACAGATGAGACAAAACTAGAGCTTTTTGGCAAGTCAAGTATTAGATGTGCCTAATAAGGTGGCCAGTGAGAGTATACCTCCAATAGAAAAGATGACATGTGAACATAGCCTTAGCAGTGGGGGATATTTGAGGCACTGGAGTATACTGATTTAGAATTCGCGGAGAGGCTTTATGTATATAGTTAACACTTTTCTTTACTTAGAAGCGTAGGTATTGTCAATAAACCATGACCAAGTAGTGCAGTGTTGCTTTTATAATATATCCTATTCAGACAAAGCTCATGATGAATACTTTAGTAATCCGTTAAAGAATGTGTAAATTAGATTTGCCAAGAACTATCCTTTAAGAGGTGTCTTTATTCACCCACCTTCAACAAGCATGAAGAGTCTACAGCGCCATGTGACTCTGTAATCTGCTCCGCCGCAGTGTTTTTTCTTGTAATTACCAGTCATGCATATTACATTTTGTAAAGTAATGGTTTTGAATTTTATCTACAAAGCTGGCATAATTTCTCTAACATCAAAAGCCCTGGCTGTAATAATATAGGACAGTATATCACAGAGAATATGAATTAAGAGGAAATTCAGGCCTCTTTGTTCTTTCATTGTAGGCTGCTCTCTGATATACTGCAAGTTGAGCACAAATGATCTATCACTGTTTGAAAGATTAAAATTTGTGTAGAGCAAAATATTCACACGAGCCATTCAAAGCCCGACCAGGGAAAAGTCTGCTAATTGTATGGCTTTTCACCTACACACGCTGCCTCCCGGAATTATAAGTATTAGCAACTGTGTGAAAAAAGGTCTTTTTGCACTGTGAGCTATGGAGTCTGCTGAGATTGTTTAGGCCTGTTCTAAATGGGGATGCTAAGGTCATAGTGGTGTGCCCAAACTACCATTAGTCCTCATGGGTATGGCTCTATTACTCAACAATACTACATACTGTAGCATATGAAGTAGTTGGTCGCAGCTCACTCGTAGCATGGCTAAGTTCACACTTGGAGCTCATTTTGTGATGTAAAGCATCAATTTTATACCACAGGTAACATAAAAAAGGCATTTTTTTTTATTGTTTTGTTGTCAGTTGTCATGTAGTTTAAAGGAGTATTCCAGGAATTTTTTTTGTATTTGACTAGGCTACAGAGGCTGTAAAGTTAGTGTAGTTCATAATATAAGGTCTGTACCTTTGTTTGTTGCTTGTCTCACAATTTTCATGCATATTTTACCCAGCATACAAAATTAATGTTTTCTCAGGTTTTCCCAGGTTGCAGTATGGCCCAAGACATTACATCACTAGTCAGGTGATGAAAGGGACCCTGTCCTTGCTTCATTGAGTTAAGCGACCGCTGGGTGAGGGGGAGATCATTCTCCACAGGACACAGTTTCATGAACACCACACAGCTCATCTGTGCTGCAAAGGGTGGGGTGACTGATGTGTGGGAGGGAGAAAAGTGACCTCATACTTACAAACAAGGGATCCTTGGACTTGTAGTGAGAGGGAGGGAACTCCAACAGGAAATAGCCATTTCACTATGCAGAAGAACTAATTTGCATACACTTTCCCAGAAAGCTGTCTGTTTATTGACACCTGTTTACATTTCCCCAGAAGCATGCCTTGGCTCTAGGAGTCAACAAGATAGAGGCAACTAGCTGATCTGTGGCAGGTTGAAAAACAGGCTCGTCGACTAATGAAAAAAATCAGTATGACTTTTTCTTTACTCGAATTTAACCCCTTCATGACCCAGCCCATTTTCACCTTCATGACCTGGGCATTTTTTGAAAATCTGACCACTGTCACTTTAAACATTAATAACTCTGGAATGCTTTTACTTATCATTCTGATTCCGAGATTGTTTTTTCGTGACATATTCTACTTTATGTTATCGGTAAAATTTCACTGATATTTGTATCCTTTCTTGGTAAAAAAATCTAAAAATTTCATGAAAATTTTGAAAATTTAGCATTTTTCTAACTTTGAAAGTCTCTGCTTGAAAGGAAAATGGATATTCCAAATAAATTACATATTGATTCACATATACAATATGTCTACTTTGTGTTTGCATTAAAAAATTGACAAGTTTTTACTTTTGGAAGACACCAGAGGGCTTCAAAGTTCCGCAGCAATTTTCCAATTTTTCTCAAGATTTTCAAAATCGTAATTTTTCAGGGCCCAGTTCAGGTTGGAAGTGGATTTTAAGGATCTTCATATTAGAAATACCCCATAAATGACCCCATTATAAAAACTGCACCCCCAAAGTATTCAAAATGACATTCAGTAAGTGTTTTAACCCTTTAGGTGTTTCACAGGAATAGCAGCAAAGTGAAGGAGAAAATTCTAAATCTTCATTTTTTACACTCGCATTTTCTTGTAGACCCAATTTTTTAATTTTTACAAGGGGTAAAAGGAGAGAAATCACCCTAAAATTGGTAACCCAATTTCTCTTGAGTAAGGAAATACCTCATATGCGTATGTCAAGTGTTCGGCGGGCGCAGTAGAGGGCTCAGAAGGGAAGGAGCGACAATGGGATTTTGGAGAGTGAGTTTTTCTGAAAGGGTTTTTGGGGGGCATGTCCCATTTAGGAAGCCCCTATGGTGCCAGAACAGTGGACCCCCCCCCACATGTGACCCCATTTTGGAAACTATACCCCTCATGGAATTTAATAAGGGGTGCAGTGAGCATTTACACCCCACTGGCGTTTGACAGATATTTGAAACAGTGGACTGTGCAAATCAAAAATGTTATTTTTCATTTTCACAGACCACTGTTCCAAAAATCTGTCATACACCAGTGGGGTGTAAATGCTCACTGCACCCCTTATTACATTCCGTGAGGGGTGTAGTTTCCAAAATGGGGTCACATGTGGATATTTATTGTTTTGCGTTTGTCAGAACTGCTGTAACAATCAGCCACCCCTGTGCAAATCGCCTCAAATGTACATGGTGCACTCTCCCTTCTGGGCCTTGTTGTGCGCCCCCAGAGCACTTTGCGCCCACATATGGGGTATCTCCGTACTCAGGAGAAATTGCGTTACAAATTTAGAGGGTCTTTTTTCCCTTTTACCTCTTGTGAAAATGAAAAGTATAGGGCAACACCAGCATGTCAGTGTAAAAAATTTATTTTTTTACACTAACATGCTGGTGTAGACCCCAACTTCACCTTTTCATAAGGGGTTAAAGAAGAAAAAGCCCCCCAAAATTTGTAAGGCAATTTCTCCCGAGTACGGCGATACCCCATATGTGTCCCAAAACTGTTGCCCTGAAATACGACAGGGCTCCAAAGTGAGAGAGCGCCATGCGCAATTGAGGCCTGAATTAGGGATTTGCATAGGGGTGGACATAGGGGTATTCTACGCCAGTGATTCCCAAACAGGGTGCCTCCAGCTGTTGCAAAACTCCCAGCATGCCTGGACAGTCAATGGCTGTCCGGCAATACTGGGAGTTATTATTTTGCAACAGCTGGAGGCTCCGTTTTGGAAACAGTAGCGTACCAGACGTTTTTCATTTTTTGGGGGGAGGGGGGCTGTGTAGGGGTATGTGTATATGTAGTGTTTTTTACTTTTTATTTTAGGTTAGTGTCAGTGTAGTGTAGTGTTTTTAGGGTACAGTCACATGGGCAGAGGTTCACAGCAAGTTTGCCGCTGGAAGTTTGAGCTGCAGCGCAAAATTTGCGCCATCTCAAACTTGCAGCACTCACTGTAAACCTCCGCCCATGTGAGTGTACCCTGTACATTCACATTGGGGGGAGGGGGCAAACATCCAGCTGTTGCAAACTCCGAGCATGCCCTTTGGCTGTCCGTGCATGCTGGGAGTTGTAGTTTTGCAACAGCTGGAGGAACACTGGTTTGGAAACACTAAGTTAAGTAATAAACTTTCAAGTGTTTTGCAACCAAACTTAGTGTTTCCAAACCAGTGTGCCTCCAGCTGTTGCAAAACTACAACTCCCAGCATGCATGGTTTGTCAGTGCATGCTGGGAGTTATAGTTTTGCAACAATTGCAACAGCTGGAGGCACTGAGGTAGGAAACGGACAATGTTTCCCAACTAGTGTGCCTCCAGTTGTTGCAAAACTACAACTCCCAGCATGCCCAGACTGCCAAGGCATGCTGGAAGTTGTAGTTCGGCAATATCTGAAGGATCAGATGTTGCCGAACTACAACTTCCAGCATGCTTGGGCAGTCTGGGCATGCTGGGAGTTGTAGTTTTGCAACATCTGGAGGTCCACAGTTTGGAGACCACTGTATAATGGTCTCCAATCTGTGCTCTTCCAGATGTTAGAGAACTACAACTCCCAGCATGCCTGGACAGACTGAGCATGCTGAGATTTGTAGTTTTGCAACATCTGGAAGAGCACAGATTGGAGACCATTATACAGTGGTCTCCAAACTGTAGACCTCCAGATGTTGCAAAACTACAACTCCCAGCATGCCCAGAAAGCCAAAGGCTGTCTGGGCATGCTGGGAGTTGCAGTTTTGAAACTCTAAGAGGCAGCAGTGAGATCGCTTTACGGCGATCTCACTGCTGCCAATGAAGATGCCGCACTGCTGCTGCAAACTCACCTCCGGGACGCAGCGCAGCTGGGACCGCACGGAGGACGCCGGGACCGCACGGAGGACGCCGGGACCGCTCGGGACACCGCTCCGACGGGTAAGTGACGCCGGGGGACGGGTCAGGGACACTTAGCAGAGCGGTGTGTGTCCCGATCCCCGTGATCGGAACTCACACACCGTGCTGCTAAGTATTCTGATAGCGAAACGCTGCTATCAGCTAGTCAGATTTGACCAGCTGATAGCAGCGATCGCTGGGGGGGACGAAACCCCCCGTGGTCGCACGGTAAGATGGCTGGCTATCAGTGATAGCCACCATCTTTCCGGGCGCTGCGGGATGCCGCGAGTAGCGGCAGTAATGTCCATGACGTAACTGTATGTCATGGGTCGGGAACACCTTGCCACCCATGACGTACAGGTATGTCATAGGTCGGGAAGGGGTTAAGAGAATCCGAGAGCTATTTCACCCACATTAAACACAATACATTGGCTTATATTGCGGGTGAATAGCTGTAAAAAGAGGGATAAGTTATGTTTTAAGGTTAGATATGTGCTTGAGTTCTGCCCGTTACAAGTGCATTCCCATTGTGCTCCAGCTCCCCTGCCTCATCAATATTCCGCCTCCAGCCCACTCTCTAACAGGGCATGAGAGGCTGTGGAGAGGGGAGTGTATGGACAAGCGCTCTACTCAACGCCACCCCTGGCTCTCATGTCATGGAAGTCAGCTCCTCATCTCCATTGCGCACTGAAGCACAATGGCAATGCCATTGTGACAGGCAGAACTTAGGACATACCTAGCCTAAAAGTAAGTAACCCCTCTTTTTACAGCTATTTGCCTGCACTGTAACTCAGTATATTGGATTTAGTGCAGGTGAAATAGCTCTCAGATTCTCTATAACGTCTATGCATTCTGGACTCAGGAGCCCAGTAGGTGGTCCTAATCAGTGATTAGCAGTTTCCTTTGTATGTTTTCTTCTTATACACACTCATACAGTGAAGGATAAGCAATTACTAAATCGGACCGGCCCACTGGACTCCTAATCCAGAAATTAACAGATTTTTAGCCAAATAAGATGCTAGTCATATTGAAATATGCATATCCATCTGCTCAGCTCCTCCTCCTCTATAACATGCTGCCTACAGATTTTCACCATGACAGGTTCCCTTTAAGACTGAACCCACTCCCAGTGTTTATATACTGTAAATGGGGCAGAACATCTTAAGAAGCCGGGATTACTCTTTACACAATCGTCTGCGGATAGGCAGGGAAAACACACTCAATGTTCATTTTTCTAAAAGCCGTTTAACAATTGCTATTTCTTCCTTTTGCATACAGTAGGCTTTAAATGAGGAAAAGAAACCTTGAAATGCCATCAAAGCAAATGGCCTGTGAATGTTGTTTCAAAGCTTATCATTAGTTGCCTGGATATTGTGCCGCTGAGCTTGTTAAGATCATTTTTTTTTCTTTTTTTTTTTTCTGAAGGGGAAGGTATGACAAAATGCAGTTCTTGGCACAATGAAATATGATGAAATTGAAAGACACATTAATTCTTGCTTGATACATAGAATCAATTACAGGATTAACATCCGCTATGAATTTTTGCCAAAGATTTTTTCTCTTTTTTTCTTTTACCAGGAATAGACCCTGGGACTCTTTTTTTTCCTTTCTTTTTTTTTTTTTTTTTTTTGTACACTAATGAAATTGCAAATTGAGTTCTGTTCAAATGATGCTTGACTAAAATGAACAATTAAAAATGTATTGGTCTCAATGAGATAGATCAACTGATCGTTTTAAGGATTAATTAGTCTCAAGAATCATCTTCATTATGTGGCGGCCGTGAGACAAAAACACTTACTGCAGCCTTGTTTTTTTCTAAATACGTGTTTTTTTTGTTTTTTTTTACATTAAAGTGGAACAAAGCAGAAAAAAAGATTAAGTAACGTAAATCAAACCTCCGGATTAAAATATTATTTAAGCCGCGTAAAGACATTTTCCACCTTCGGATGACTTTAAAGAGGACCACAGTTTGTTTTCTTTATGGATTAATTTGGAAACATATACCAGTGTTTTCCAACCACCGTGTCTCTAGCTGTTGCAAAACTACAACTGTAGTTTTAAAACAGCTGGAGACAAGCTGTTTGGGAAATCCTCCGTTTTTTTTTTGTTTTTGTTTTTTAAATTACAATTTTAGGCTAGATTCACTCACTGAGGCTTGCCAAATTTTTATTAAAATTTGTATTAATTTTTCTTTTTTCAAAACTACAACTTTGGCTGTCTGGGCATGCATGGAGTTGTAGTTGTGCAACAGCTGGAGGAACCCTGATTGGGAAAAACTGCCATAGAAATTTATTTATTTATTTTTTTTGATTGTTTTAATTTAAAAAGTACCTGTCACCAAATAAACTTTTCTAAACTTTTCTAAACAAACTCAAACTATGCTCCCTAACTACTCCTAAGACTCCTCCTCCCAAAATTTCAGAGCTTTAAAAAGCTGTGTATCATACCTTTTATTCTTGCTCACAAAGTTCAATCTCCCAGCAGGAAAAAGTGGTCGTTTCCCATCAGGCATGATATCACTGAAGCCTGCTGGGGAACCACTTCCACCCTCACATGGTTGCAGTGCTGTGATGAATAGAAGACATCAGGCTCTGTGCATCTTCCAGTGAGGCTCTTTGCATCTTCCAGTGAGGCTCTGTGCAGCTTTCAGTGAGGCTCTGTGCAGCTTTCAGTAAGGCTCTATGCATGTTTCAGTGCAACTGTCTATCAAGCTCAGTGTAGAGAAACACTTCCTGAGTTCGGACTCCTGCCAGGCTGGGTGGAGACCAAGCTTACTGTATTAATTGTGGCAGGGAACAGAACAGAGCCATCTAGTGGCCATTTTAAACATATTTATGTTGATAATTTTAAAAGCAAGTGAATGAGAAAGTGTCTGCTAATTACACAAGGAACACTATATTAAAAGTTTTATTTGGTGACAGGTACTCTTAAAGGCTGCATTCACATTCACATCATGTTTTTGCTCTACGGTTCCCATATCTGGTTTCAGTTAGAAAACCATAGGAAACTGTGTGTCAAACCGTATTCATTGACAATCCATTGAAAACCATATGTCCAACTGGATTTATGGCTGTTTTTTCCCGTACACACTGGAGTTTACCACAGCATGGTGTCCGGGTGAAAAACCGTATACTAACCATATACAGTTATTATAACATGGGAGTCAATTACAACTGTATGACTCTATGGTTCGGTATGGTTTGCACAATACGGTTTTTGGACTTTGCACATGCGTAATGCAAGCCCTCCCACTATTCCTTGGAATTTCATTGGAACAAGTGGAACTTTATTGAGATGTGAAGACAAAGTTACAACTGTATACGTTTTTTTTTTAATCAAAATGTATGCAACCGTATTGAAAAGTATATCCATTTCCAAACCATATGCGGTTTAAATCCGTATACAGTTTAGTTTTAAAACACACAGTTACATACGGTTTGATCCAGTTTGGAGGAATACATTTATACAAAAAAGAACTGATAGCAAACAGTATAGCAAAAATGTGATGTGAATGCAGCCTAACTCTTAGGCTGGATTCACACACAGAGTTTTGGATCCAGTAGGTTTCTGTGGCGGTTAGGGACCTAAAACAAAAATGACTTACTGCTGTGCCATTATGCCAAAGCCAACAAATGGCATATTTACCTTTTCCATCTCTTAACTTGTTTGCTCTATGGTGATAATAGAATTCCCATTGCTGCCACTCTATTCCTGGATCCCTGTGTGTGGGTGCTCTTACTCTTTAAGATTTAAAGAGCCAGCACGTGTCTCACTTTAAATTCCCACACCAATCCCCGCTCTGCTGCACGTATATAGATGGACTCCTTACTGTTACTTGTATCTAAGCAGTAAGGTTCTATTGTAATGATCTGCGAATCTCCTTCTCCTCTTTTGATCCAGCTTCCTATAAGACTATATATTTTTTTGCTGTCTGGCCTTTGGATGTGACTCAACCTATGGTGTAGTGTGGGTTGCCAACCCTCAGGAAAAAAGCTAAAATTTGCACATTCTAAAGCAGCGCTAGGACCACTCAGAAAGGCATTGTCTACACAGATGGCATTGCACTACTGAGCGGATTCTTCAGGAAGAATTGACATGTCAATTCTTTCTTAGGAGGCCGAAATCGGAATTTCGGCGGCAGATGTCTATGCCTCAGAAATTCCGTTATGTGCACGCTGCAGCAGAATCTCATTGAAAACAGTGCCCTAAAGAGTACAGATAAATAAACCTTCCAAAACACATTTTGGGAGTATTTCCTACCATTGGCCATTAAATTTGATTCAAATTTGACAGCCAATAATAATTTATACAGGGGCAGGGACTCCTGTCAAAAGACAGGAGTCCCTGCTTCTGTACACTGAACAGTAAACCATACACTATATGCTTTTACCACTGAATTCCTGCAAGTGTAAGCTTATCTCTGGCAGGTCTGTGCACTCTATGCCCAGCCCAGCAAATGTTAACTGAGCGGCAAGTCATGTACATTGCAATTCATCCAAAATTTATCCGAGAAAATAGAAATTCGGATAAACACAATATTATTTTGAGATTTGAGAAGAACCAAAGCTGCTTTGCAACAAGCATATTCACTTACTAAGGAACATCTGAACAGCAAGCACTGAAGAAAATGAATCGTAGGTAAGCATACTTACTTATCTGCAAAGACTTTCATATTATCTTTTAGCTCAAAATGAACATTTTCTACTATTCTATGCCATTTTTTCTAATACACTAAGACATTGTATGTATCTTTATAACTTTTAACTGCTACTATACTTCAGTATACATTTTATTCAAATTCTGACATGTCATAGTGTCATTTGTGATTTCTGGGGTTCCGGCTGCTGAGACCCTCACTGATCTCACCAATTGTATCACATGTCATGTGGTCTTCACTCCATGTGCTTAGTTTCTGAGGAATGCTAACCAGAGGAGTAGGGACAAATTGCCCAGCAGCCAAAACCACTTCAATCACATATTCTAAAACATCACAATGACATGTCAGAAGTTGAATATAACTTTAATCACACTTTTAAAACTCGGTAAGAAAGAGCTGATCCCTAAGTAAATGTATATTTAATATATATATATAAAACAATTATAAATCCATAAAACAGGAAATAGCATCTATTTACAAAGCATATTTTAAAGGAATACTGTATTGGGAAAATAAATTATCCCCGATCTCCTGTACAGGGCCCCGGCAGGAAGAGGGCATGTCCATCCCCAGCATGACGCACCGGCCGACATGCCCCCCATGTATCCCTGACATCTTTTATAAAGACCAATTTAAAACACCAAGATCCTCACTGAATTTAATGTAATATTGTAATCGCCTCCAAAAATAATGACCATTATTATTTTCTTCACTCACACACAGCTGTACACTTGTTATTAGAGTTTCTCCAGCAATTCCACCAACCTGCCAGTATATGCTGAGAGCCAACCATTGCATTGGTGGTTCCACCATCATGAATTTGCCATCATTTTTTTCCTACAGCAGTGGATTACTGGAATTTTTTTATCTTTAGCAAAAATCCTGCTGGGAATACAAAAGAAATTCAAGGAGGTTTAAAGCCACATACAGTATATTGATCTCCAGTTGTCCTTGGAGTATATCCAGTAAATCAATAACAAAATATAAAAGAAAACAACATAAAGCTCTACATTGTACCATCTATACGGATTCAACTGATAGTTTTTTTTTCCTACTAAATTTCTCCTAGTGTATGTCTCCAACAGATTTATAGAACTGCTTCAACAGTCTAGATCAGTGTTTCCCAACCAGTGGCCTTCAGCTGTCACAGAAATACAACTCTCAGCATGCCCGGACAACCATTGGCTGTTCTTCATAGTGTGTTACCAATTTTTGTTCTGGGCTGATTCCTCACCGTTCTGGCACCATCTGTTGTAAACTTCTCACCCGGTGTAGGTCTTGTGTTGGTCGAGTTTGAAATCTGATTGATTGATTGATTGTTTCTGTGGACAGGTGTCTATTATACAAGCTGAGATTAGGAGCACTCCCTTAAGGAGAGTGCTCCTGATACCAGCCCGTTACCTGTATAAAAGATACCTGTGAGACCGAAATTTTGCTGGTAGGGGGTGAAATACTTATTTTACCGAGTAAAATGCTAATTAATTCATAACTTATTTGAAATGCATTTTTCTGTATTTTTTGCTGTTTTTCTGTCTCTCACTGTTCAAAAGAAATGACCATTAAAATTATAGACTGATCATTTCTTTGTCAGTGGGCAAAGGTACAAAATCAGCAGGGGATCAAATCTTTTTTTCCTTCACTGTATATATGTTATTTTGTAAGCCCCCCCTTATTTCCATATAGTTTAACCAAATATAAATGGCTACTGACTTTTACTGTCAAAGTGTGGTATGGTGATGAAACTGATAATGACCCCTGTAATGATGAAGTGCTGCGGGCATAGCCCCCTCTCTGAAGGCAAAAAGTGTTAAGGAGTGGAACAAATCCCTTGGTTTTGTGAAATATACAATTGCTGCTTTCCCCACAAACCACATATCTTCAGCCAAAGACATTTGTGAAACTTCTGTCTAAGCATGTTAAATCGCCGTGCAAATCAGCACATTTACTATTTCAGGGTTTTGGCTGATGTCACTTTCAACCTCTATTTCTGGGAATCCTTTGAATTTGAGGCAGGACCAGAACACAAGAATGCAAAGTTACAGCTCTGGTTCTCGACCCACAAAACCACAAACCTAGAGCAAAGATGTGCACAAGCTTTACACTAAATGTAGGTATATCTGTTTTATTGTTGCTATGCTTCTTAAAAAGGGGAGCAGGTTACCACATAAAGGATCGACATCTTTCCTTAACCCCTTAAGGACGCAGGACGTAAATGTACGTCCTGGTGCGGTGGTACTTAACGCAACAGGACGTACATTTACGTCCTGTGCATAACCGCGGGCATCGGAGCGATGCCCGTGTCATGCACGGCTGATCCCGGCTGCTGATCGCAGCCAGGGACCCACCGGCAATGGCCGACGCCCGCGATCTCGCGGGCGTCCGCCATTAACCCCTCAGATGCCGGGATCAATACAGATCCCGGCATCTGCGGCAGTACGCGTTTTCAATGAATGATCGGATCGCCCACAGCGCTGCGGGGATCCGATCATTCAGAACGCCGCACGGAGGTCCCCTCACCTTCCTCCTTCCGGCTCCCGGCGTCTTCTGCTCTGGTCTGAGATCGAGCAGACCAGAGCAGAAGATGACCGATAACACTGATCTGTTCTATGTCCTATACATAGAACAGATCAGTATTAGCAATCATGGCATTGCTATGAATAGTTCCCTATGGGGACTATTCAAGTGTAAAAAAAAATTTTTTTAAATGTAAAAGTAAAAAAAAAGTGAAAAATCCCCTCCCCCAATAAAAAAGTAAAACATCAGTTTTTTCCTATTTTACCCCCAAAAAGCGTAAAAATAAATTTAATAGACATATTTGGTATCGCCGCGTGCGTAAATGTCCGAACTATTAAAATAAAATGTTAATGATTCCGTACGGTGAGTGGCGTGAACGTAAAAAAAAAAAGTCCAAAATTGCTACTTTTTAAATACATTTTATTAAAAAAAATTATAAAAAAATGTAATAAAAGTTTTTTATTTGCAAATGTGGTATCAAAAAAAAGTACAGATCATGGCGCAAAAAATGAGCCCTCATACCGCCGCTTATACGGAAAAATAAAAAAGCTATAGGTCATCAAAATAAAGGGATTATAAACGCACTAATTTGGTTAAAGAGTTTGTGATTTTTTTTTAAGCAAAACAATAATATAAAAGTATGTAATAATGGGTATCATTTTAATCATATTGACCCTCAGAATAAAGAACACACATCATTTTTACCGTAAATTGTACGGCGTGAAAACAAAACCTTCCAAAATTAGCAAAATTGCGTTTTTCTTTTTAATTTCCCCACAAAAATAGTGTTTTTTGGTTGCGCCATACATTTTATGATATAATGAGTGATTTCATTACAAAGGACAACTGATCATGCAAAAAACAAGCCCTCATACTAGTCTGTGGATGAAAATATAAAAGAGTTATGATTTTTAGATGGCGAGGAGGAAAAAACGAAAACGTAAAAATGTAATTGTCTGAGTCCTTAAGGCCAAAATGGGCTGAGTCCTTAAGGGGTTAAAGGGGTGCTCCAGGGAAGTATATATAAGAAAAAGCTCCAAAGCCACCACACTACCTGGATATATCTGCCTGCAGTTCACCAGATTAGGTCTGTCTTTAGGATACACCAGGGACAGTACCTCTCTTGTAACTGCCTCCATAAACTGGTCCAATGGACTGCTGGCCAGCAAGGGGGGGGTTACATTTCGAAGGATTACCTTCAGAAAAAATGTCATTGGGCACCTCTAACTCATGCTCCCAGGGTCATATCACTTAATGTGGTCAATGCAATCTGATCTTGTTCATCAAAATTAGTACTCAAGCTGAAACCTAAAGGGCCAATAGTGGGATGGGTTTCCCCTTCCCCTATGGGTCTATTCACAGTACTACTTGCAGAAAACTGAAAAAAATGGTACAGGTAAATTTTTCTTATAGCATTTTCCAGCTGTACTTTGAACTTCACAGGGTCAAACTATGTGGTTAAACAAAAATTCAGCCCTCTACTCAACACTACTATTGGCCGTTTAGGTTTCAGCCTGAGTACTAATTTTGATGAACAAAATCGGATTGTATTGGCCACATTATGTGATATGACAAGACCCTGGGAACATGAGTTAGAGGTGCCCAATAACATTTTTTCTGAAGGTAATCCTTCGAAATTTAACCCCCCCCCCCCCCTTGCCAGCTGGCAGTTCATTGGACCATTTTATGGAAGCAGTTACAAGAGAGGTACTGTCCCTGGTGTATCCTAAACACAGACCTAATCTATCTCCTGGTGACTTGCAGGCATAAAATTGGCTGCAATCCCGAGAGGATATTTTACTAAAACCGTCCGACAAGGGGTGTAATATTGTGTTACTTTCACGTGACTATTATTTTGAGGAAGCGATGCGACAACTAAAGGATGAAAATACATATATCCCATTATCATCAGATCCGACCAGTGATTATGTGGGCAAGATACGTTCTGCAGACAATGGGTTGAGCAGAGTTTAATTACAGGGAAAATATTCACAAGTCACTCGACCTCCCGCCCAGCAGACCGATTGTGGTCAGATGGGGGTCTGCGACGGAGTTGGTGTCCAAGTACCTTGATTGGTACCTACGGCACTGCCTACAAAACGTTTCCTCACATCTACAGGATACTGGGGATCTTCTCAGACAGTTGGAGGGGTTCTCATGGGAGGAAAAGTTCCATCTCGACAGCATAGACTTGGAGAACCTGTTCAGTCACATCCCACAGGATGTGGGTGAGCAGACGATCCGTAGGCAGCTGAGGTATGTTCCCTAGATGGGTACTGGTATGGTTTAATTTATTTGTGAACTTTTAACCCTGGTATTGAAGTGCAACGCCTTCCAATTCGATCATCAGTGATATAAACAATCGTCGGGACGGCAATGGGGATACCCGTCGCCCCGACTTTTGCAAACCTTTATTTTGAGGAGGATAAGATCTATACAAGTAATAATCCCTTTGTTAGTAATATCAAATTGTATTATAGATACATCGATGACATGGTCATAGTATGGGATGGAACACAGAAGATGTTTAAACAGTTTGTTGCATACCTCAATAGTAATGTTCACAACATGTTTACTAGCATTTTTGGTCATTTCTAGATGTCGAGTTGGATGCATCCTTAGGTGAATTGCTTACCAAGGGGTATCGAAAAAGCACAGCGGTGAACTCATTATTAAATCATAATAGTTATCACCCTATGTATGTAAAGAATTCACTTCCATATGGTCAGCTAGTCCATTTAAGGCGAATTAACTCAAACATTGCTTTGTTTGATTCTCAGGGAGAGGAATTATTGGAAAGGCTATGGCAGAAAAACTATCCTGAAACCATACTGCACCAAGCATATAGCAAGGCGAGAGCCCTGGATCGTAACGCGGCAACATGGCTTCAAAGGAGAAGCAGTTTATTTTTTAATTTGAATTTAGTCCAATGGAACATGTATTGAAAAACGTGATTCACAAGAATTGGTTCTTATTGGCACAGGACAAAGTGCCATTAAGAACCAGAGGGATGTTGTGAGAAAGAAACCGCTCATAACGTTCGGCAGAACTGTGAATGTAAGGGACAAGTTGGTTTGGGGACGTGTAAACACAGCGCAAACGAATTGGTTAACTAAATGTGTCCCCACAGGAAATTTTACATGTGGGTAATGTAATTGGTGTAGCTATATGCATCCGAGTAAGACAGTACAACTGGGTGGTGAGTCGTTCAGTGTTGACCAGCATATAACGTGCCATCAGCTGTTTATGCCATCAAGTGATTGTGAGGCATGTTCTATGTCGGCAAGACGGTGAGACCCTTGAAGGTTAGGTTCTCCGAACATGCTAGACCTATAACTACGGGAAAAGGATCTCTAAGATTAATAAAACATATTTGTGAGATCCATGGAGGTGACATAAGAACCATGTCCTTCATGGGGCTTGTGCGAATAGATGGCATCCCGGGAGGGGGGGGTTTGAACACCTTGTTATTGAAAAAAGAAACTGCTATTATATTGAGAACAAAAGCCCTAGGACAACTGGGACTTAATAATCATAATGACATTAATGTATTTAGCATTTAGTGTGAATAAGTGTATGACATGTATTAAATCTAGCGCATATTACCAGCTTTCGACACTGTAACTTGTATATGTTTTTATTCTATGTTTGTTTGTATTCTTTTGATCACTTTTTCTAATTAGAATTATTGATGTGTAAAACGCACAATGTGAATTGGTTGTTGTATAACAGTGATCGGCACCATCCAGCGGAATCCAAGGGTTAACTGCTGGGCTGAGCAGGGGCAATGATTACACTGTGTTAAATGGGTGGAGAAAGGAGAAGTGATGTGGGGACCAGTGGAAGCAGCACACCTTGCGAGCACAGTGCTCTCTGCTGACATCTCTGTCCATTTAAAGAAAAATCCCCATCGCAAACATATGCTGCTCTGGACAGTTCCTAAACTGGACAGGGAGGTCAGCAGAGAGCACTGTGTTCCAAAAGGAAAATAAATTCCTCTGTAGTATTCAACAGCTAATATGGACTGGAAGGATTAAGATTTTTAAGTAAGTAATTTACAAATCTGTTTAACTTTCTGGCACCAGTTGATTAAAAAAAAATTCCACCTGAGTACCCCTTTAAAATAAATAAAATACAAGTTCTACTGAATATTTTCCTAGAAAGTTATATATCAATCTACTCAGCTCCCTGCACAGTATTTTCTCTTTAAGTCTGTTATTAAAGTGTGTCTGGTCTCATAGGACTCATACTGTACATAGCAACTAACACAACAAGGTATGAGGCCTTTGTCATCTCCCATTAAGAGGTGGAGGGGATGAGGGGCATTGTTTATCACTGAGCAGAGATGACAAGCCTCATATAAAAATAAAGCTTGATCGATTAGTTCTGTATGTTTAAAAGATTTTTGTAGGACATATAAAACCTTTCTTAATATCCATGCCTGGAACATTATATTCTTTTTTGTAAAGTTTTTATGATTCATAGCACAGGTCTACATCAGTTTTGCTGACTATAAGATAACATGTGATCTTTATATCCATTTCCTTCAGTCATGTCTGTTTTTTCCGCAAAACGCAGTTTACAAATAAACTGTTACAGTAACAATGCAACATTACATATATTGTATTGTGCTGTCGGGTGAGGGTAATGTGCAGTTAGCCTTTTTGTGACGCCAGGGCGTGGTTAACCTGTACACCACCCGAGGTTGAGCCAGCTTCTCCTTGGACAGGCACAGGGCAAAAAGTACTCCAACACAAGGTTATAGGGAAACTGACTCTACTGAGGCAGGATAGATGGTAAAATCTGTTACAGCTCAGATTGGCATAAAGAGAGGTGCAGGGTGAACCATGGAGGCTTATCGGCTTGCTGGGACTTATAGTTGATTGTGCTGTGTATGACTGATTTCCTGTATAGCAACCCACGCTGGACTTTGGTGACTGTATGACTAACTTGACTTGACTAACTTGAATGACTTAACTTGAATAGGATCCCCGAGACTTTAGTGCTTACTGCTAGGCTTTGACTTTCACCTGGGTACTGGGTTATCCTTTAGCAGATGTGTGGTTACAGGGTTAGACTTGAGGCCTCCTCAAAACTCTACACTCTCTCCTCAAACTTCCTCCAGGCTGTGCCAAATTTCTTGCTCTTTCACACGAGAAGTTAAAAGCTGGCATATTTGATGGCCCGCAAATAAGGCTTCTAATCTAATACAGAGAATTCCTTAATACCATAAAAACCATAGAAACGGATGCTTGGTCTGCTTTTTCTGACGTGGTTGCAGATTTCCTTGGCAACTTTAGAGCCGAAAATTATAACCTTATAGTTCAAAATTTGTTGATTGCTTTTAAAGGTTGAGAGCAAACATGAGTGTCAAATTGCATTTCCTTCATAGCCACCTGAACTACTTCCCCTCAAATCTTGGATCTATGAGCGAGGAACAAGGAGAACACTTTCACCAAGAAATCAAAACCATGGAACATAGATATTAAGGCAGATGAAACACAAACATGATGGCAGACTACTGCTGGTGTTTACAGGAGGATAACACTGGACATTACTATTCCCGAACATCCAAAAAGAGAAAATTTTTCCCTAACACGTAAAAAATTTACACAATTATTGTCTTGTTTAAAGAAAAAATATTCTCATTATTTGCTTTAAACAAATATATTACATGCCATCGCTTCAGCAGAACTTCTTATCCCTGGTGTTGGACTTTATAACCTCAATCATATAGTTGTTATTTGTGAAAAAATGTGACGTATTGCATATTTTTGGAGTTTATATCTGGAATCAGCACCCTTCATTTTGGTAGAATCCGCAAAAATACTTAGGTCAGCAGAACATTTTTTTTTTCTAATGTAGACCTGTGTAATGAACTATTACTCAGAAAGTCATAAGTGTGATTACTCCCTGTGCTAAAGCTTTCATTGTATTCAGTCCACTGTTAGGTATGTGGAACAATGGTTGTATGCCAATGAATTTCTTGCACAACTCATGTTGGTGCCCAACATCTGAATGGGATGGTAAAATTGGAATGGGATCTTTTATTAAGGCTGTTGACTGTGTAATGTTATTGTCTAAAAACACAATCTGAACTCCACATTTTTAGTTCTATTCGATCAATCGACAGTTCATTGCAATATCTATGAATTTTAAAAAAGCTAGCAAATTCACTGATGCTCCAATTTATGATTTATATTTTAAATGTATTGCCAAAGATGAACTAAAGAAGAATATATTGTGCACTAATATCAGCCCAATACACTTTCTGGTTAGATGTAATTGTTGGCTAACCCAGCTAGCCAGTCTAAAAATAGTGGTTTCTATAGAGTTGCTCAATACAATAGTATAGAAGAGAAAAGTGTCTATGTTTACCCGTATGTTAAAAATCTCAGACTTTATTTATGTATCCTTAAAATTTAGCCCACGGCAGAGAGACGAAAGTCGTAGGTGAGTGCTGCTCTTCTTTACTATTATATTGGTTACCACTATACTTTGCTGCCTGTACACTTAGCTCCCTGTTTTTCTTGTTTCCACAAATATAGTAAGGGGTGAATCCAGCTGCATCTAGCTTCTATGTACCACCTGTAAGCTATAGAGATACTTTTCAACACTGGCTAGAACCTTGTATGTGCGGTCATAAAGAACACTAGAATAACCTCGCCAATGTTTGACTGGTGAACCAACTTTGTCAAGAGACAGAGGCTCATGTCTGTTCATGATAAAGTAAGTCTTCCTCTCACTCACCAAACATCGGGTGCTATGTAATTCGGGTTGTGTCACAATTCCATGTCCATTCTTCCTATGGTGCATGATCCTGGACCTATTGAATTTATTGTACCGCACAAATGATCTGCACAATTGAATCTTGCGAATGATCAGCAAACAAGCAATGATCAGCCGGATCTGCGTTCATTGCTTGCCTCCCATTGTCCCTTGTAAAAGGGCTCTTAGACTAGACAATCTAAAGATGTACATAATTTTCAAACAGACTGAGCCACTGCTAACAATCTGGTACACTCTTAGGTGCTTTGACCACAATTTAGGCCTATGGCTGCCGGATGCAGCTAGGGAAAAGGGAAAACCGTGCGCTCCCATAACCCAGCCGGACCGGCGCTGAAATCCATTTACTTTAATGAGCTGACCAGAGTCAAACGGTGACTCCAGTCGGCTCATTTCTGCCCTATATCCGGATTTCTGACTGGACCTAAAACTGTAGTATACTATGTTTTAGGTCTGGTCACAAAACCAGATATAGGGCAGAAATTAGCCGACCGGAGTCACCGTTTGACTCCGATCGACTCATTAAAGTAAATGGATTTTGCGCCGGTCTGGCTGGGGTACGGGAGCGCCCGGTTTTCCCCTCCCCCAGCCAGGTAGGCTGAAATCGTGGTGTGAAAGCACCCTAAGGCTATGTTCGCACTACATGTTTATGCGGGCAACGGCATAAGCATGCCTGCGCTATGACCGCACGGGAATGCTCCATCTCATAGATGACTATGCATTCTGTGTGGAGTTCATTTCTGTGGACATAAAATTCAGAATTTCCACTGTGTGCACAGCACAGCAGAATTCCATTGAATTGAATGGGACTCTGCTGCTCCAGAATCTCAGTGCTCAATTCCAATACAGAATCTGGCACAGAAATTCCAATGTGTGAACATGGAAAAACACCTAATATTTAACATAAAATAATTATTGTCTTATTTACCAGAAATTTTCACTTTAAATCCAAACGTTTTACATTCCGACAGAGACGCAGTAGAAATGTAAATGACAGCCAATCATTGTACATGTTTAATTACTTGGAACCAAAAAATCATCCCGTGACCCTTTTGCCATACAAAACCTTAGCTTTAATTTTCTTTTCAGCTGTTCGCGTAATTAAATCTATAAATAATGTGTTTTCTTGAGAGTCTGTATACAGCTTTTACCTTGACAGTGTCTGAGCTGAAGCCGTCACTATCTACAGTACAGAATATATCCTGAAATTAATTATGCGTCAGTAGAATATCCTCTCACCCTCATTAATTTCCCTCTGCTTAGTTTCAGCTAATGTGCATTGTTCCATAATCCCCCGGCCAATACAAATATCCTTAGCTCATTTTTGTGACTGAAAACTTTATTATTTTCAGCCTTCTCATTTACTTTTTTTTTTTTTTTACTCATCTGGCAAAGCCTTCCTGTTAAAAAACATAATTGTCTGTTTTATTTTCCAGTGTCTAGTTGTATTTTACGTCTTTACTTTACCTTTCTCAACTGTATCCTTTTCCCATTATGTTGCTTCCAATGTTTCAACCAATTTCCCTTGTGGGACCCCATAGCATACTCTTACTAATTCTTTTATTCTGTTTCCTATTGCACTTTTCTCTTGCTGAATTATTACATTTGACTTCTTTTACCAAACAAATCTTGAACCTGGAGAGGATCACTGTATGTTAGAGTGAGGTTTCTATATTGTTTTTCTTGGTCTTGTTAACCTTTAATCCGTAAGGCTTCAGCACCTTTCTTATACACACCTCCAAGGACAGAGCTGGAAATGAAACGGAGAGGTGTGAAGAATTTGGCCTTTAAAATTTCAGTCATTTTAATTTAGTTTAGATGAACAATTGTCCTAATTTAAGGAACCATTGAGTCATAGAGACTCTTTCCCAATAGTTCCCTTTACTATTAATATGTTAGTACTTTAAAACAATATACATTATAGCATTAAAAAAAATATTCTTGGAATATAAATTCCAAAATAATTGCTACAATATGCTATATAATAATAAATGTCAACTGATAGTGATGTCTATAGTTAGAGCCAGCGCTTCCATAAGGCAGGTAGGGCATCGGCGGTGTGTGTGTGTGTGTGTTGGGGGGGGGGGGCTACGGGTTAGGTCAGGGGATTGTGCAAAAAAATCTGAATCCCTACCACTAGCAGAAGATTTGGATCAGAGGCACTCCTACCGCCTCCTCCCCCCCCCTCCCTTTCCCCAAGAAGGTAAAATGAGTGGCGATGCATACCGTGTACACATCCCCACTCTGTACTGTACAGGAGGGGAAATAGTGAGTATATGAATAAAATAGCACAGTAAAGTGCAGATCGGGAAGCAAATAGAGGATGCTAGCCTAAGGCCAATAATCATTTCTAAAGTCTTTTAAGAATAAACCTTTTAAAGAGAAGCTTCTCCTTCTTACACTCAGATTGTTTTAGGTCCTTAACCCCTTAAGGACCAAGCCCATTTTCACCTTAAGGACCAGGCCAATTTTATTTTTGTGTTTTCGTTTTTCCTCCTCACCTTCTAAGATCCATAACTCCTTTATATTTCCATCTACAGACCCATATAAGGGCTTGTTTTTTGCGTGACCAATTTTACTTTGTAATGAAACCTCAAATTTTACCATAAAATGTACTGCGAACCCCAATTTTTAGGGAGGAAATTACATTGAAAACCACAATTTTGCGCATTTTGGAGGATTTTGTTTTTACACTATACACTTTACGGTAAAAATGACATGTGTTCTTTATTCTGTGGGTCAATACGATTAAAATGATACCCATGGCTAGATACTTTTATATTTTTGTACCGCTTAAAAAAAATCTAAAACTTTTTGTACAAAATCAGTAATCTAAAATCACCCTATTTTGACCACCTATAACTTTTTCATTTTTCCATATATAGGGCGGTATGAGGGCTCATTTTTTGCGCCATCATCGGTACTTTTTATCAATACTACATTTGCATATATACATTTTTTGGATCATTTTTCATAAATTTTTTTTTAATAAAATGTGACAGAAAAGCTGCATTTTTGGACTTTTTAAATTATTTACGTTTACGCCATTCACCGTACGGGATAATTAACATCATATTTTGATAGTACAGACATTTATGCATTCAGCGATACCAAATATGTTTATAAAAAAAAATTACGTTTTTCGGGGGTAAAATGGGGAAAACTGACAATTTTCATTTTTATTGGGGGAGGGGATTTTTTACTTTTTTTTTACTTTTTATTTTTACATTTTTCAACTTTTATTTTACACTTTTTATGTCCCCATAGGAGACTATCTATAGCAATCTTTTGATTGCTAATACTGTTCAGTGCATAGGACACAGCACTGATCAGTATTATCTGTCAACTTCTGCTCTGGTCTGCTCGATCTCAGAGCAGAAGACCCCGGGAGACGGCCGTAGCCAGGTGAGGGGACCTCTGGCCGCCATGCTGGATGAACTGATCGCTGTGGCAGCACTGCGGGCGATCCGATCATCCATTCAAAGTACCGAACTGCCGCAGATGCCGTGATCTGCATTGATCATGGCATCTGAGGGGTTAATGGCGGACATCCGCGCGATCGCGGATGTCAGCCATTACGGGCGAGTCCCTGGCTACTAGCAGCCGGAACCTGCCGTGTATGACCCTAGCACCATTCCGATGCTTGCGGTCATACACAGGACGTACTGTCATACACAGTCCCGCCAAACCGGGACGTACATTTACGTCCGTGGTCGTTAAGGCGTTAATTCTGTGGTAATTAATTTCTTATAATATCTTTACAGTGGTTGGATCTGTGTATTCTTCAGTTGTTGCGCTAAAGATTTCTTGCATAGACATGTATTTTATACAAAATCTTGATATTTTATTAAACATGTATCAACAAAGACATACATTTAAAAGTAGATGGAACATTGGACACTGTGGGTGACAAAAACAAATGACTGGAGATGGTACAGGAGGTACAACAATACATGGAATACGGGAACAGACGCAAAGTATGATTGGATTAGCTCTCTGAAAAATCGGACACAAGGGTTTACATATGAAAAAGGATAATTCCATGAGGTCAACCAGAGAGAAATGATCATAACATAGAAGACATCATATCTGCTCAAAAGCTGGATAGAAACAGAAACAACAGCCAAGAGAGACTACCCGCCATGCATGTTACCTCCTACCAACCCCAACGTACGTTTCATGTTGTGCTTTGTCAGGGGGCGCCTCCTAAACATGTTGGGCCAATTTGTGTAACAGGAAAAATTCTTTCTTGACCCCGGGAAAAGGTGATGGGTCTGAAAACCCTGTATCAAGGCTTCTTGTTATATACTTACTATATATTTAAAGATTACAGAACATAATTGTATAATAATACAAGTTTACATATATATATACATACGCATATCTATTCTATAGACACATTACATCCTTAAAAAACTATTGACATGTCACAGAAATGTAAAAATTTTTGATATTTCAGGGTCTAAGTGCTGAAAAACTTTGGACAACTTTTCACAAAGACCCCCACCGATCAGGAGAACGAGTGGGGGAGGTGCACTGTACTGAGATTCTAGCCCATAGTGATCTTTGTCTCCCTGCTCCATTATAAGTCTATGGGGCAGTGAGACAAAGATCCCTTCCGACTGGGAGTGAATCTGCACCTCCCCCCGCTCAATCTCCTGATTGGTGGGAGTCTTTGGAAAAGTTGTCAAAAGTTTTTCTTTAAACGACGGGGACACTATAAAGCGTACATCCAGCCATGCTCTGACGGAAGGGTATCTTTTTAAAATTCCCAGGCAACTTCAGAGTTCCAGACTTGCACAAGATTATTGTTATCTGGATACATATTTACTGGATGTCCCAAATAAGCCCATCTCCAGATCGTGATAGTCTCGTGCAAGTCTTGGACTCTGAATGTACTGGATGCACGCTTTAAGCAACTAAATGCACATTATGTGTATGGGGAGCTTAAAGGGATTATCCGGGATTAGAGAAAACAGCACCACACTTGTCCTCAGGTTGTATTTGGTATTACAGCTCTGCTACATTCACTTCATTGGAATTGAACTGTAATGCCCCACATCAACAGAGGACAGTTGTGGTGCTGTTTTGGGAAGAAAGCAGCTACTTTTTTTTTAACCCTGGAAAACCTGACACACTTTCAGCCAATTTGTGTTACAGGAAAAAAAATCCTTCTCGACCACAGAAAAGGCGATTGGTTTGAGAACCCTGGATCAAGGCCCCTGATGATATTAGGCTGGGTTCACAGTACAATTGTGTCTTCTGAGACACGTATACATCGGCATCCTGTTAGAATTAGATGCTGGCGTATATGTGCATGGACAGGCGCAAGCCCCTCTGATTTCAATGGCCCAAATGTAATCAGAAACACTCAGAGAGTGACCCAAACATGGTCATCAGCTGAGTATGTTCAGACCATTTAAGTCAATAGGAGTGTGCCCGGTTGTGCTTGTATATGTCCACATCCCATTTAGACAGGTTGCCTATGTAAAAGTTTCTCATAAGGCATAATTGTGATGTGAACCCAGCCGGATCTGGTTGTCATGTACTTACCTATGCCTCTATGTTTTACTTACCTTATAAAAAAATAAAAAATAAACATTTTGTTGATGTTGTAATATATTGCTGGGCTCACAGGTTTGTAGACGTTATTATTTTCTTCTCCGGGCCTGCTAGTGTCCACCTGACCACCATGTATAGACACGGTACTGTTGTTTTCGATATTTGCTGGGCAGTGGTTCTGGATGGCTCCTGGTCTTCTGCCATCAGCAGGTGTATAGGTGAACATCTCAGGTGCACATGCCAGGTGGTCTCTGCCCTGGCAGGGACTTGGAGTTGTTATTTCCCTGCTGTCCACCAGAAGGGGAAGACTGTTGTAGTTGATGTTGCTGTTCTGAGCTGATCTTCTTCTGCCATCAGCAAGTGTATGGGTGGTCTTCTCTGGTGGTCTCCTCTGTTGGTTTCTGTGCATAAACGGCCCTGGTGGTGTAATTTGCTTGTTGTCCACTGGAATGCCAGGTATAGAAGACTGTTGTAATCCACACTCTTGTCTTCCATTTGGATTTTCCAGACTCACATCAGGCTCTCTGTGTTTTTCTTCATGGATCTTCATCTGGTGTCTTTCCTTGAGTTGAGTCAGAGATCGTTCTGGATTGGTGTCCACCTATGTGCAAAGTAAAAATCCTGAGCTGAATCCACATGCAGAGAGAAAGGTTGTTGTAATCCTCTACATGGTGTGTGGTCCTGTCAGGTTGCTGAATTCGGTACTTGGTGTTGGACATGTCCATTTTATTTATTGTGAAAAATCTTGTGTTCCTACAAAAGGATAAAAAAATCTATTGTAAAAAAATAAAACCCTACAGGTTGGCACATTGGTGAACGCTGAGGATTTGCAGCCTATGGGCTGAGCAGTGATAGGAAGATGTGGAAAATAATTTTTAATAATGATAAAGTCCCTATGGTCACCAGATTTTGATTGACACACAAGGCTGGGCATCTCACAACAGGATTACAGAAAAAGGGTATGAGAGAAAAGGGGAGAATAAGAAGTATGGGGATTATAGCAACCAATCAGATTGCTTTTATTTCTTTTTTTCAGAGGTCTTTTTAAAAATAAAATAAGCAATCTGATTGTTTGCTATAGGCAACTGCACCACTTTTCCTCTGCACAGGTTTTGATAAATCTCTCCCTATGTGTTAATGGTGTGTATCCTGTAGATTTAGATGACAGATGCTCTTTAAAAGCAATAGGGTTCATAGGGCACTGTTTGTCTCTGTCATGCAGATCAGTTGGCACAATTTTCTTTAGCACAACAACCAGCACAGGTGTGAACCCAGTCCAACCCCTTTTTCCATGGATCAGTGGTTCAGCCCCATAGCTTCCAATGGCGACAGCATTCAGCTTGGTACTGCTCAGCCATGTTGAGGAGCCACATGTAAGAGAGTAAAGTTCTGTTCACACTGCATCTTACAGAGTCCATAGAAGCTGTACCTGATACCTCCAACATATACCTATGAGGAATGCCTCTCGTTAATGTCTCTACAACACAGGCAGCCATGGAAATACATCATATTCTGCCTTGCATTATTTCCTTTTGCCGTATACAGCTTTATGGAATGGCGCAGCTGTCTGTACTATTCCATATAGTAAACCCTGTTATATACCATATGAGATAGGGATAGAAAAACTGGCAGCACTGTATACTATAGGCTTAAATACACCAGCTCACCAGACAGTATCACATAGTACAGGCTTAGATATACAATAAGTAGGACATTCCCAAAAATATCATGAGATTAAATACTTTACTAACATGGGTATCAAAGATGATAAGCTTAGCTCTAACAGGTAAACTGCACTTTTAATATTATCATCATGGGATTAGATACACAGGCTCAGCTGCACAGATGACATGTTCAACATGACAGAAAGGCAACAGTAACTCAAATAACCACTCCTTACTACCAAGGTATACAGAATATTGTCTCTGAACTCACAACTTGTCCATTTGGACTATCAAGCCATTATGTCCATATAGACCAAAATCTCTCAGGAATGTTTCCAGCACCTTGTAGAAAATATGCCCTGAAGAATGAAGGCAGTCTTGAAGGCAATGGCGGGTCCAACCCGATACTAGCAAGGAGGACCTAATAAAGTGGTCAGTGAGTGTACATAAGTACCTTATTTTGTTGGGACCAGCTGATCGTCTAATGTGTATGGTGGCCTCCCAGCTCTCAATAGACAGATGATGGCAGAGGAGAGAAGGGTTGAGGAACCGAATTTTAACCTGCCCAATTTTTGTTCTCTGGGAGATAAGCCGCCATCATAAGTGTCTGGCAGTGGCTTATGAACATTAAGAACACGTAAATGTTCAGCTAGGCCAAGCAAGTATGGAAGGTTAGGAGAGTATCTGTCCACCAAATAAGCATTCGGCTGACAGCTGTCTAATCTGCATAGCCAGATTAACTCCTTAACGACGCAGGACGTATATTTACATCCTCCGCCGGCTCCTGCGATATGCCGCGGGGTCACGCGGTGTCCCCGCGTCATATCGGGTCGGTCCCGGCGGCTATCAACGGCCGGGACCCGCGGCTAATACAGGACATCACCGATTGTGGTGATGCCCTGTATTAACCCTTCAGACGCGGGATCAAATCTGACTGCCGCGTCTGAAGTGAAAGTGAAAGTATCCCGGCTGCTCAGTCGGGCTGTTCGGGACCGCCGCGGTGAAATCGCGGCATCCCAAACAGCTTACAGGACACCGGGAGGGCCCTTACCTGCCTCCTCGGTGTCCGATCGACGAATGACTGCTCCGTGCCTGAGATCCAGGCAGGAGCAGTCAAGCGCCGATAACACTGCAAAAAAAAAGTTTAAAAAAAGTGTTAATAAAGGTCATTTAACCCCTTCCCTAATAAACGTTTGAATCACCCCCCTTTTCCCATAAAAAAAATAAAACAGTGTAAATAAAAAAAACAAATAAACGTATGTGGTATCGCCACGTGCGTAAATGTCCAATCTTTAAAAATATATCATTAATTAAACCGCACGGGCAATGGCGTACGCGCAAAAAAATTCCAAAGTCCAAAAAAGCGTATTTTTGGTCACTTTTTATACCATTAAAAAATGAATAAAAAGTGATCAAAAAGTCAGATCAAAACAAAGATCAAACCGATAAAAACTTCAGATCACGGCGCAAAAAATGAGTCCTCATACCGCCCTGTGCGTGGAAAAATAAAAAAGTTATAGGGGTCAGAAGATGACATTTTTAAACGTATAAATTTTCCTGCATGTAGTTATGATTTTTTCCAGAAGTACGACAAAATCAAACCTATATAAGTAGGGTATCATTTTAACCGTATGGACCTACAAAATAATGATAAGGTGTCATTTTTACCGAAATATGCACTGCGTAGAAACGGAAGCCCCCAAAAGTTACAAAATTGTGTTTTTTCTTTGATTTTGTCGCACAATGATTTTGTTTTCCGTTTCGCCGTGAATTTTTGGGTAAAATGACTAATGTCACTGCAAAGTAGAATTGGTGACGCAAAAAATAAGCCATAATATGGATTTTTAGGTGGAAAATTGAAAGGGTTATGATTTTTAAAAGGTAAGGAGGAAAAAACGAAAGTGCAAAAATTGAAAAACCCTGAGTCCTTAAGGGGTTAAAGGGGTATTCTGGCTTTATACATCTTATCCCGTATCCAAAGGACAGGGGATAAGATGTATGATCGCAGGGGTCCCATCAGTGGGGACCACCGTGATCTCGGTGCAGCCCCCGGCATTCTGTGCTGGGCACTGCCTCTGAGATTGGGACGTGATGTCATGTCCACGCCCCCTAGTGACATCACGCTACACCCCTCCATTCATGTCTATGGGAGGGGGCATGACAGTCATCAGGCCCCCCTCCCATAGACATGAATGGAGGGGAAGCGTGATTTTATCAGGGGGCGTGGCCGCGACATCACGTCCCCATCTCAGAGACAGTGGCCGGCCGTAATGACATCCTTTGGATAGGGGATAAGATGTATAAAGCCGGAATAACCTTTAAGGATGGGCCTTCAATATTTGAATCCTGAAAAACATTTCTAAAATTGGCCTAGAAGCATTGTGTATGATGGGAAAGGGAGGAGCATCATTGTAAAATAATGAGTTAACGCTTTGATGTAGTATCTTGACATGATGACAGTTTTGGGTATTTGAGCCTCATAATAGATGTTTTTATAATACCTACGCAATTCTTAGATCATAATAAATTTTAGCTGTGAATATCAGTCTTTTTTTTACTGCTGAGACCGAGATGACAGGTCACAGGATGCAATCGTAATCTGACTCGGGACAACTGACTCTAGAGATCGCTACTGAGTTAATTAGGGTAATGTTGTCCTCATAGATATATTGCTACATTTGTTGACCTCATTTAAAGAGAGGACAATTTGGGGCTAACTTTAAGCTGTAATTGCTCTTGCGGATTGTATTTCAGCTGCGGCTGCCCATTATAATGTTGTACTCTTCATCTTTTAAATAGTTTCTGCATTGCTTGGCCAAGAAACAACGAAAGATACATTTACAATGCAAGTTGTCACATTTTTCAATGTAATATATTATAAATATTATCCTTTAGTCTGATTTCATGCATGTTTCTTCAGGTGTAACTTGCCGTAATGAGAACAGAAATTTGGATGGATTTGGTTTTACGAACTTTCCTGAAAATTCACCCCACCCACATCATATACAGCATAGTATTATTTACTAGCCAATTGAAAGATATGATGAAATGATACATTTGTCCAATTTGCTACCATTAGTTCATTGGGCTTATTACTACTAAAACATTCAACATATGTCAGACGTAACAGATGAAGAAAATCTGATCCTGATTTATGGTTATATGGCTACATGCGGTATAATTCTATTCCAGAGCCAAAACAAAGAAAAAGTGAAAATATATAAGAAAACAGTGTAAATTCCTTAGACAATAAGGAATTGTTTTCGTTAGTGGTTGGGCCTGCTGCATTCCTCCACCACATCTATTGTGAGTATCAGGCCCCAATAACATATAACAGAGGTAAATGCTGTATACACATTAAATATAAAAAAGGTTACATTTTTGGATTCATCTCAAACCATGAACAGGGCCAACATCTCACTAAAGCCTTAGCGGTCTTAAAAAGTCCCCCTCCAGCACATGGGCATGCAGATTTATGTATGGATGCTCGCCTCTACATAAATCCTGGTGCCCGTGTGTCCTAACTTAAAATCCAACTCGGTGTTGATGTAGATTTTAGTTACAACTTTTGCTTGTTTGAGGGCCTAAGGTGTAGTTAATACGGAAAGTCCATGATGCCACGTTCCCTTTGCGTGACATCATGCCAACTTAGTGAGCACGGGGCAATGTATGAAAAAGTTGCTATTTTTTTGCACAAGGCGGGTGTTTTCACAAACTATTTATCATGTATGCCTGGTCTAAGAATAAAAATCCCCCCTGTCTCCCCCCAAAATCTAAAGTCATCATTACTGAGAAGAGGCAACTTTTAAAATGGGACATCAACAAAATATGTAATGAATGCACCATGCTGAATTTTTCTTACGCCCTGCCCATTTATATAGGGCACAACCCCAACTTACAAATTGGGATTCAGGTCAAAGATAGTACATACGATCTAGGAAAATTGTAGTAGTTTGCAAAACCGGTGCTGGATGTCTTCGAGGCATGATGGCTAGGTTCATTAGTCAGCCTGGGGAAAGGGAAGGGTTAGGAATCTTCTATGAGAGATGTCAGTCTTAGAAGCCAATAAGGTTTGGAAGGTGCTAGATTGAAGAGGCTTCATAAGAGATTTCAGCTACTAGTAGTGATGAGCGGCATTGCCCATATTCAAATTTGCGATATTTCGCGAATATATAGACGAATATCCGTCTTATATTCGCAAATTTCACATATTCATTATATTCGCATATGCGAATATTTGCATGTGCAAATATTCGCATATTCGTGTATTCGAGGAAGAAAACAGTGAGGGGGTGGGCAATTTTATTATTGGTTGCTGGGGATGTTGTTGATAATCTCTGACAAGTGTATTTGTATCATTCTAATTGGCCCACAAGTGAAAAGAAGGAATATGCGAATATTCGCATATGCGGAAAAAAGTGAATATTCGTAATTTCGAATATATAGCGAATATATTTGCAATATTCGTGAATTTGAAAATTTGCGATATTCACGATAAAAATTTGAAATGCGAATATTCGCACCCAACACTGGCTATTAGTATGTTACGTGAGCTTGGCTAACCTGAGGATTATGGCGTGGCATTAATAATGCAGTCTTAAGGCATAGTGAATGGAACAAGAGTGTACAAAGTGGGGTCTGGCAGGAAAGGACACCTTGAGGAAGGACAACAATTGGAGCGACCCTTTTATTGTATGTGTACTGTAAATTGGGTTAAAGAGTTGAAGCTGAGGAGCAGTGGAAACCCAACACTGTCTGTAGGTTGGAGTGACAACACTAATAAAAAATTTTCACTTTCATGTTTTCCACCTCACTTTCTAACAATCAGAACGCTTTCGATTTTGCACCTACAGACCCATATGAGGGCTTGTTTTTTGCACCACCAATTGTACTTTGTAATGACATCAATCATTTCACCGCAAAATCTATGGCAAAACCAGAAAAAAAATATTTGTGGGGCAAAATTGGAAAAAAACACGCCATTTTGTAATTTTGGAGGCTTCCGACTCTATGCAGTGCAATATTTGGTAAAAATGACACCATATCTTTATTCTGTAGGTCCATACAGTTGCAGGGATACCCAATTTATATAGGTTTTATTTTATTGTACTACTTTAAAAAAATTACATCTACATGCACCAAAATTCTGACCCCTATAACTTTTTTATTTTTCCATATACAGGGATATATGAGGGCTCTTTTTTTGCGCCGTGATCTGAAGTTTTTATCGGTAACATTTTTGTTTTGATGGATACGCCATTGACTGTATGGTTTAATTAACATTTATATTTTTATAATTCGGACATTTACGCATGCCACATGTCTATTTTTTTTTTGTTTACAGATTTTTTTGCAGTAGGAAAAGGTGATTCAAACTTTTATTAGGGAAGGGGTTAAATCACATTTATTAACTTTTTTTTTTTACTTATAGGGGACTATTACATACAATCCTTACATTGCATACACTGAACAATGCTATGCCATGTTATCTGTGCTAGATTACTCCAGCTTGCAGAGCCTGGCTGGAGCATCAAGGCACAGATTGGATGGTGAGGAAGCAGGTAAGGGCCCTCCTGCTGTCCTCTCAGCTGTCTGGGAAGGCACGATTTCACCTTGGCGGTCCTGTACAAACCCGCTGAGCTAACCGCCACATGTCTTCTCCCGTTTTAGATGCCACAATCAACTTTAAGGGTCTAAAGGGTTAATAATGGACATCAGCCCGATCGGTGATATCCGGTATTAGCCGCAGGTCCTGGTTGCTGATAGGTCCTGAGCGCGCTTCACACAACGGGAGCCGGCAGTGGACATTAATATATGTCCATTATCATTAAGGAGAACCACGTAAAAACCACCTATTACAAGATCTCTTTAATTATGTTGGAGCATGCACTACTTTGTGCAGCTTGGAGATGGAGAAAACACCATGGGAAAGATTTATCATTGCATTAAGAGCTTCTTCTTTTTTTTTTTTTTGCTAACACAATGTTGCATGTGTCCCTAAGCACTTTTTTTTGCGACTTTTGTGGGTAAGTATCAAACAGCCTTACCTAAGCGACTTTCAGTTTTTACCTTGCATTGGTTGCGAATGTACGAAGTGCGAATGTCGCACGTAGGCATAAAAAAAGTCGCAAACCCCTCCGAAATGTTGAAAGTCGAAGGCAGGTTAGACGAGGCTTACAAAAATGCCTTTGGAGAGCACTTTTAAAAAGACTCACAGAAAAGTTGCAGAGGAGAGGAAAAATAACACATAATGGTGTTCTGAAGTTGCTTGTTGTTTTTTTGCTTATGTGCCCTAAATTTATCAATCCCCAAAGCAAAAATGATAAATCTCCCAAAATATTAAATAACTTATTTCTTGCTGCCCCCCCCCCCAGCACCCCTATATAACAACAACAGATGTTAGAAAATGACAAGGTAGTTAAAGGGGTACTCCGGTGAAAACCTTTTTTCTTTTAAATCAACTGGTGGCAGAAAGTTAAACATATTTGTAAATTACTTCTATAAAAAAAGCTTAATCCTTCCAGTACTTATTAGCTGTTGAATTCTACAGAGGAAATTCCTTTCTTTTTGGAACACTGATGACATCATGAGCACAGTGCTCTCTGCTGACATCTCTGTCCATTTTAGTAACCATGCATAGCAGATGTACGCTAAGGGTAGCATGGTGGCTCAGTGGTTAGCACTGCTGCCTTGCAGTGCTGGGGACTTGGGTTCAAATCCCACTAAAGACAACAATAAATAAAGTGCTATTATTATTATTATAACGTCAGCAGAGAGAACTGTGCTCGTGATGTCATCAGAGAACATTCCAAAACGAAAAGAATTTCCTCTGTAGTATTCAGCAGCTAATAAGTACAGGAAGGATTAAAATTTTTTAATAGAAGTAATTTACAAATATGTTTAACTTTCTGCCACCAGTTGGTTTAAAAGAAAAAAGGTTTTCACCGGAGTACCCCTTTAAGTATAATACAAGGGTAAAAACAACTAATTTAAAGTTACTTTAGGGATAGATAGGATATTACTTCTTCAGTTAGTGTATGCTTGTACCATGCAGGCTAGGAAGGTCCATGTGACAACCCCTTTGAATCTTGTGATTTTACTGAGGGAGGAAGAAGAAATAAGTATTATGCTTTATGTGTTACTGTAATTAGGAACATAACAGCAAAGTCACATAAATAACTATTAACCAGGAATAACCGTAATATAAAGTGGAGCGCGGTACATAAATAATCATAAGGCAAACAATAAGTCACACACTTAATCATAAACACTAACAGGATATACACACTGACTTTAATGAAAGAGGAATACACAAGAATTGTTATGCTCTCAATGTCAGGGGTCAAAATACCCATAAGATTTAACATTTCCTCCCTGCATTTCTCAAGTAATCTAACCAGGCTTTACTAGAAGATAACACCAAACTAATCCCTGCTGGTATGAAGGTCCTCACTGCACATCCAGGATACAGCTGTAGAGTCAGCAGTGACATTTTATTTATATATAGCCATTATCTTTTGTCATATACTGTACAGTATGTTCTCAGCTATAACATTAAAATTCCTAATCACCTTCAATCGTAAGAGTTTTATCTTAAGGCTAAAGGCAGACAGAGAGATAGTTAAAGGGGTATTCCTGGATTTCCTTTTCTTAAGCTTTTAGCCTATGATGCCAAGTTAATAATACTGTGTCATATGCTTCTACTACTTATTTGTCCTGTATTCATGTACAGGCCCACACCTGAATGTCTTTTTTATTTACTGATGTCTCTGAGCCTTCCCAGCATTCCATGTAGCCAGAGGCAATATGTCATAAATCACATGGTCTCCAGGGAGGGTGTGGCTATGCTGCAGTGGGTGGAAGGAATTTCCTAAAGTAATGCTATACACCCACTGCAGTATAGCCACACACCCTTGAGACCATGTGACTTATGACTATATTGTCTCTGGCTGCATACAATGCTTGAAAAGGTTACAGTCTACAGTAAAATAACTGCACTACAGCACTTAAAGGGGTAATCCACTCCTAGACATCTTATCCTCTATCCAAAGGATAGGGAAGAGAAGAGGTCTGATCACGGGGGTCTCACCGCTGGGAACCCCAACGATCTCTCTGACAGCACCCGGAGTCATCTGCTACACAGAGCGAACTTTGCTCCGTGCTTGATGACGGGCGATACAGGGCCGGAGTATCTTGACGTCACAACCCCGCCTCCTCGTGACATCACTCCCACCCCCACAATGCAAGTCTATGAGAGGGGCATGGTGGCCATCACACCCACTCCCATAGACTTGTATTGAGGGTTTGGGGCGTGAGGTCACGATACTCCGGCCCCAGTATCGCCCGTCATCAGGCATGGAGCAAAGTTCGTTCTGTGCAGGGGTGCTGCAGGAGAGATCTTGGGGATTCCCAGTGGCGGGACCCCCATGGTCAGACATCTTATCCCCTATCCTTTGGATAGGGGATAATATGTCTAGGGGCGGAGTACCCCTTTAAGGGTGTGGGTCCCATATGTGAAAACAGGACAAAACGGCACACTGAGGTAATAAGAGAAAATTACACTATATTGATATCATGGGCTCAAAGGCTAAAGAAATAAAATCCTGGAATATCCCTTTAACCCCTTTAGGACAATAGATGTAAATGCACATCCTGGTGTCAAGGTACTTAATGCACCAGGAATACAGTTCTGTCTTGTAATAAAGCAAGCACAGGAGCTGCGCTCGCTTCATTCACAGCAGGTCCTATAAGCAGCCTGTGACCAATCAATAATGGCAGACACCAGCGATTGCGCTGATACCGGCTAATAACCAGATGCATCAAGTCAATACTGATCACAGCATCTGCAGCATTATCGGGGCTCAGGGGGAGTCATCGGACCACCTGTGGCGTAATTGTGTTGGTCCGATGCATCAAGATGGCTGTCGAAGGTCCCCTAACGTGCCTCCTGGCAGCTCCAGTGATCTTTTCTAGACTTCCCTTCTATCAGACCAGAAAAGTAGATAGCTGATTATACTGATCAGTGCCATGCATATGCATAGCTCTGAACAATAATGGCAATTTAGTGATTGTTGTAGATAGTCCCCTTTAGGGACATAAAAAAGTAATTTTAAATGTAAATAAGCCCACCCCCAATAAATCATTAAAATCTCCCTTTTCCTATTTTACAAAAAAAGTCCAAAAAAAAAAACATATTTGGTATCGCCACATGCACAAAATAATAAAAGTATTTGGTATCGCCGCGTGCGCGTAAATGTCCAAACTATTAAAATATAATGTTATTGATCCCATATGATGAACAATGTAAAAATTTACAAAATAGTTTTTTGATCACATCCCAGAAAAATGAAATTCAAAGTGATCAAAAAGTTACATATACGCAAAAGTGGAACCAATAAAAACTACAGGTCACAGCGCAAAAAATTTGCCTCATATATAGAAGCATGAAAAAGTTTTAAGGGTCAAAATAGGAAGATTTTACATGTACTAATTTTGTTTTAAAAAAGTTTTTTTTTTTTAAAGTGGTACAGTAATAGTAAAGCATGTAAACGTGGGTATTATTTTAATCATATTGACCCACAGAAAAGAAAACATTTCGGTTTTACAATAGAGGGCTCTGCATAAAAGCCGAATCCTCAAAAAGTTGCAAAATTGCGTTTTTCTTTAGAATTTTCCCACAAAATAATATTTTTTTAGTTGCGCCGAACATTTTATGGTAAAAAGAAAAGTGTCATTACCAAGTACAATTGGTTGCACAATAAACAAGCCCTCATTTGGGTCTGTGGATGGAAAAATAAAAAAAAATATGGCGAGGAGACAAAAGCGAAAATGTAAAAAATGAAGCTGGATGTATGCTTAAGGGGTTAAAGAAGTTGTACAGTGTGTGGATTCGTAGATGTATGATAAATGGGTAAAAATAAAGTACATTTTTTGTTGACACATTGTTGACATATTAAATGTCCCACCACTTTCTTTCTGTTTTTGCTGTGTCGGCATCTTACTTTTTTTTTTATTATATTTTTCTTGCAATTAAGTAAATTATGTACTTGTGTAGCATATTAACCAAATTATGTTTTTTTAAATTTAAGCTCTGGCTTATTAAAATAATTATAGGTATTAGACGCTTTTGCTGCTTTAGTGCCTAGAGGCAAATTGTAGAGAGAATGAATCCTTCCCAACCCCTCCTTTAACACTGGGTTTAGGAAAGTTTGCTGACTATGAATGGTATTTATTTTTCTGGTATCATTCATTAATCTCTTGTTTTGCATTTGTTGCATACTGATTTTCAGATCGTCCCTTTATTATGACAAGTCGTCTAACATTACAGAAAAATGTTTGCTGCGTAAAATGTCAAAGGGCTTTGTGTTTGTACCTTTTCTTTTGGGAACCAGTTACATACAATGTAGTCATCATGTTACCTCACCTTGAGAATGACTACAGACAGAAAGAACAAAGGAATTGAACTGTACTGAGAGAATGTTTTTGTTTTAATGGGTAGTAAGGTGGAGAAACATTTTGGATACAGTGATCGGTAGAAAGTAAATATGATTATTTAATGGCTCTAATGAAGAACTTCTAACAAAAACATCAGTATCCTATATAGTATCTTATAGTACTGTATGCAGGAGAAAACAAACACATTAAAAAAGCAATATCAATATGAGTATAGCAAAAAATCGTGGAATTATGTAAGAAACAATAGAACTGAGAATGTACAATAACTGGGGACCCCCGCGATTTCCCTGCTGCACCCAACATTCGTTTAGAGCATCGGGTGCAGCACCGGAGGCTCGTGACATCATGCCCACACACCCTCAATGCAAATCTATGGGAGGGGGCGTGATGGCCATCACGCCCCCTCCCATAGACTTGCATTGAGGGGCGTGGCCGTGACGTAACAAGCAGGGCATGGCCGTAACGGCACTAGTCACCGCCCGTGCATAGGATGTCTGGGGTGCCGCAGCCGAGATCACGGTGGTCCCCAGTGGCTGGACCCCCCCATGATCAGACATCTTATTCCCTATCCTTTGAAGGGGATAAGATGTCTAGGGACGGAGTACCTCTTTAACTACCAAAGCCCTGAAAGTGAAAGAGTGTTTTACACAGGCAGTTATTGGTTATAATCCTGCATAAAAGGCCTGGCCACCTTAGGGCTCATTCACACTGCCATTATGCTCCAGTAAATGGAGTCAGTCCATTGGAAAGAAGGGAGTTGAGCACAGAAATAAATAGTGCATGTCCTATTTTTTTCTCCGCTCAACTCCTGCAAAATACCAGATCCCATAGGTGTCAGTTATGCACCAAAATGTTATGGGTCCATTCGGCATGAAAAAAAAAAAGAGGTCGGAGCACAACGGCAGTGTGAATTTACCCATAGTCCATTGGCTAGTAACACAGCTGCATAACCGATCCAGCAATCACTGAACGTTTACGAAAACTGGACCATGTGAAGGCTACTTTTAACAAAGACCTTCACCTGCCCCTGTAAGGCAGGGTTTACATCGCAATTGTGTATACACGTATATGTTGGAAACATTTCAAATTGTGATGCTGATGTAAACATAGACAGCCATGGGCTCCATTGACTTTATTGGTCTGAAGGTTCTCAGCTAGTGACCACATTCGGGTAATTTTCCATGGGAATTGGGCCGGAACTTGAACACGTATACTTTTGGAAAATGACTCAAAAGTACTCACTATCTGACTATGTTCAGACTATTGAAGTCATCGGGGCTCATGGCTTTCTGTACACAAATACGTCAGCAACATACATTTTTTTGATGTATATATTCCATAAAACACACAAATGTGCTGTCAACAAGCCCTAAAAGGAGCCAAAAACATAAGGCTCCTGAGCCTCAATGCAAAATCTGTAATTGGGCCCCCACCTACCACTTGCCATACAAAATACTGGTGTCTTCCTATGTGGCAGACAGGTCTTTGGGTCCCCTCAAACATTGTTGCTTGGGTGCAACTGATACTTCTGCACCCCTATAGCTACCCACTACCCACACATACCAAAATAAATTATGATATCAACCCTGTATAACAGAAATGTAACACAAAAATGTAAGATGGCCAAAACTGTCATACAGGCTTTCTGTTAATTCTTATGTAATAACACCCTCCAAACCACAAAGAAATGTTCTCAAATAGTATTCCTAGTTAGGGGATTGGTGAACTGGGGTATAATTGAAATGGGGTGTCTATTAGAAGGCTCTACACAGTTCTACACAGAAAAGAGCTCAGTAACGGTGGTATATTAATATGGGTAGCAATTTAAAGTCAAGCACCCCTTTCTGTAAAAACAGCAGACCCAGCACTCAGCTAACAAGACTAGGCCTGAAGCCGCTGTTCTGAACATTAATGATCAGAATGCCGGGGTGCCGGCCCAGAGATTGCAGGGGGTTCCAGCGGCCAGACATCAGACATCCTATCCCTATCATTTAGATGGGGGATAAGATGTCTAGGGACGGAGTACCCCTTTAAACATCCATTGCCAGGTTTGAAGGCTAAGAAGTGGGGTGAATGTTACATGCACAGTTATAAACTGTAGAAGAATAAATCTTATATGTTCTACAATTAAAAAAAATACATGAAAAGAATATCTGATTTTGAAGTCTTGGAAGTTTTATAAATTCAATGTTTATTCTAAAAAAAAAATTAGAATCTAGATTGTAAATTTTTATTCATTTTTTTCTCTAATGTTATTTCTTCTTTGATGAGTGAGTTATTACATACATACAATTAGTTTAATGATGTCTTGCAATGATAACTCAGGAAGCATCATTTATCAAGGTATTGTCCATAGAAGATTAAAGCGGCGTTCTTTTAGTCATAATATCTTCTCTTCCACCAGCATAATCCTTTAGGGTTACATTCTGCTCTAAAATATAGGTTAAAAGAAGCCATTACTTACAGTTATCAGCTATCTATTAGGAATGATTGATAAGCATTCAAGATCTTTGATGTTCCAAGGTTACTTCATGGAATTTCCAAAAACATTGTCTTGTATTCGATGTTCAGCAAATTAAAGACCACAGCGAAGATAAGTAAAGCAAAGAAAACTTTTAGTTGACTCATGTGATTGATTGCTTATTACAATTAATATCTGATAAATATGGTGAAAATAATAAGTTTTTAGTAATTAATTTTCAGTTTCATATTTTGGTAACACAACTAATACTATGCAAAGTATGTGCCTATACTTCAACCTATATGTGGATATCCTTTGTATGGAAATCTGCAGATTTTTTGTTATGGCTGCAAATACCATAAACATTGTGTGAACATGGCTACAGTCAGTGTCCAAACTTTTATTGGACTGGTCATTGATAGTATAGGGGTATTCCGGCCAAAGACATCTTATACCCTATCCAAAGGATAGGGGATAAATGTCTGATCGCGGGGGGTCCGCTGCTGGGACCCCCCGCGATCTCTGTGCAGCACCCGCATTCCAATTTCAGAAACCTCTGTGTTTCTGGGACTGGAGACGTGACTTCACACCACTCCCCCTCGTGACATCATGCCACGCCCCCTCCTTTCATGTCTATGGGAGGGGGCGTGGTGTAACATCACATCTCCAGTCCAGGAAACACAGAGGTTTCCGAGACTGGAACCAGCAGCCAGGCAGAGAATAAAGATCGCGGGGGATCCCAGCGACAGGCCTCCTGGGATAAAATGTCTATGGCCGGAATACGCCTTTAAGGATAGCAGCCTATAAGTTACAATAGAAGGAGTAGAGGTATTTTTCACATTTATTCCCAGGAAACTTTGCCATTAAGGTTCCATTAATGATACCGAGGAGGTTTCACGTTGTCACGATGCCGGCTGGCAGGAGGTGGATCCTCTGTGCCAGAGAGGGATTGGCGTGGACCGTGCTAGTGGACCGGTTCTAAGTCACTACTGGTTTTCACCAGAGCCCGCCGCAAAGCGGGATGGTCTTGCTGCGGCGGTAGTGACCAGGTCGTATCCACTAGCAACGGCTCAACCTCTCTGACTGCTGAAGATAGGCGCGGTACAAGGGAGTAGACAGAAGCAAGGTCGGACGTAGCAGAAGGTCGGGGCAGGCAGCAAGGATCGTAGTCAGGGGCAACGGCAGGAGGTCTGGAACACAGGCTAGGAACACACAAGGAAACGCTTTCACTGGCACAATGGCAACAAGATCCGGCGAGGGAGTGCAGGGGAAGTGAGGTATAAATAGGGAGTGCACAGGTGAACACACTAATTAGAACCACTGCGCCAATCAGCGGCGCAGTGGCCCTTTAAATCGCAGAGACCCGGCGCGCGTGCGCCCTAGGGAGCGGGGCCGCGCGCGCCGGGACAGGACCGACGGAGAGCGAGTCAGGTACGGGAGCCGGGGTGCGCATCGCGAGCGGGCGCCACCCGCATCGCGAATCGCATCCCGGCTGGAGGCGGTATCGCAGCGCCCCGGGTCAGTGGATCTGACCGGAGCGCTGCAGTAGCGAGAGTGTAGCGAGCGCTCCGGGGAGGAGCGGGGACCCGGAGCGCTCGGCGTAACAGTACCCCCCCCCCTTGGGTCTCCCCCTCTTCTTAGAGCCTGAGAACCTGAGGAGCAGACTTTTGTCTAGGATATTGTCCTCAGGTTCCCAGGATCTCTCTTCAGGACCACAACCCTCCCAATCGACTAAAAAAAAGTTTTCCCTCTGACCTTCTTGGAGGCCAGTATCTCCTTTACGGAGAAGATGTCCGAGGAGCCGGAAACAGGAGTGGGAGAAACAAGTTTGGGAGAGAAACGGTTGATGATGAGTGGTTTAAGAAGAGAAACGTGAAAGGCATTAGGAATACGAAGAGAAGGAGGAAGAAGAAGTTTGTAAGAGACAGGATTAATCTGGCACAAAATTTTGAAAGGACCAAGATAGCGTGGTCCCAATTTGTAGCTAGGGACACGGAAGCGGACATATTTAGCGGAGAGCCATACCTTGTCTCCAGGAGAAAAAATGGGGGGAGCTCTTCTTTTTTTATCAGCAAACTTCTTCATGCGTGATGAAGCCTGTAAGAGAGAATTTTGGGTCTCTTTCCATATGGTGGAAAGATCACGAGATATTTCATCCACAGCGGCCAAACCAGAGGGCAAGGGAGTAGGGAGGGGGGGAAGAGGGTGACGGCCGTACACCACGAAAAATGGGGATTTGGAGGAAGATTCAGAGATTCTGAAGTTATACGAGAATTCGGCCCATGGTAGAAGATCTGCCCAGTCATCCTGGCGGGAGGAAACAAAATGCCGTAAATAATCACCCAAGACCTGGTTAATTCTTTCTACTTGCCCATTGGATTGAGGATGATATGCAGAAGAAAAGTTTAATTTAATCTTGAGTTGTTTACAGAGAGCCCTCCAGAATTTTGACACGAATTGGACGCCTCTATCCGAGACGATCTGCGTGGGCAACCCGTGAAGACGAAAAATGTGTACAAAAAATTGTTTTGCCAACTGAGGCGCTGAAGGAAGACCAGGAAGAGGGATGAAATGTGCCATTTTGGAGAATCGATCAACGACCACCCAAACAACAGTGTTGCCACGGGATGGGGGTAAGTCTGTAATAAAGTCCATACCAATCAGAGACCAAGGCTGTTCGGGGACAGGCAGAGGATGAAGAAGACCAGCGGGCTTCTGGCGAGGAGTCTTATCCCGGGCACAGACAGTGCAGGCTCGCACAAAATCCACGACATCCGTCTCCAGAGTCGGCCACCAATAGAAACGAGAGATGAGTTGCACGGATTTCTTGATGCCCGCATGACCTGCGAGATGGGAGGAGTGACCCCATTTGAGGATTCCGAGGCGTTGGCGTGGAGAGACGAAGGTCTTCCCTGGAGGAGTTTGCCTGATGGAGGCTGGAGAAGTGGAGATCAGGCAGTCAGGAGGAATGATGTGTTGCGGAGAGAGCTCTACTTCCGAGGCATCCGAGGAACGAGAGAGAGCATCGGCCCTAATGTTCTTATCGGCAGGCCGAAAGTGAATTTCAAAATTAAATCGGGCAAAGAACAGAGACCACCTGGCCTGGCGAGGATTCAGCCGTTGGGCAGACTGGAGATAGGAGAGGTTCTTGTGATCGGTGTAAATAATAACTGGAAATCTTGATCCCTCCAGCAGATGCCTCCATTCCTCAAGTGCTAATTTAATGGCTAGAAGCTCTCGATCCCCGATGGAGTAGTTCCTCTCCGCCGGAGAGAAGGTCCTAGAAAAAAAACCACAAGTAACAGCATGCCCGGAAGAATTTTTTTGTAGAAGGACCGCTCCAGCTCCTACTGAGGAGGCATCAACCTCCAATAGGAAGGGTTTAGATGGGTCAGGTCTGGAGAGCACGGGAGCTGAAGAAAAGGCAGACTTGAGCTGTTTAAAGGCGTCTTCCGCTTGAGGAGGCCATGACTTAGGGTTGGCATTCTTTTTGGTTAAAGCCACGATAGGAGCCACAATGGTAGAAAAATGTGGAATAAATTGTCTGTAATAATTGGCGAACCCCAAAAAACGTTGGATAGCACGGAGTCCGGAGGGGCGTGGCCAATCTAAGACGGCAGAGAGTTTGTCTGGATCCATTTGTAGTCCCTGGCCAGAGACCAAGTATCCTAGGAAAGGAAGAGATTGGCATTCAAACAGACATTTCTCCATCTTGGCATAAAGTTGATTGTCACGAAGTCTCTGAAGAACCATACGGACATGCTGGCGGTGTTCTTCTAGATTGGCAGAAAAAATCAGGATATCGTCCAGATATACAACAACACAGGAGTATAAGAGGTCACGAAAAATTTCATTAACAAAGTCTTGGAAGACGGCAGGGGCGTTGCACAGGCCAAAGGGCATGACCAGATACTCAAAGTGTCCATCTCTAGTGTTAAATGCCGTTTTCCATTCATCCCCCTCTCTGATGCGGATAAGATTATAAGCACCTCTTAAGTCCAGTTTGGTAAAGATGTGGGCACCTTGGAGGCGATCAAAGAGTTCAGAGATGAGAGGTAGGGGGTAGCGGTTCTTTACCGTGATTTTATTAAGACCGCGGTAGTCAATGCAAGGACGTAGGGAGCCATCTTTTTTGGACACAAAGAAAAATCCGGCTCCGGCAGGAGAGGAGGATTTGCGGATAAAGCCCTTTTTTAAATTTTCCTGGATGTACTCAGACATAGCAAGAGTCTCTAGGGCAGAGAGAGGATAAATTCTGCCCCGGGGTGGAGTAGTGCCCGGGAGGAGGTCAATAGGACAGTCATAAGGCCTGTGAGGAGGTAGAGTCTCAGCTTGTTTTTTGCAAAAAACATCCGCAAAGTCCATATAGGCCTTAGGGAGACCGGTTATAGGGGGAACCACAGAGTCACGGCAAGGAGTACTGGGAACCGGTTTAAGGCAGTCCTTGAAACAAGAGGGGCCGCAACTCTTGATCTCTCCAGTGGACCAATCCAGGGTTGGGGAATGGTGTTGAAGCCAGGGTAGTCCAAGGAGAATTTCGGAAGTGCAATTGGGGAGGACCAAAAACTCAATTTTCTCGTGATGAGGTCCGATGCACATTAGGAGGGGCTCCGTGCGGAGACGTATGGTACAGTCCAATCTTTCATTGTTAACACAATTGATGTAGAGGGGTCTGGCGAGACTGGTCACCGGGATGTTGAACCTGTTGATGAGAGAGGCCAGCATAAAATTTCCTGCAGATCCGGAATCCAAGAAGGCCATAGTAGAGAAGGAGAAGGTAGAGGCAGATATCCGCACAGGCACAGTAAGACGTGGAGAAGCAGAGTTGACATCAAGGACTGTCTCACCTTTGTGCGGAGTCAGCGAACGTCTTTCCAGGCGAGGAGGACGGATAGGACAATCCTTCAGGAAGTGTTCGGTACCGGCACAGTACAGGCAGAGATTCTCCATGCGGCGTCGTGTCCTCTCTTGAGGTGTCAGGCGAGACCGGTCGACCTGCATAGCCTCCACGGCGGGAGGCACAGGAACGGATTGCAGGGGACCAGAGGAGAGAGGAGCCGGGGAGAGAAAACGCCTCGTGCGAACAAAGTCCATATCCTGGCGGAGCTCCTGACGCCTTTCGGAAAAACGCATGTCAATGCGAGTGGCTAGATGAATGAGTTCATGTAGGTTAGCAGGGATTTCTCGTGCGGCCAGAACATCTTTAATGTTGCTGGATAGGCCTTTTTTAAAGGTCGCGCAGAGGGCCTCATTATTCCAGGATAGTTCTGAAGCAAGAGTACGGAATTGTACGGCGTACTCGCCAACGGAAGAATTACCCTGGACCAGGTTCAACAGGGCAGTCTCAGCAGAAGAGGCTCGGGCAGGTTCCTCAAAGACACTTCGAATTTCTGAGAAGAAGGAGTGTACAGAGGCAGTGACGGGGTCATTGCGGTCCCAGAGCGGTGTGGCCCATGACAGAGCTTTTCCAGACAGAAGGCTGACTACGAAAGCCACCTTAGACCTTTCAGTAGGAAACTGGTCCGACATCATCTCCAAGTGCAGGGAACATTGGGAAAGAAAGCCACGGCAAAATTTAGAGTCCCCATCAAATTTATCCGGCAAGGATAGTCGTAGGCCTGGAGTGGCCACTCGCTGCGGAGGAGGTGCAGGAGCTGGCGGAGGAGATGATTGCTGAAGCTGTGGTAGTAGCTGCTGTAGCATCACGGTCAGTTGAGACAGCTGGTGGCCTTGTTGCGCTATCTGTTGTGACTGCTGGGCGACCACCGTGGTGAGGTCGGCGACAACTGGCAGAGGAACGTCAGCGGGATCCATGGCCGGATCTACTGTCACGATGCCGGCTGGCAGGAGGTGGATCCTCTGTGCCAGAGAGGGATTGGCGTGGACCGTGCTAGTGGACCGGTTCTAAGTCACTACTGGTTTTCACCAGAGCCCGCCGCAAAGCGGGATGGTCTTGCTGCGGCGGTAGTGACCAGGTCGTATCCACTAGCAACGGCTCAACCTCTCTGACTGCTGAAGATAGGCGCGGTACAAGGGAGTAGACAGAAGCAAGGTCGGACGTAGCAGAAGGTCGGGGCAGGCAGCAAGGATCGTAGTCAGGGGCAACGGCAGGAGGTCTGGAACACAGGCTAGGAACACACAAGGAAACGCTTTCACTGGCACAATGGCAACAAGATCCGGCGAGGGAGTGCAGGGGAAGTGAGGTATAAATAGGGAGTGCACAGGTGAACACACTAATTAGAACCACTGCGCCAATCAGCGGCGCAGTGGCCCTTTAAATCGCAGAGACCCGGCGCGCGCGCGCCCTAGGGAGCAGGGCCGCGCGCGCCGGGACAGGACCGACGGAGAGCGAGTCAGGTACGGGAGCCGGGGTGCGCATCGCGAGCGGGCGCCACCCGCATCGCGAATCGCATCCCGGCTGGAGGCGGTATCGCAGCGCCCCGGGTCAGTGGATCTGACCGGAGCGCTGCAGTAGCGAGAGTGTAGCGAGCGCTCCGGGGAGGAGCGGGGACCCGGAGCGCTCGGCGTAACACACGTAGATTACACTTGCAGCAGCCTCCCTTTGATTTCATTGGGATTTCCGCTGCAAAATTCACGCGTTGGGCGTTCAGGAAATTTATTTTTTTATTCAACTGGTGCCATAAAGTTAAACAGATTTTTAAGCTACGTCTATTTAAGAATCTAAAACCTTCCAGTACTTATCAGCTGCTGTATACTACAGAGGAAGTTCTTTTCTTTTCAAATTATTTTTCAGCCTGACCACAGTGCTCTCTGCTGACACCTCTGTCCATGTCAGAAAAAGTCCAGAACAGGATAGGTTTGCTATGAGGATTTGTTCCTACTCTGGACAGTTCCTGATATGGACAGAGGTGTCAGCAGAGAGCACTGTGGTCAGACAGAAAATAAATAAAAATAAAAAAAGAACTTCCTCTGCAGTATACAGCAGCTAATAAGTACTGGAAGGGTTAAGATTTTTAAACGGAAGTAAATTAAATCTGTTTAACTTTCTGACACCAGTTGATTTAAAAAAAAAAAAAAATTATTGTTTTCCACCGGAGTTCCCCAAATTCATATTATATTAAGTGCCTTTATACAAGGTCTTTAAGAACAACCATGTTTATTTTTTTCATGCTAAAGCCTATGTGGCACAGAATAAAATAATTTTTTTCTGTCGACTAAGCTCCAACATAGCGGAAACATTCTTCTATTGAAGTAACCTGTGATTCTGCTTTACAAACTGTAAGAAATCCATTGATATCTAAGCGGTAACACTTTGCAAAATTCTTCTAAGGCTAAGTTCACACCTCGGAATTTCAGTGCGGAATTCCGCACAGAGATTCCGCAGCAGCAGAGTCCCATTGTATTAAATGGATTCTGTTGCACTGTGCACATGGCGGAACTTCCGTTTCAGATGTTTCTGGCACGGAAATTCCGATTTATGTGTCCGCAGAAAGAATTAATTTTCTGTGCAGACATTCTGACGTGCACATAACCTTAAAATTACTACGACACACCTGTATCATGACTTGAACTGCCAGCTTGTTTTAGGTCACACATATAATTTTTTATTTTACATACTAGATGAGTACCCGGCGTTGCCTGGTTTTTCCTTCCTAATCCTTGTTGGGGAGGAAGCTTTTGACCTCATATCCCATTCTCATATCTTGTCCACATATTTTGTCATCATATCTCAAACTTATATCCTGTCCTCATATCTGATCTTCATATTCTAACCTCATATCTTGTCCTTATATTCTGTCTTCATATCCATTCCTCATATCCCGACCTCATATTCCAACCTCATATCTAATCCTCATATCCTGTCCTCATATCTCGACTTTACATCCCGACCTCATATCTCATCCTCATATCCCATCTTCATATCACAACCTTTATCCGATCTTTATATCCCGTCCTCATGTGGGGCTGAGTTGTGATGTAGATATTGCAAGATGGAAATAGAAGGGGACGTGGCTTTGTGGGAGTGGTTGGGTTTTGCAAGCCAGACAAATGCACAAAAATGGTACAAAATAAAAGGGGTTTGGCCTAAAGGGTGGGCGTGTTTTTGCGAGGCATGGCGTGGTATGTGTGGAGGGTGTGGCGCCGGACTGATGCACTCATGGACTTGAACCAAAAACCCCATTCTACACATAAGAGGGGGGGTTAGGGTTAATTAACCTCTTAAGGCGACCCTGCGTCATATCAGGTCGGTCCCAGCGGCTAACGGTACGCGGGACCCGCGGCTAATACCAGACATCACTGATCACGGTAATGCCTGATATTAACCCATCAGACGCGGAAATCAAAGTTGATCGCTGTGTATAAAGTAAAAAAAAAAGCATTCCTGGGAGCTTAGTCGTGCTGATCAGGACCACCGTGGTGAAACCGCGGTGTCCCGATTAGCTGTTAGGACACGGGGAGGGTCCCTACCTGCCTCCTCGTTGTCCAATCGCCGATTCACTGCTCCGTGCCTGAGATCCAGGCAGCAGCAGTGGAGCACCGATAACACTTATCAATGCAAAACTATGGCATAGCATTGATCAGTGTCTGCAATCAATGTACAGGGGGGGCCATTTATATGGATACACCTTAATAAAATGGGAATGGTTGGTGATATTAACTTTCTGCTTGTGGCACATTAGTATATGTGGGGGGGGGGGGACTTTTCAAGATGAGTGGTGACCATGGCGGCCATATTGAAGTCGGCCATTTTGAATCCAACTTTTGTTTTTTCAATAGGAAGAGGGTCATGTGACACATCAAACTTATTGGGAATTTCACAAGAAAAACAATGATGTGCTTGGTTTTAATGTACTTTATTCTTTCATGAGTTATTTACAAGTTTCTGACCACTTATAAAATGTGTTCAATGTGCTGCCCATTGTGTTGGATTGCCAATGCAACCCTCTTCTCCCACTCATACACTGATAGCAACACCGCAGGAGAAATGCTAGCACAGGCTTCCAGTATCCGTAGTTTCAGGTTCTGCACATCTCGTATCTTCACAGCATAGACAATTGCCTTCAGATGACCCCAAAGATAAAAGTCTAAGGGGGTCAGATCGGGAGCCCTTGGGGGCCATTCAACTGGCCCACGATGACCAATCCACTTTCCAGGAAACTGTTCATCTAGGAATGCTCGGACCTGACACCCATAATGTGGTGGTGCACCATCTTGCTGGAAAAACTCAGGGAACGTACCAGCTTCAGTGCATAAAGAGGGAAACACATCATCATGTAGCAATTTCGCATATCCATTGGCCTTGAGGTTTCCATTGATGAAGAATGGCCCCACTATCTTTGTACCCCATATACCACACCATGCCATCAATTTCTGTGTTCCAACAGTCTTGGAGGGATCTATCCAATGTGGGTTAGTGTCAGACCAATAGCGGGGGTTTTGTTTGTTAACTTCACCATTCACATAAAAGTTTGCCTCATCACTGAACAAAATCTTCTGCCTAAACTGAGGGTCCTGTTCCAATTTTTGTTTTTCCCATTCTGCAAATTCAGTGCGCCGATCTGGGTCATCCTCGTTGAGATGGGTGCCATTTGTGAGCAGCTAACATCCGCCGAAGGGATGTTCGACTAATGCCACTCTCCAATGACATGCAGCGAGTGCTACGCTGTGGGCTCTTGCTGAATGAAGCTAGGACAGCCACTGATGTTTCTTCATTAGTGACAGATTTCATGCATCCACATTTTGACAAATTCAACACTGAACCAGTTTCACGAAACTTAGCCAGCAGTTTGCTAACTGTAGCATGGGAGATGGTGGTCTCGTAGGGTGTCTTGCATTGAAATCTGCTGCAATGACCCGGTTACTGCGCTCACCAGACATGAACACAATTTCTATCCGCTCCTCACGTGTTAACCTCGACGACATGTCAATGGCTGTAAACAAAGAGAAACTTGTAAATAGCTCATGAAAGAATAAAGTTACATTAAAACCACGCACATCATTGTTTTTCTTGTGAAATTCCCATTAAGTTTGATGTCACATGACCCTCTTCCTATTGAAAAAACAAAAGTTGGATTGTAAAATGTCCGACTTCAAAATGGCCGCCATGGTCACCACCCATCTTGAAAAGTTTCCCCCCTCACATATACTAATGTGCCACAAACAGGAAGTTAATATCACCAACCATTCCCATTTTATTAAGGTGTATCCATCTAAGGGGGCTATAACATTGCAAAAAAAAAAAAGTGTAAAAAAATAGTTAATAAATGTGATTTAACCCCTTCCCTAATAAAGGTTTTAATCCCCCTGATTTTCCCATTTAAAAAAAAACAAAACTATATATATAAAAATAAATATAAACATATGGGGTATCGCTTGCGAAAATGTCCGAACTATAAAAATATATTGTTAATTAAACCGCACGGTCAATGGTACGTAAAATGCAGGTAAAAAATTCCAAAGTCCAAAATAGCGTCATTTTGTTTACTTTTTATACTATAAAAAAATTAATTAAAAGCAATCAAAAAGTCAAAACAAGACAAAAACTTCAGATCACAACGCAAAAAAAATAGCTCTCATACATGCAGAAAATTTTTTTTTCAAATTAAATTATAGGGGTCAGAAGATGACATTTTTAAATGTATTAATTTCTGTGCATGTTTTTATGATTTTTTCCAAAAGTAAAACAAATTCAAACCAATATAAGTAGGGTATCATTTTAATTGTATGGACCTACGGAATAAAGAGAAGATTTTTTTCTATTTTGTCCCACAAATATAATTTTTTTTGTTTTGCCATAGATTTTTGGATAGAATTACTGATGCCATTACAAAGTAGAATTGGTGGCACAAAAAACAAGCCATCATATGGGTCTGTAGGTGCAAAATTGAAGGGGTTGTGATTTTTAAAAGGTAAGGAGGAAAAAACTAAAGTGCAAAAACTGAAAAACACTGAGTCCTTAAAGGGGTCCCCCCCAGACATCATATCCCCTATCCAAGGATAGGGGATAAGATGTCTAATTGCAGGAGTCCCGCTGCTAGGGACCCTCGCGATCTCTCCTGCATCTCCCAAGTCATCAGCTCTAGGTTTGCTCCGTGGCTGATGACTCACGATACAGGGATCGGCGGCTCGTGATTTCATGGCTCCGCTCCCTCATGACATCACACCACGCCCCTTTAATGCAAGTATATGTGAGGGGGCGTGACTGTTGCCACGCCTCCTCCCATAGACTTGCATTAAGGGGGCGGGATGTGACGTCAGGAGGGGCGGATCCGTGACCTCAGGAACCACCGACCCCTGTCATCAGCCACGGAGCAAACTTAGCTCTGGAGAGCTGATGACTTGGGGAGCTGCAGGAGTGATCACGGGGGGCCCCGACAGCGGGACCCCTGCGATCAGACATCTTATCCCCTATCCTTGGATAGGGGATAAGATGTCTAGGGCCAGAGTACCCCTTTAAGTAGGGGTAGTTAAGGGTTAAATTAACTATGCTATATTTTCAGTTGACATATAAGTAATAGGGATAAGTTAATCGAATCTGACGGATCCAAATTCATTACGGCTTTAAGGAAAAATTTGATTTGCAACGAATGCGAATATCGCCGCTATTCGATCATGAATATTGCATCATTGAACTCCATTTAGTGCGATCCAGGCTCCAGGGCATCTAAAATGGTGGATTCACATGTGAGGACATGAGGCATGGAATCCTGGGAAGGTGGGAACAAGGGTCGGCGGGATGACCGTAAATCACATGCAGCATGCAGCCTATCAGCAGTCAGCCACCCCTGTGAGGTCACAGCTGTGGTAGCCCTTGGGGGGTGTATGGTAGGGATGGTATGAGGTTGGTATATGTGGGGTTAATAGTAACCCAGTCACTCGTGACGCCAGGGTGAGGGCTGGTATGCTGAATCTATGTTCCGGCCTATCACTATCGCCGCCCTTCCCAGAAGCGATAGGTGCAATGAAATGACTGAAGGTCCACAAGCAGATTTAACTTGAACTTGAATAACTTTACTGCAGGGCTTGCAATGTCCAATGCGTATTAACAGTCTCATATAACAGTTCTTAGGTTGCTTAGCAACTGGCAGAAGTTGCGGGCCTTGCATTAAACTTATAGTCTTTGAATTGAGGGAGTGATGTGCAGATCTGTCCGGATTTAAGGGAAATATTGGGTCTGGTGATACTGCAGAGTGCTTAGGGGATGACACACTCTATAGTTTATATCATTCAGCCGTTGCCGCAAGGCTCAGGCCTAACTCACTGCGATTACTGCTATACAGGTCTTGCTTGCTTGCTATCCCAGGAACAAGAGAGAGATAAGATGGCCGCCGCTCCCTTATATGGGCAGGGGGCGTGGCGATTTTGATTGGTCCGAACGTCTGCCACTCACTTTACATGGTATCATGGGATTGCATACATCACAGGATCTATATACATTGCAAAATCCAAAATGAGGCTTGAGATACCAAAGTGAGGCCTGGAACGCATCCAGAATGAGGCTTGGAACGCATCACATGACCCGAAGGCCCTGCGACACCATGGAAACAAGTAATTAACCATTTATATGCAGAAATAATGCTATATACATTATTCTATGGATAAATTAGGAATCCATACACTATAATAGAGGCGACTAGGGGTGGACTGACTAACAGAGATTGCTAAGTCCTAGGGACTCTGGCTACGGCGACCCATAGATAAATAAGTACCGTATGAAATGCGGTACTGGGACACCACACAGCCCTATATAATCTGCAGCCATCTTGCGGCCAGCCCCTTCAATCATTACACTGCAGAGAAATAGGACAGACAGCCTGTGTGTGTGTGTGTTACAGCAGAGAAAAGCGCATTCCAGCATTGTTTAACATCATCCTAGTCACATCAGTGTTCTATTACAGAGAGAGAGGGACAGATAGAAGTGTGTGTTGCACAGACAAGCATTTTTACAGCAGCGATTCACCTCCCAGAATCTGTGAAAGGCCAGGCAAAAGTACACACTTGCTGCTGTTGTAAACAAGTACTGTTTTAAGTGTACTGGAGCGCATTGTCCTTCCCTCATAATTGCATACCACATACGTACATCTAAGTGGTGTACCATTTTGTTCCTGTTAAAGTCTTAAGGGCCTAGATACTGTGAAAGGCCAGCCAAAAGTACACACCTGCTGGTGTTGTAGACAAATACTGTTTTAAGCGTAGTGGAGCGTATTGTACTCCCTCATATACGCACTTATTATGTCAGGCAGAGAAGTGCCAGGACATGCACAGAGGAGTGGAAGAGGACTAAATTAATCAGGCAGAAGTCGCAGCAGACTAGGGGCGAGTGGCAGCAGGAGTAGTAGTGAGAGCCCTGAGCTCCCGGTATCAGCTAGAGGTCGTGTCTCGACCAGCAACCATCCACCGTCATCAATTGGTTAGCGTGGTCATCCACTTCATCACAAGTGACATCTGACACCCCCAGTCAATAGTTGGTTGGTTCCTCAGACACAGCCCTCAGTTGGCATGGGGCGGGAGCAGTCCCTGTCCTCCCATTGCTTCTGTCCTATGCTGTTCCCTTCCCCACAGAAGTATCTTATGCTGTGGGATCAGCTCCACTATTTAGTCAGGACGATATACTAGAGGACAGTCAGCAGCTACTGAACGAAGCTAAACAGCTAAAAGTCATTCATCAAGAAAACGAATTATGGCTTACTCCATGAAAACTGGAAATGGGAACCACGGTGATCGACAACGGGAATAACATCTTGTCTGCACTGCGACAAGGAAGCCTAATATGGACATGAAAAAGCAGGTTCCTCTGTATTAAGGTGCTGGTCCCTAGGGCTTTTTTATTTCCATATTGTGCCCGTACCGGATAGACTGACATCATTCTGGGAAATTCCTCGTGGCTACTTTCTTTCAAGACTCCACTGTAGGTATTATGCCCTGAGCGCAACACCTGAGGGTAAGGACCCTATATTGTCGTCACTTTATCTGTACCTCCAAACGGTCTGCAAGACATCCTAACAATGGGAAGGAAATTTTGCATGCACTTCAGCCACTTGTACACCACAAAGCACACCCTCCTTGAGCTGCAGCATCAGAACGGTATCTCCCAACATAGTCTGATTTGCAACGTTTCCACACGTTGGAATTCCACCCTCCATATGTTTGACCGACTATACGAACAGAGAAAAGCCATCACTGATTTCTTGATGATACAAGTTGATAAAGGGACTCCCCAGTGTAACTTCAATGCTGTTTGCTCATGCCCTTTGAGAAAACCACATTATTAGTAAGTCGCCAGGATTACGGGATGAACAACGTCATTCCACTGCTTCATTTCCTACAAGTGTTGGAAACGATGGCTGATTTAGGCACTGGAGACGTGGTGCCTACATTTCACTGCCACATGAGCCCTGTGGGGGCTGAACTGGAGGAGGAGGGGGATGGGGAGGGGCACAGTGGAGCACAGTTTAAGTTTCGGAAAAATGGGCGGTTTTTCTAGTCATCTGACAGGAGAGGAGGAGCAGGAGCAGCTAGAGGAGATAGAGGGTTATGAGCAAGGCGAGACAGAGGACCCAGACACATTATGACAGTATGCAGTGGAGATGGAGGCAGGGAGTCCCTCCAAGTCACTTGCACAAATGGCACGATGCATGCTCACTTGCTTGCATAGTCACTGCCGAATTGTCACCATTCGGCAGCGGGATGAATTCTGGCTCTCGACCTTATTGGACCCTTGCTACCGGCACAAAATGGGGGCCTTTTTTACACACACTGAGATGGAGGACAAACTGACCTACTCCAGAGACATCCTACGTAGTCAGTTGGCCGATGCCTATCTGCGCCTTCGTCCATCCTCTCGCAGGTCTGACTCGGGGGGGCCCTCTGCGCATGGCTGCTGGGGAGGGGTGGGGTGGCAGATGCAGTATCAGCTCCATCAGCAGCAGCCTGAGTCTACAGTCGCTGATGAGTAGCTTTCTTCACCCGCATAATGAAGCAACTTATCATCAGCAGCAGGTAGACCTGGAGCAGGACTTGAACCAGCAGGTGGTTGCATAGCTTGACATGACCATGCCAACACACCTTGAAGATCTGCTGGACTTCTGGGCAGCCAAATTTGATTTGTGGCTGCAACTGGCTGAGTTTGCCCTGGAAAAGCTGTACTGCTGGCCAGTAGTATGCCATCAGAGCGGGTATTTAGTACGGCGGGGGCCATAGTTACCCCAAGGAGAACTCATATGTCCACGAAAAATGTGGAGAGACTGACCTTTGTGAAGATGAATCAGGCATGGATCAGCCAGGATTTCCACCCACCAATGCCTGATGCATCAGAGTAGATTGACCATGGTGCCACACCAACACTTCACAATTATGGATAGTGCAAAACATATTTAAGGCGGTGCTGCCCAGTTACAGACATTCTTCCACATCAGACCACAAGTAAGTATTGAGGATATGCATTAGCTAAAACTTAACTTTTCTTAGGATAAAATATGTGTACCCACATTTTTTTTTTTAAATTACACAAAAGGAAAGGGGTGTAAAAAACACCATATGCCACCTACACCACCAAGTATTGATGTGATGCAAAGACCTCTAAAAGGTGGAAGGGAACAACGTATGGTTTATTGTAACTTGTGGGGGTAAAAACTTCTCCTGTAAGGCCCTACTCTCGCATTATTACTTTCCTTCTTGGCAGGTGTTGCTCGCCCTAAAAAGGGCAGTCCCACACAGGAAGCTCTACCTATTTCCACCTACAAACACTGCCATTTCCCAGGGTTTTTAGGTGGACATAGGGAGAGTTTCCTGTGTGGGGCCGCCCTTTTTAGGGCGAGTAACACTTGCCAAGAAGGGAATTAATAATGCTAGAGTAGAGTCTTACAGGTGAAGTTTTTACCTCCACTGGTTACAATAAACCATATGTTGTTCCCTTCCACCTTTTAGAGGTCTTTGCATCACATCAATACTTGGTGGTGTAGGTGGCACTTGGTGTTTTTTTGCACACCTTTCCTTTTGTTTGATTTAAAAAAAAATTTGTGTCCATATATTTCATCCTAAGAATATTATTAAAAGTTAAGTTTTATGTAATGCATATCCTAACACTAACACTTTTAGAAAAGAGACCGTTTTCTTCTGCCTTCCTGACTCAGTTACTATTTTGATCTTGCCAACTGCCTGATTCCACACATCTGATGCCAAGTTCTCCTTTTTTCACCCACCTTCATCACTGGGTACTGGTATAGCCACCCACCCCCCCACTATGTCACCGGGTCACTTTCAGGACTCCTGATGCTGCTGATGCAGGTTTCATACTGCCACCATATGTTCTCCTCATACTCATGCCAGCTCCAGACTGTCTCATTCTGCAACTGTATGGTCTCCTCATGATTCCACCACCTCCAGGCTGTGCCATTCAGCCACTATATGGTCTCCTCATGCTGCCACCAACTCCAGGCTGTCATTCAGCCACTATATGGTCTCCTCATGCTGCCACCAACTCCAGGCTGTCATTCAGCCACTATCACATCTCATGCTGCCGCCAACTCTTGGCTGTGTCATTCAGTCACTATGTGGTCTCATCATGCTGCTGCCAATTCCAGGCTGTGTCATTCAGCAACTATATGGTCTCTTCATGCTGCCACCACCTCCAGGCTGTCATTCAGCCACTATATGGTGTCCTCCTGCTGCTGCCAACTCCAGGCTGTGTCATTCAGCCACTCTATGGTCTCCTCATGATGCCACCAACTCCAGGCTGTATCATTCAGCCACTATATGGTCTCTTCATGCTGCTGCCAACTCCAGGCTGTGTCATTCAGCCACTATATGGTCTCCTCATGCTGCCGCCAACTCCAGGCTGTGTCATTCAGCCACTATATGGTCTCCTCATGCTGCCACCAACTCCAGGCTGTGTCATTCAGCCACTATATGGTCTGCTCTTGCTGTTACCACCTTCAGGCTGTGTCATTCAGGCATTATATGGTCTCCTCATACTGATGCCACCTCCAGGCTCTGTCATTGTGCCACTCTGCGACAGTGATTCTAATAAGGACGCCTCTAATCTGCATGTCATACTGAATAACAGTATAATTAACACATGTACCAAGTTTTATTGAAACATCTTCATCCGTTTAGAAGTGATGATGGAACATACACACATAATATACACACGTACACACATTGGGGGACATTTATCAATGTTGGTGTAAGGTAGAATAGATTTTACCCCTGTTTGCTTGGTGTATTGTTTGCACAGATGCCCAAAATTTACCAAAAGGGTGCACAGGACTTGATAAATTTTGTGCAATTATAGAAACCAGTGAGCTGCAGAGATCGGTTTAAGCTTTGTGCTCTAGCATCTGACGCTTTTGTACTTGTCCTATTAGGTGGGGTAGGTTTGCGCAAAAAAAGTAGGCTTTGTACAAAAAAAAATGCTTCTAAATTAAATTTGCGTAAATAATAAATACAGCTCCACTGCAAAAATTGGGGTACTGTGCACCAAACAGTAGACAAATTTGAAAGGTGTTCTACCGAAAATTGCACACCAAAAATTTGAACATTTAGAACATTGAAGTGGTGTGAAACCAGTGATAAATGTCCCCCACTGAGTTTTATATATATATATATATATATATATATATATATATATATATATATATAGATTACATTGCAGTAAATAAAATGTGCAAGTCCTTTGTTTCTATCATTTTATTTCATTATCATTATAATAATAAGTATTGCAATGTATTCTAAATTCCTGAAGCATAGATATGTTTATTATGATTATTATTGTAATTATTACTATTTTTTAATAAAATAAAATATATTTACTTTTTCCCCCCTGTATATTAAGTATCAATTGCATATACTTTGCCTCTTGGCCATTATGGAAATGTCATGGGGTTTAATTGACAGCTGTGAATAGCAGCACCTGCAAACAGCTCAGGGCTTGTTCCTGTGGTCTGGCAGCATTCTTACTTTATGCTTTAAATAAAGGCTTACTCACTGAGACAGAAATACCTGACAATGGATGATTGATGATTGCCCATCACGCAATGGCTGACATCTCCCATTCACAGGGCCCATGTACGGCCTTTCATTAATTACATCCTCGCCTCTAAAAACAGGTTTGATAGATATCAAACGTATCCAGAGGTTCTAAATATACTTAATAAATGGTAATGATTTTATCTGCATAGGAAACGCTTTTTGTACCTGAGACCATTTTTACATATTTGAAAATAGAATATTTATGTAAATACATACCAAGGGGGTGTAGCTGTTCTCCTGGACAAGATCCAGATGTGTGTGGAGTCTCAAGGGGAAAAAGTGTGAGAATTAAAGGCGATCTGCAGCCATAGACCGCTTATGTGGATAGGGGATGTGTCTGATCGCTGGGGGTCCAACTGCTGGGACCTCCCACAATCTCCCATATGGGACCCCGGAACTGCCACAGCTAATGTTTGTGTCGTTGACCTCACTAAGAGGTCAACATACATGCCTCCAATCAGCTCTCTGGGAGAGGCGGGGATGCACAAATGCTGCATCTCCGCCTCTCCAATAGAGATACATGAGGAGGACATGCTGTAGCTGACACGCCTCCTGCATGGGCAGAGCCCCCTCCCCATACAGGAGATCGCGGGGGGGGGGGGGCGGGGGGGTGCAGGTGCCAGCATTTGGATTGTAATTGGCATAAGGGAGAGTTAGCAGGAAAACCATGCAAAACCATGCTTTTTATGGGGACTGCAAAGTTAGCAGGTGGCTATTGGAATCCTGGTGATCTCTTTTGCACATTGCACAGCCTTTTACCAAGCATGCACATGCAATATCTATAAATCACTTTTAGAAAAATTCTGTCAAGGAGCCATGGGTGACTGCCAAATTTTTCTACATAGATTCATCTTTTCATGGCAAATTATATTATTATTTTTTTTATAAGCATTTATCATTCATTATTTTGCGGTAAGATCATTGCCAATTTTTCTATATTGATAGTGTACAGATACAAGATTTGGCATTTATGGCTTCAGTTTTGTGTTGGCATTACAGTTAATATGTTGTTGACATGTTGCAATGCCAAAGAGTTTCAACCGAGCCCAGTAACAACAGCCTTTGCTTTGTATATTGCAGATAAAGGTTTTAGGGTTTGAGTTTAAAGGGTACCTGTCACCATATTAAACTTTTAATATATTGTTTCTTATGTAATTGTAAAACATTTTGCTATTTACTTGCTTTTAACCCCTTAAGGACCGGGGTTTTTTCCGTTTTTGCATTTTCGTTTTTTGCTCCTTGCCTTTAAAAAATCATAACTCTTTCAAATTTACACCTAAAAATCCATATGATGGCTTATTTTTTGCGCCACCAATTCTACTTTGTAATGACGTCATTCATTTTGCCCAAAGATCTATGGTGAAGCGGGAAAAAAAATCATTGTGCGACAAAATTGAAAAAAAAATGCTGTTTTGTAACTTTTGGGGGCTTCCGTTTCTACGTAGTAAATTTTTCGGTAAAAATAACACCTGATATGTATTCTGTAGGTCCATACGATTAAAATGATACCCTACTTATATAGGTTTGATTTTGTCAGACTTCTGGAAAAAATCATAACTACATGCAGGAAAATTAATACGTTTAAAATTGTAATTTTCTGACCCCTATAACTTTTTATTTTTCCGTGTATGGGGCGGTATGAGGGCAAATTTTTTGCGCCGTGATATGAAGTTTTTAACGGTACCATTTTTGCATTGATAGGACTTATTGATCACTTTTTATTCATTTTTAAATGATATAAAAAGTGACCAAAAATGCACTATTTTGGACTTTGGAATTTTTTTGCGCGCACGCCATTGACCGAGCGCTTTAATTAATGATATATTTTTATAATTCGGACATTTCCGCACGCGGTGATACCACATATGTTTATTTTTATTTTTATTTACACTGTGTTTTTTTTTTTTTATTGGAAAAGGGGGGTGATTCAAACTTTTAATAGGGGAGGAGTTAAATGATCTTTATTCACTTTTTTTTTCACTTTTTTTTTTGCAGTGTTATAGGTCCCATAGGGACCTATAACACTGCACACACTGATCTTCTATGTTGATCACTGGTTTCTCATAAGAAACCAGTGATCAGCGATTCTGCCGCATGACTGCTCATGCCTGGATCTCAGGCACTGAGCAGTCATTTGGCGATTGGACAGCGAGTAGGCAGGAAGGGGCCCTCCCGCTGTCCTGTCAGCTGTTCGGGATGCCGCGATTAGCCGCGGCTATCCCGAACAGCTCGACTGAGCTAGTCGGGAACTTTCACTTTCACTTTTAGCCGCGCGGCTCAGCTCTGAGCGCGCGGCTAAAGGGTTAATAGCGCGCGGCGCCGCGATCGGCGCTGCGCGCTATTAGAGGCGGGTCCTGGCTTCACTATGACGCCGGGCCCGCCGTGATATGACGCGGGGTTACTGTGTAACCCCGCGTTATATCAGAAGAGCAGGACCAAGGACGTACCGGTACGTCCTTGGTCCTTAAGGGGTTAAAATTCTCAACATTTATATGTTTTTAATGTGATTGAAAAAACGGCCACCAGGTGGCTCTGTTCATTTCTTTGCTGGCCTGGAAGGAGACCAAACTCAGGGAGTGTGTGCAGGCCATGGCAAGGAACAGCTCTCCCAGGCTTCAGTGACGTCATGCCTGCTGGGGAATGCCCACTTGCTCCTGCTGGGAGCTCACACAATGTGAGCAAGGGAACGGTATGATACGGAGCTTTTTAAAGCTCGGAAAATTGTTTTAAGGACAAGAGGGTTGTTAGGAGTAGTTAGGGAATATAATCTGAGTAAGTTTAGAAAATATGGTTTGATGACAGGTACTCTTTAAAGGGATATTCCAGGAATTATTTTTATCTGATTATGCTACAGGGGCTGTAAAGTTAGTGTAGTTCATAATATAGTGTTTGTACCTGTGTTTGACAGTTTTCTCACAATTCTTCTGTGATTTTAACCCCAATATTTATTTTTAACAGCATACAAATGACTGTCTCGGATTTTTCCCAGATTGCAATGTGGCGTAGAACAGACTCACTAGTCAGCTGATGACAGGGAGCCTGTCTGCTTCAATTGGTAGAGGGATTGCTCGGTGGGAGAGAGATCAACTGCAACTAATACAACAGCTGTAGGCACCCAGATTGAAAACCCAAGGTCTTTTGAATGGATGCAGCTCATTTATGTTTCAATAGGTGGGATGGCTGATGTGTGGGAGGGAGGAAATGGAATTGTGGGATTTGTAGTCAAAAATAGAAAAGTCAAACAGGAAATACAAGTTCACAAAAAGCTAGCCACAGTGTTATGGTAATCTCATGACCTAGTCATTTAGCCCCAAGACAAGCGCATATCCTTCCTAAGCATTCCATTACTGCCAGCCAGGTACGTACTAAAATCACCTTATGGTGGATAACCCCTTTAATGTTTTATCTACAAACTTTTATTTACTAATCCTTAACCTATTTACTTTTATTAATTAAAAACTAACTTTCCACAAAAATTCCCTGTATGCCGCTAGGTCCATACCACTTTTTTGTATCAATTTAATTTTGCTGTATGCAAAAAATTGATCTGTTACGGTCAGTTTTATTTTATAATGTAAGTCAATGGGAACATATTACTAGGGGGTTCACCAATCCCTTCTTATCCTGTGTCTATATTAAAATATTTATTTTATTAAATTCAATTAAACATATGAAGTGAGTGCAAATGGATTAAAACTACAGTCTCTTATGTCATTATTTATAAGATTCCTTGACATAAAAAATGGTGCATGGTAGCATTAACCGGTGGTAGGGCTCTTGTGTGTACAAATAATGATCAGTAGTATCAGCGTATGAGACTAGAAATATCCCCTTTATTTATAGGGTCATATGATTTGCATACAAAGTTAGAGTTCGTAGTTCTTCAACCACTCAGACAGGATATCCCACTAGCCTGTTGTGCACTATAGGCTATGGGCCTAGCATGGCATTAGCCACCAAACAATAAAGCTACCTATCTGCTAGCTGTGAGTTTTGTTTTAATTTACAGGGAGACAAAGAGAACTGCTGCTAAAATGAACACTGTCCACACCTACATGTTTCACCACTCAAGTGGGTTTTTCTCAAGGAGACTAACTGACTTCATATGTTTTAATTGCATTTAATTAATTAAGTAATTTTATATAGACACATGATAAGAAGGAATTGATGAACCCCCTGGGGTTCTGCGTTGTAATTCAAACTTTTTGTAGGACACTCTCCAAAGCAGGAGGAGCATGGAGGTAATTGTAGAGCAGTATTAGGCAGTGTAGCTGTAAATCCAGTGATGGAGGGAGACAAAGCACTCACTAGAACATTATCAATGTCTCTGTTTGTCTCTGCCTCTGTCTTCCTCCAGGAGCTCCCTCCTCCTCCTCCTCCTACCCCTCACTTCTCCATACACTTCTATCAACTGCTGCTGTAATCTGATCTCTCAGTGAACTGATAACCTGTTTTCATCTCTACCTCTCTGAAGACATATTTTAACTGTAAATTGAAAGTGAGTAATCAAGAAGAGTAGGAAAGTAGTCTGATAAGCAGAGAAAGAGGCATTTTTTTGTAATAAGGTATATCGCAAACTTCTTATCTCTTCATGTACTGCTGATTTATAGGATACATGTGAAGCAATGGTTACTCTTTAAGCTTTTCACGGGGCCCAGCAAAATTGATTATCTGCTCGTATAATGAACAAACTAGGTATTTCAATGGACACTGTCAGATTCAAAAACTTTTTATATGTTGTACATCTTGGAAAAAACATTAACCTTTCTAATATGCTTCATAAGATAATTTTCTTTTCTTTTTATAGAAATCATGGCTTATATAAGAACTGCCCCATGCTAAGTAAGGGACTTCACTTTATTGTGTCCATATGCCCTGATAAAATGTACAGATATGGACTGCCTTTTGTGGATAACCAATTTTATTATTTATAGTTATCTTTTTTTTTTTTTTACCATAAGTTGTAAAATAGCTGCAGAGTTTTTGTGGGGCCTTATGAAGGTCCATGAGTATCAAATATCTTTAGTTTAGTATACTTATACCTTACAAGTAATTTATTATTTCATTCTATGTTGTAAATAACATCACACTTGTATTCCCTGTGTCTCCCGGCTGGATCTCTCCTGTCAACGTGATGGCGAGAACTCTGGAAAAAAAAAAAAGTTGAAGAATGGTGTAAAGCCAGGTGGTTGACGCGTCTCATTTTCCTGTCACATGTCTCCAGTCTCGGTGGTGGCCTACTGACAAATGACGCCGTTGGCTGATCACAGACATCTTGTGCTGGAGCTTTTCCTTTCACTTTGGGCATACAAGCAATATTCATTTTATGTACTGTTAGGTATCACGTTATTGCTTTGCTGTTTTATTTGTTGCAATATTACATTTCGAGTGCTGCCGAATATTTTGATACATTAAATATAAATGATAATCATCAGAATCTGAAACACACACATATAAATGGTTTATTATAGTTCCAATGGGAAATATTTTTCATGGAAATCTGGAACACTCAGCTAAGATATGAAAGTCATATTTTACGTAAAGGTTGATGGATCGTCGAAAATGCCTCTCGGTAGTGTAGTGGAGGGAATACAGAATAGGGACTTAAGAAATAGGTTGGTATTCAATAAAGTACCAAAATATTCCCCTTTTGGGTTCTCCGTAGCTTAACATTCCCAGAATTGTCCCAGCTTATGGCTGTAAAATATATTATTGCCTTTTTTAATGCATATTTTCAGAGAATGCCGACTTCTTATATGTAGAGATTTAAGAATTTAATTCAAAAATATTAATATGATAATTCTTCGAAGCTGCTCTTCAAAATTTATATACTGGATGTGGCAGCTTTTATGAAGCGAACAATGTTCAGTAAGGGTTTTATTTAATTCCTGTAAAACGAATAGAATCTATAGATATGTCATCTGTTCTATATTTCATTAGGTATAATAGTGTTGGTAAGATTGTGTTGGAAATATTTGTCAAGAACAAAAAAAAAAAAAAAAAAATATATATATATATATATATATATATATATATATATATATATATATGTAATCTCAAAACAAAGGCAATAAAGAAATGCTGAGTTACTCTCTAAATAAAATGCAATCCAGTATGGTGACATGCCTACATTATTATAACTATTTGGTGAGTAGTCTTAAGGAAAATAAAAGAGATGCTTTAACCACTATAAGTCCTCAAATATGTGAAAAATATGGAACAAATGAATTCTGAATATGTATTAACTATGCAATTCATCACAATGACATGCATAAAGTGCTAGCTGAATCCCTTAAGGGCACAGGCAATTAAAATGTTTCAACTAATGGGTGGTTTCATTTTTATGCTGTACACTTTAAAGGGGTACTCCGCCCATAGACATCTTATCCCCTATCCAAAGGATAGAGGATAAGATGTCTGATTGGGGGGTCTGGCTGCCCCCCTGCGAGCTCTGTGCTGGCTCCCCGTATTATGAGGATAAGATGTCTGATCGGGGGGTCTGGCACCCCCTACGATCCCCCTGCAATCTCTGTGCTGGCTCCCCAAATTATGTTTGGAGCGCTGGGTTCGGGCGACTGTGTTCGTGATGTCACACCATGCCCCCTCATAATGTCATGCCACACCCCCTCCATTTGGCCACACCCCTGCGATCAGACATCTTATCCACTATCCTTTGGATAGGTGATAAGATGTCTAGAGGTGGAGTACTCCTTTAAGGTAAAACTCACACAGTTGCCCAGATCTATCAATCAGACTAAAACCCTATTTGTCTGTCTTTTCATATCTTAAAGCGTAAGGAGCAGAGGATAATATGTATATAATCATCTGCTTCTCTTTCATATTGCATGATGGGTCTACAAATCTCAGCCAGTCGTGCAGTGACTCTGACTGGGATAGTGATTACATATATATATATATATATATATATATATATATATATATATATATATGATCCTCTTACATATTGCATGACTGGCTGGGATTTGTATTCCCTGTTGTGTATGCCCTATAGAGGTGTGGTGAACTACAACCCCCAGGAGGCTACAGAGGCAACATGCTGGTGTTATTCCACAGACTGAAGACTCCTGAATGACACATTCTGCGAGTTTGTGTGTGTATGCCAGTGTATCCCAACCAGGGCTGAGTTATATTAGTTGCTGTGTATAACGCAGGTTTCCTGGGGCTGCAAGGGGGAGAACGGACTGCACGGGCTGGTTTCTGGTTTTTCATGGGGTGCTCATAAGCCCCAAGAAGAGGACATAGAAATGAATGGGGTTTGTACAGGAGATGAACATCACTGTATGAACCCTGTGTATTTATATGTCAGCATTCTTACAGGGAAGCAGAGATGCACGGGGTTCACACAGGGAAGCAGAGATGCACGGGGGTTCATACAGGGAAGCAGAGATGCACAGGGTTCATACAGGGAAGCAGAGATGCACAGGGTTCATACAGGGATGTAGAAATGCACATGGTTCACACAGGGGAGCAGAAATGCACGGGGTTCATATAGAGTATTAGAAATGCACGGGGTTCATACAGGGAAGCAGAAATGCACGGGTTTCCTACATGGGAGAAGAAATGCACGGGGTTCATATAGGGGAGCAGAAATGCACGGGGTTCATACAGAGAATTAGAAATGCACGGGGTTCATACAGGGAAGAAGAAATGCACAGGGTTCATACAGGGGAGCAGAAATGCACGGGATTCATACAGAGAATAAAAAATGCACGGGGTTCATGCAGGTGAGATAAAATGCACAGGGTTCATAAAGGAATGTAGAAATGCACATGGTTCATACAGGGGAGCAGAAATGCACGGGGTTCATAAAGGGGAGCAGAAATACACAGGGTTCATACAGAGGAACAGAAATGCATGGGGTTCATACAGGGGAGCAGAAATGGATGGGGTTCATACAGGGAAGCAGAAATGCACGGGGTTCATACAGAGAAGCAGAAATGCACGGGGTTCATACAGGGGAGCAGAAATGCACGGGGTTCATACAGGGGAGCATAAATGCTCAGGGTTCATACAGGGAAGCATAAATGCACAGGGTTCATATAGGGATGTAGAAATGCACAGAGTTCATACAGAGGAGCAGAAATGCATGGGGTTCATACAGGGGAGCAGAAATGCACAAGGTTCATACAGGGAAGCAGAAATGCATGGGGTTCATACAGGGGAGCAGAAATGCCTGGGGTTTATATGGGGATGTAGAAATGCAAGCGGCTCATACAGAGAAGCAGAAATGCACAGGGTTCATACAGGGAGCAGAAATGCATGGGTTCATATAGGGATGTAGAAATGCCCAGGGCTCATACAGGGAAGCAGAAATGCATGGGGTTCATACAGGGGAGCAGAGATGCACAGGGTTCATACAGGGAAGCAGAGATGCACAGGGTTCATACAGGGATGTAGAAATGCACATGGTTCACACAGGGGAGCAGAAATGCACGGGGTTCATATAGAGTATTAGAAATGCACGGGGTTCATACAGGGAAGCAGAAATGCACGGGTTTCCTACATGGGAGAAGAAATGCACGGGGTTCATATAGGGGAGCAGAAATGCACGGGGTTCATACAGAGAATTAGAAATGCACGGGGTTCATACAGGGAAGAAGAAATGCACAGGGTTCATACAGGGGAGCAGAAATGCACGGGATTCATACAGAGAATAAAAATGCACGGGGTTCATGCAGGTGAGATAAAATGCACAGGGTTCATAAAGGAATGTAGAAATGCACATGGTTCATACAGGGGAGCAGAAATGCACGGGGTTCATAAAGGGGAGCAGAAATACACAGGGTTCATACAGAGGAACAGAAATGCATGGTGTTCATACAGGGGAGCAGAAATGGATGGGGTTCATACAGGGAAGCAGAAATGCACGGGGTTCATACAGAGAAGCAGAAATGCACGGGGTTCATACAGGGGAGCAGAAATGCACGGGGTTCATACAGGGGAGCATAAATGCTCAGGGTTCATACAGGGAAGCATAAATGCACAGGGTTCATATAGGGATGTAGAAATGCACAGAGTTCATACAGAGGAGCAGAAATGCATGGGGTTCATACAGGGGAGCAGAAATGCACAAGGTTCATACAGGGAAGCAGAAATGCATGGGGTTCATACAGGGGAGCAGAAATGCCTGGGGTTTATATGGGGATGTAGAAATGCAAGCGGCTCATACAGAGAAGCAGAAATGCACAGGGTTCATACAGGGAGCAGAAATGCATGGGTTCATATAGGGATGTAGAAATGCCCAGGGCTCATACAGGGAAGCAGAAATGCATGGGGTTCATACAGGGGAGCAGAAATGCACGGGGTTCATACAGGGGAGCATAAATGCATGGGGTTCATACAGGGAAGCATAAATGCACAGGGTTCATATAGGGATGTAGAAATGCACAGAGTTCATACAGAGGAGCAGAAATGCATGGGGTTCATACAGGGGAGCAGAAATGCACAAGGTTCATACAGGGAAGCAGAAATGCATGGGGTTCATACAGGGGAGCAGAAATGCATGGGGTTTATATGGGGATGTAGAAATGCAAGCGGCTCATACAGAGAAGCAGAAATGCACAGGGTTCATACAGGGAGCAGAAATGCATGGGTTCATATAGGGATGTAGAAATGCCCAGGGCTCATACAGGGAAGCAGAAATGCATGGGGTTCATACAGGGGAGCAGAAATGCACGGGGTTCATACAGGGAAGCAGAAATGCATGGGGTTCATATAGGGGAGCAGAAATGCTCAGGGTTCATACAGGGGAGCAGAAATGCACGGGGTTCATATAGGGATGTAGAAATGCACGGAGTTCATACAGAGGAGCAGAAATGCACAGGGTTCATACAAGGGAGCAGAAATGCACAAGGTATATACAGGGAAACAGAAATGCATGGGGTTCATACAGGGGAACAGAAATGCACAGGGTTCCTATGGGAATGTAGAAATGCACAGGGTTCATACAGGGAAGCAGAAATGCATGGGGTTCATACACGGAAGCAGAAATGCATGGGGTTCATACAGGGTAGCAGAAATGCACGGGGTTCATACAGGGGAGCAGAAATGCACAGGGTTCATACAGGGAAGCAGAAATGCACGGGGTCCGTATAGGAATGTAGAAATGCATGGGATTCATACAGAGAAGCAGAAATGCACAGGGTTCATATAGTGATGTAGAAATGCATGGGACTCATACAGAGAAGCAGAAATGCACGAGGTTCATACAGAGAAGCATAAATGCACGAGGTTCATACAGAGAAGTAGAAATGCACGGGGTTCATACAGGGGAGCAGAAATGCACGGGGTTCATAAAGGGGAGCAGAAATGCACGGGGTTCATATAGGGATGTAGAAATGCACGGGGTTGATACAGGGAAGCAGAAATGCACGGGGTTCATACAGGGAAGCAGAAATGCACGGGGTTCATTTAGGGATGTAGAAATGCATGGGATTCATACAGAGAAGCAGAGATGCACGGGATTCATACAGAGAAGCAGAAATGCACGGGGTTCATACAGGGGAGCAGAAATGCACGGGGTTCATACAGGGGAGCAGAAATGCACGGGATTCATACAGGGGAGCAAAAATGCACGAGGTTCATACAGGGAAGCATACAGTGGGGATCAAAAGTTTGGGCACCCCAGGTAAAAATTTGTATTAATGTGCATAAAGAAGCCAAGGAAAGATGGAAAATTCTCCAATAGGCATCAAATTACAGATTAGACATTCTTATAATATGTCAACAAAAGTTAGATTTTATTTCCATCATTTACACTTTCAAAATAACAGAAAACAAAAAAATGGCGTCTGCAAATGTTTGGGCACCCTACAGAATTTATAGCATGCACTGCCCCCTTTGCAAAGCTGAGACCTGCCAGTGTCATGGATTGTTCTCAATCATCATCTGGGTAGACCAGGTGATGTCAATCTCAAAGATTTTAAATGCCCAGACTCATCTGACCTTGCCCCAACAATCAGCACCTTGGGTTCTTCTAAGCAGTTGTCTAGAAATCTGAAACTGAAAATAGTTGACGCTCACAAAGCTGGAGAAGGCTATAAGAAGATAGCTAAACGTTTTCAGATGTCAATATCCTCTGTTCGGAATGTAATTAGGAAATGGCAGTCATAAGGAACAGTGGAAGTTAAAGCAAGATCTGGAAGACCAAGAAAAATATCAGACAGAACAGCTCGCAGGATTGTGAGAAAAACAATTCAAACCCCACGTTTGACTGCAACATCCCTCCATAAAGATCTGGCAGACACTGGAGTTGTGGTACACTATTCCACTATAAAGAGATACTTATACAAATATGGTCTTCATGGAGTCATTAGAAGAAAACCTCTTCTACGTCCTCACCACAAAAATCAGCGTTTGAACTTTGCAAATGAACATATAGACAAGCCTGATGCATTTTGGAAACAAGTTCTGGGGACTGATGAAGTTAAAAGTGAACTTTTTGTCCGGAATGAGCAAAGGTACATTTGGAGAAGAAGGGGAACAGAATTTAATGAAAAGAACCTATGTCCAACTGTTAAGCATGAGGGTGGATCAATCATGCTTTGGGGTTGTATTGTAGCCAGTGGCACAAGGAACATCTCACGAGTAGAAGGAAAAATGGATTCAATAAAACTTCAGCAAATTCTGGATGCTAACTTGATGCCATCTGTGAAAAAGCTGAAGTTAAAGAGAGGATGGCTTCTACAAATGGATAATGATCCTAAGCACACCTCGAAATCCACAGGGGGATTATATCAAGAGGCGTAAACTGAAGGTTTTGCCATGGCCTTCACAATCTCCTACCTCAACATAATTGAAAATCTATGGATAGACCTTAAAAGAGCAGTGCGTGACAGACAGCCCAGAAATCTCAAAGAACTGGAAGACTTTTGTAAGGAAGAATGGGCAAAGATACCTCAAACAAGAATTGAAAGACTCTTGGCTGGCTACAAGAAGTGTTTACAATCTGTGATACTTGCCAAAGGGGACAGTACAAGATATTAACTCTGCAGGGTGCCCAAACTTTTACAGATGTCATTTTTTTGTTTTCTGTTATTTTGAAAGTGTAAATGATGGAAATAAAATCTAATTTTTTTGACAAATTATAAGAATGTCTAATCTATAATTTGATGCCTTTTGGACAATTTTCCATCTTTCCTTTGCTTCTTTATGCACATTAATACAAATTTTTACCTGGAGTGCCCAAACTTTTGATCCCCACTGTAAATTCACAGGGTTCATACAGAGAAGCAGAGATGCACGGGGTTCATACAGGGGAGCAGAAATGCACGGGGTTCATACAGGGAAGCAGAGATGCACGAGGTTCATACAGGAAAGCAGAAATGCACAGGGTCCATATCTGCTTCCCTGTATGAACCCCATCCATTTCTATTTCCCTGTATGAACCCTGTGCATTTCTGCTTTCCTATATGAACCCCGTGAATTTCTGCTCCCCTGTATGAACCACGTGCATTTCTGCTCCTCTGTATGAACCCCGTGCCTTTCTGCTTCCATGGATGAACCCTGTGCATTTCTACGTCCCTGTATGAACACTGACATAGAAATGCACAGGGTTTATACAGTGATGTTCATGTCCTGTTCAAACCCCCTTCATTTCTATGTCCTCTTTATGGGGCTAATGAACACCCCATAAAAAAACAGAAACCAGCCCGTGCAGTCCATCCTCCCCCTTGCAGCCTGAGGAAACCTGCATTATACACAGCACACTAATATAACTCAGCCCTGGTTGGGATACACTTGCATACACACACAAAAGGGACTACAACTCCCATAATGTGTCATTCAGGAGTCTCCAGTCTGTGGTATAACACCAGCATGCTGCCTCTGTAGTATCCTGGAGGATGTAATTCACCACACCTCCACAGGGCATACACCAGTGTTTCCCAACCAGGGTGCTTCCAGGTGAAACACTAGCATACACACACATAACAGGGACTACAACCCCCACCCCCCTATCCGCATAGAAATCATCCCCAGTCTGAGATTTATTTCCCAGCTTCTGCACTTTGTCATTCCCCCGTTCAGTGAACACAGGCAAAGCAGGGGGAGGGGAGATAAGGGGGCGTGTACCTCCTCTGTCCCCTGCTCTGTCTTCGCTCTGCCCTCCCCCCCCCCCCCCAGCTCTAGCTTCAGAAATCTTCAGAGAGCTGAGAGGAGGAGCAGACACAAGTCTGGATGAGGCACACATTTCCACCTCACACTAAAGCCCGCCATCACTTCCTGTATGCCGACGGGCCAGGAGTGTTGCCACCGTCGGTTTTCCTACAGCAACAGCCAGAGATCAGTGTGGGCCTCTTTTGAGAGGACCCCTAGTGGCTACTTTTATACAAGTTAAATTAATGAAAAAAATTATTGAATGTATTTAGAAATATCGTTTTTTTTATAGTGATCTATTGAATTGAATAAAAAAATGTTTTTGTGATAATGGCCATTTAACAAGCTCTTGTAAAGTGAAAGCTAAACAGTGATTGGTTGCAATGGCAAAAAACAGACAATTAGGGTTTCAGACTGATCGATAAATATGGGCCAGTATCTTTATTCTGCGGGCAAATACCAATAAAATGATTTACATGTTTTCACACTTTTCTATTATTGTAATGCTTAAAAATAATCTCTATATTCTTATCTCTATTACTTTCTTATTTTTTCGCATACAGGGCTGTATGAGGGCTCATTTATTGCACTGTGAGCGTGGTTTTTATTGGTTCCTCTTTTGTGTATACGTGACTTTTTGATCACTTTTATTTTATCACTTTTTATTTAATTTTTTCTGGGATTTGATATGACCAAAAATCAGCAATTTTGGACTTTAATATTATTTTACATCTACGCTGTTCACCATAAGGGATCACTAACATTAACCCCTTAAGGACTCAGCCCATTTTTACGTTTTCGTTTTTTCCTCCTCGCCTTCAAAAAATCATAACATTTATATTTTCATCCACAGACTAGTATGAGGGCTTGTTTTTTGCGTGACTAGTTGTCCGTTGTAATGCCATCACTCACTTTACCATAAAATGTATGGCGCAACCAAAAAAATACTATTTGTGTGGGGAAATTAAAAAGAAAACAGCAATTTTCCAAATTTTGGAAGGTTTCATTTTCACACTGTACAATTTACGGTAAAAATGACATGTGTTCTTTATTCTTTGGGTCAATACGATTAAAATTATACCCATGATAACATACTTTTCTATTACTGTTGTGCTTAAAAAAAATCGCAAACTGTTTAACCAAATTAGTACGTTTAAAATACCCCTATTTTGAAGATCTGTAACTTTTTCATTTTTCCATATAAAAGATGGTATGAGGGCTCATTTTTTGCGCCGTGATCTGTACTTTTTATTGATACCATATTTGCTTATATAAAACTTTTAATACTTTTTTAATTAATTTTTTTGTAATAAAATGTTATAAAAAATTTTGGACAATTAAAATTTTTTTTTTAAGTTCACGACGTTCACTTTTTGGGGGTTACATAGGAAAAATGGGACAATTTACGTTTTTTATTGAGGGCGGGGTTTTTCAAATATTTTTTTACTTTCATTTTTTACTTTTACACTTTAATAGTCCCCATAGGGGACTATTTATAGCAATCATTCGATTGCTAATACTGTTCAGTGCTATGCATAGGACATAGCACTGATCAGTATTATCGGTGATCTTGGTCTCTGGTCTGCTCGATCTCAGACCAGAGCAGAAGACCCCTGTAGACGGCTGGAACCAGGTGAGGGGATCTCCGGCCGCCATGCTGGATGATCGGATCGCCGCAGCAGCGCGCGATCCGATCATCCATTCAAAGTACCGCGATGCTGCAGATGCCGTGATCTGTATTGATCACGGCATCTGAGGGGGTTAATGGCGGACATCCGCGCGATCATGGATGTCTGCCATTACGGGCGGGTCCCTGGCTGCTATCAGCAGTGGGGCCTGCCTCGCATGACGCGAACATCGCTCCGATGCTCGTGGTTATGCATAGGACGTAAATGTACGTCCTGGTGCGTTAAGTACCAGCTCACGGGGATCCGATCATTCAGAACGCCGCACGGAGGTCCCCTCACCTTCCTCCTTCCGGCTCCCGGCATCTTCTGCTCTGGTCTGTGATCGAGCAGACCAGAGCAGAAGATGACCGATAACACTGATCTGTTCTATGTCCTATACATAGAACAGATCAGTATTAGCAATCATGGTATTGCTATGAATAGTCCCCTATGGGGACTATTCAAGTGTAAAAAAAAATGTAAAAAAATTTTAAAGTAAAAGTAAAAAAAAAGTGAAAAATCCCCTCCCCCAATAAAACAGTAAAACGTCCGTTTTTTCCTATTTTACCCCCAAAAAGCGTAAAAAAAATAAATTTTATAGACATATTTGGTATCGCCGCGTGCGTAAATGTCCGAACTATTAAAATAAAATGTTAATGATCCCGTACGGTGAACGGCGTGAACGAAAAAAAAAAGTCCAAAATTGCTACTTTTTAATACATTTTATTAAAAAAAATTATAAAAAATGTATTAAAAGTTTTTTATATTCAAATATGGTATCAAAAAAAAGTACAGATCATGGCTCAAAAAATGAGCCCCCATACCGCTGCTTATACAGAAAAATAAAAAAGTTAGAGGTCATCAAAATAAAGGGATTATAAACGTACTAATTTGGTTAAAAAGTTTGTGATTTTTTTTAAGCGCAACAATAATAGAAAAGTATGTAATAATGGGTATAATTTTAATTGTATTGACCCTCAAAATAAAGAACACATGTCATTTTTACCATAAATTGTACGGCGTGAAAACGAAACCTTCCAAAATTAGCAAAATTGCATTTTTCTTTTTAATTTCCCCACAAAAATAGTGTTTTTTGGTTGCGCCATACATTTTATGATATAATGAGTTATGTCATTACAAAGGACAACTGGTCGCGCAAAAAACAAGCCCTCATACTAGTCTGTGGATGAAAATATAAAAGAGTTATGATTTTTAGAAGGCGAGGAGGAAAAAATGAAAACGTAAAAATTTAATTGTCTGAGTCCTTAAGGCCAAAATGGGCTGAGTCCTTAAGAGGTTAAAGGGGTACTCCGGTGGGAAAAAAAAAATTCCTATCAAATGGCTCCAGAAAGTTAAACACATGTGTGGTTTCCAAACATTGTGTCTTCAGCTGTTGCAAAACTACAGCTCCCAGCATGTCCGGAAAGCCTTTGGCTGTCCGGGCATGCTGAGAGTTGTAATTTCGCAACAGCTGAAGACACAATGTTTGGAAAACATTGCACTACTGGAATATAAAAAAAAAAGGCTATTCCTTCGTCCTTTTTTTGATCCATCAGGCTATGTTCACACAGTGTAATTTCCGTATGTATACGGTATATTTTAAAACTGTGTCCGTAAAATCGAAGAATTTTTCCATCCATAATAATATGCTCTATGTAAGTTTGTTTGTGCACACAGCGTATAAAAAAAAAAAAGCCAAATGTTTGGCCTCCACAAAAGTAAGGGACGTGCTTCATATTTGTGAACACCTTTTTTTATTTATATTAATTTATTTTATTATTTTTAAATGCACTCTTTTTTAGTTTTTTGGGCTTTTTTTGTTGACTCACGGAGAAGAAACTTTTGAGCTTAACAAAAACATATAGGGGAAGATTTATCATAACCTGTTCAGAGGAAAAGTTGACCAGTTGCCCATAGCAACCAATCAGATCGCTTCTTTCATTTTTCAGAGGCCTTTTCAAAAATGAAAGAAGCGATCTGATTGGTTGCTATGGGCAACTGAGCAACTTTTCCTCAGGACAGGTTTTGATCATTCTTCCCCATGGGGAGGTGATTTATCAAACTCTCCGCAGGGGAGAAGTTGCTGAGTTGCCCATGGCAACCAATCAGATCACTTCTTTCATTTTTGAAAAGGCCTCTGAAAAATGAAAGAGGCGATCTGATTGGTTGCTATGGGCAACTGGTAAACTTTTCCTCTGAACAGGTTATGATAAATCTCCCCTCATGGTGATGGAATGTTTAAGGTGTTGATTTTTATAAGGATGGGGCTATTTTACCAGGGGGCCAGGTTTAGGTATAGTTTTTACCAAAACTCACCTGAAATATAAGCCCATAGATAAAAAGTTATATAATGGAAAAATACGGACGCAAATGAATGTTCTCGCTAAATCAGGGTCCCATAAATACACATGCAAATTTTACACCAGGAAATTATGCCAAGAAAAACACTGGTGTCATATTCAAAACTCTTCACATTAAAAAAAAAATTGTGTTTTGTGCCAAAATGTTGGCCCGAAAAAAATTGAAATTCCAAGTGTTTTACATGAGAATGATTCACGGTTTACACTAGTCACGCCAGTTTTGCAAAAGTGGGTGTGGTTATGTCAGTTTGATCCTTTACATGATATTTTAAAAAAGGTGAGAGTCTGTTTTACATCAACAATATCACACCAGTTTTTTGCTAGTGTAGAAATCACAGAAACGGTGGTAGTTTATTTTTTCTTTTCTTTTTTGGGGTGGGGGGGAGTGTTATTTAATCAATTATTGAAAAATAAATAATTATTGGAAAATATTATAAAAATAAATAAATAAATAAATTGCTCCTGTTTCTTGGTTTAATATATATATATATATATATATATATATATATATATATATATATATATATTTATTTATTTTTATTTTTTTCATGGTCACTGCACCTGCACTTACATTTAACCCCTGGATATGTTTTATTCATACAGTCATAGCTTGTATGGGTACTGGTGATCATGTAATATCATGTGAGAGGCTTTCGCCAGAATTTCCCATGATTCAAAATTAAAGATGACGGCAATAAAAAAAAAAATTTTTGCTCCCAAAATCTGCAATTTTGGCATAAAAAACTAAAGTGGCACAAAAATGAACTCTCAGATATTTTCAAAGCAGCACGAGAGACCTCTCCCACTGTGTAAACTGCCCACTTTTGCACTGTTCTACAGCTAAAAAAAAATAAAAATACCAAAATACTATGGCTGATTTACTAAGAGTGGAGTGGAGTTTTCTCTGTGTTTTTTTTCCCCCTACAGGTATTTTTCCACAGTATTTACAAATTTTTCCCTACGTTTTTCTTTTTTTTTTTTTTTTTACAATTGTCCTGATCTGTGGGGTTTTCCAGAGCTGAAACCCACCACATTCTATGTGGAAACCTTAGTAAATATGTCAGGGACACGCCCCTTTTGTCAGAATCACGCTACTTTTGCCGGGATGTCGTCCTTTTTCCCTAGTCGACACTGCCCTTTTTTTTTCAGGTTCTCCGAGAAAAGCGGAGAGTTGGTCGGGTTTATTCAGATTTTTTTAGTGCAAATTTCAACCGCAAAACCTGATACAAAATAACCCCCTCTGTGTATGAACTGCGTTTTGTTGATTTTCTGCACGTAAATCTGCTATGTAGCTGCCCTGTATGAATATGTCATCCAGTAATATGGGATGAGGACAGAACTGTAGCATTTGATCAAGCTGTAATAAAAAGATAAAACTAAAGTCCTAAAGAGCCTATAGAAAAACATAAAAATCCTGGATGTTTTTGAATTTTCGCACAATTCGGTCCGGTGGCACAGGTGGTCTTTGTTGGTGTAAACTGAAGTTATGGGGTCTAGAATAAGAAATAACTGTCTGTTTGGGGATTGCGCATAATAAAATTGACATTTTTCCTGTTGTGAGTTATGCTGCACGCCGCATGTTTTTTTGTAATTCTGGAAATGTAGCTTCATGTTTCTAATGGCATTTTTTCGGTGTAGCCGGAGATTGACAGCTCCTGATGGGATCATTGTGACTGTGAAGCACCTGGCTTAGTATGTATCATTCTTAATCATTCCAGAGACAACAATGGGCCCAGTGTACTGAGTGGCATATCCTTCCTATTAATACATTCCCTGTCAATGCTGTGAAGAATGGATCTGCAGATACAGGAATGATCTGACATGTAAAATATTATCTCTACTGTCACTGATATTTCTAGTTTACATACGACAATTTACAACAAGCAAGAAAATGTAGCCGATCAATTATGAAGATCTGGATGAACGTGGGGGATACCTGTGCTGGCTTGTAGTGCCGAGGAATGCCGATCTATGAGTTACCTGTGATATAGAACACGACCTGTATAGGTATTTCTTCTAGCAATAAAAGTCTGCAGAGTGATGAATGCCATTATTGTCAATTTCTTTATGTATTCAAGATTTTTCTTGTGACAGCATGATTTATTATTGTGTAGTTTATCAGATCTTACAACCTATAAACCTAAAAGAATAACTCTAATAATTAATATATTTTTAAAGAATGCCTACATTTAGAGATTAAGAACTATCTATCTATCTACAGTATTTATCGGCATATAACACACATTTTTCAAACTAAAATTTAAGCTTAAAGTCTATCTGTGTGTTATACGCCAATAGACTTTTTTTGGCCCGCAGAATCCGCTACGGTTCAATGATTTAAAGTGGCCGCTTTAAATCATGTAACAGCAGCGGCTTCTGCAGGGCCAGAGTCCTGCCGCTGCCACATTTCCATCCCCGGCTTTCATATTTACCTGTCCTGTGGGTGGGCTCATGCGCTGCAGCGACTTCGATATTTGGGTAAAAAAACTTTTTTACCCAATTTTCCTTGGAAAAATGAGGGTGCGTGTTATAGGCCGGTGCATGTTATACTCTGATAAACACGGCATCTATCTATCTATCATCTTTTTACTTTCTTTCTTTTTCATATCTATATCTTTTCTTATCATCTATAGCTAGCTATCTACCTACCTATCTATCTATCTATCTATCTATCTACCTTCCTATCTTTCTGTCTGTCTATCTGACTATCTATATATCATGCTGCTTATAAAACTCTGCAAGGACTCTTAATAATGTCCCTGCAAAGTTAATTGTGAATTGTCCAGATGTTTACAGGTAACGGAGTGGTCGGCAAGTGGGTTAATAAATAAATAATTGAACTATCTATCTCTCTATCTATAAAAAGTAGAAGCCCGCAGCACAAGGATCCATAGATGAAAAACTGAGGTGTTTATTCAGGGCCGGCCCAATACATTGTGCTGCCTAGAAAAAATTACTATGCCATAAAATTGCACTGCAACTCACATTAATCTGCAGCATTAGGTAGGCAGCAGTTCCCCCACATTAGGTAGCATAGTTTCCCCACAGTAGGTAGCAGTTTCTCCACATTAGGTAGCATAGCCCCCCAAACCCCCACCTCCGACACACAGAAACAAACACACAGACATACATACACATACACACACATAGACACATACACACATAGAAGCACACACACACACAGACACACACACATAGACACACACACAGACACACACATAGACACATACACACATAGACATACACACATAGACACATACACACATAGACACATACACACATAGACACACACACATAGACAGACACACAGACACACACACACAGACATACTTACCTGGCCTGCGCAGCGTTTCTTCTCTGCGGTGGCGGCCTGACAAGTGACGTCATTGACGTCCTCCTGCACAGGTCTGCAGAGGGACGTCACTTGTGCGACGTCCCTCGTCAAACCAGGTTCGACCGGCCGCAGACTCACTTTCTAAAGTGCCCACTGGGCTATTATGTGCTGCGGCCACTTTAGAACAGTGAGCAGCAGCGGTGCAGCGGCAGGGCCGGCCCTACCATGAACCTAGTAGGCACAAAAAAAATTAGGGCAGCAAAGTGCCGCCCCTGAAAAGTGCCACCTGGGACCAATGGTCCCACCGGGTCCCAAGTTTATTCCATCAACACAGTGTTACAAGAGTGCTATGTTTCAACAGCCTCACACTGTCTTTCACAAGTTTCTTCTTCTTCTTTAAGCTTTTTCATCTATGGATCCGTGTACTATGGGTGTCTACTTTTAAGGATTGAGAACCCCTGAACCAGGTTCACATACCTGTGAGCACCCCTACAACTCCCTTTTTATTGGATGTGCTGTTCTTTTACCTTTTTGTATCTATCTTCTATCTATCATCTATTCAACATAACTGTCTGTATATCTTTTATCTATATTGTATAGTAAACATTGTATCTATTAAACAGATTCACAATTATGTAGAAGTAATGTAAAAGCCATATACTTTTATGAGCAATACACAATTTGAAGAAGGCTTTTGTGACATGAAATGGTAACATAAGCCAACCCAACCAAGTATATTTAGTACATTCACAGTTTTTCTACAATATTCCATGTTTTTTCAGATATTTTTTTTAATCCCTTCGATTCTAATAAACCATAAACATTACGCCCATATGGGAGTTAGCGGGTGTATCCACAAGCAGATTGCTTACGCAGCATCAGGGATGAGATAGCAGTTTTTGCCTCTCGGCTGAACAAGTGAAAGCATCCCCAATCTGCTACCAATAATATCTTGATTAAAATTCCTGAAGTGAAAAAAAAAAAAAAACCACGGAATCCACTAAAGTATGACCCTTTATGTTACATGAAAAGAAACTTCACAATTTTATCTCCCTTCGTGATCACTTGTTGCAACCTAATCCTTATAAAGCCTGTATACAATTGAGCCCATTGTCTTCTCTTTGCACTGATCAGTTTAATAACTTTTTTATTAATGTTCTCATTAACTTTGTCTTGGATACTAATATATATGTATATATATGTATGTGTGTGTGTGTGTATATATATATATATATATATATATATATTTATATATATATATATATATATATATATATCTGATATAGTTATAAAATCAGAAATAAAAAGTAAAATTTAGCATTTTAATATTGTGCCTACACAATGTTACACCAAAAAAGCATTGCAATGTATAGTATTCAGCGTAGGTCTATGTATATATCAATCTAAAATAGATACATAGAGAGATAGATAGATAGACAATTATTAGGCTGGGTTGACATATATCAGGCACAGGCATAGTTTCCCTCAGGCGTGCAACTGTTGCTAGAACTGATCCCATTCATTTGAATGGGACAGTTCACAATCATCCAGCGTCTCAATTTTGACACCGGATGGTTGGACATGCCGGAGGGTACCGGACAGGGGAACGCAGCAAGCTATCCGCTGCCCAAAAACCATGGACACCAGATGCCATATAACTTGTGATCAGTTGCATTGAGATTTAGGCTGAGTTCTCCTATGCCGGATGCCGGACATATGTAAACCCAGCCTTACAGAAAAGTTGCTAAACTTTACTGTAATATTTGAAGTGCGGTTTTTAGATCAGAGTCCTTTTTTCTCTGGCACCCACAATTTTTGAAAGATAGATGGATAGATAGACATACGATAGGTGGATAGATAGAGGATGCAATAAACACTTTCACGTTTTTTTAACTACCTCTGTGTGCTGCGGTCTTTTCCATGTGGATTTAACCGAACTCCTTGACCAGGAATCCCATGACGGCGTGCACCTAACCTACAACGGGACATTTCAGCGGTTGTGCTGTTCTTTGGACTACATACATAGATAGATATGAGATAGATAGATAGATATGAGATAGATAGATAGATATGAGATAGTTAGATAGATATGAGATAGATAGATAGATATGAGATAGATAGATAGATAGATAGATAGATAGATATGAGATAGATAGATAGATAGATAGATATGATATAGATAGATAGATGATGATAGATATGATATAGATAGATAGATATTAGATTGATAGATAGATAGATATGAGATAGATAGATAGATAAATATGAGATAGATAGGTAGATAGATAGATATGAGATAGATAGGTAGATAGATATGAGAGAGATAGATAGATATGAGATAGATAGGTAGATATGAGAGAGATAGATAGATAGATATGAGATAGATAGATAGATGCATATGAGATAGATGATGATAGATAGATAGATATGAGATAGATAGATAGATAGATAGATAGATATGAGATAAATAGATAGATGTATAGGAGAGATAAATAGATATGAGATAGATAGATAGATAGATATGATATAGATAGATCCATATGAGAGAGATAGATATGAGATAGACAGATAGATAGATAGATAGATAGATAGATATGATATAGATAGATAGATACATATGAGATAGATGATGATAGATAGATAGATATGAGATAGATAGATATATAGATTTTAGATCAGAATCCTTTTTTCTCTGGCACTTTTTGGAAGATAGATAGCTAAATAGACAGTTAGATAGATAGAAAGATAGATAGATCAGTGTTTCCCAACCAAGGGTCCTCCAGCTGTTGCAAGACAACAACAAAGGCTGTCCAGGAATGCTGGTTGTTGTAGTTTTGCAACAGCTGGAGGTACCCTGGTTGGAAAACACTGAGATAGATTGATGGATAGATAAATAGATAAATATGCAATGTGACTATGATTAAAGATTTTTTTTTTAAACTTTCTAAACTTTTTTTTTTATATATATATATATATATATATATATATATATATATACAACATGGTATACACATTTATAAATATTTTGTCCTATTTTATTTTTCATATATTTTTTCTATTGTGCTGTACAGAAAACAAATTGCAATACACATTGTACAGTACACAGACATAAATGTGTTTTGGATCAATGTTTATACCTTTTTGACCACTGTGCACTATGAAAGACAAGTTGCATAAAAAATGAAGTGCGTCAAGCTTGACACTTTATCATAGTATATATTATTTTATTACATATGTGACGGACCCATGTCTAAATCCCTCTAGCAGGATATTGTAGGCATTACTAGACATACATATAATGTAATGGGGAAGTGTCTGGAAGCTTATTGTGGAGGACCTGAGGAGTCATTTTAATCTCCTTAATTTGTGTCTCTCAAGCTGAAGTTGTTATTCTCTATATTTCTCCAATGCAGCAAGGAAAGGATTTCTATACAGACTTACATATAAAAGAACAAAAAATATATATTTTTTAAAGTTAAAAACAGTTTTGAAAGCCTCAACCTGCCTTATCCTGATGTTATAATACAGCAGAGCTGACGCCTTTATATGCACTCTGATATCTCTATGAGATTGGCTGAACAGATGAAGAACTCAGCTCTGCTGCTCTTGTGCAGTGACGGGAATGCGTCTTCTTGTAAACTGTATGTTACATACATTTGCCTAGGTACCGTTTCAGAATAACTTTTTGGACATTTTGGTGTAATATGTTCATAACAGCTAATATATTTATGGTAGTTTTATGGGATCTGCACAGTCAACGTTAGAGCAATGTTATTATTACTGGGAGAAATTTCACAAATTACTCTTCTGGGTGGCAATATAATGGGGACATATGCTTTAAAAAAGTGTTACAAATTTTTTTAAGAGAAACTGTGAAACTTACCCACATGTCTTTGCTGGAATATTACTCCTTGCAAGTGTAGTTTATTTAATGTATTATTTTAACCCATTGAATTAAAGTTGTGTTTATCTGTTTATCTATCCATCTTTCTATCTATCTATCTATCTATCTATCTCATATCTATCTATCTATCCATCTTTCTATCTATCTATCTATCTATCTCATATCTATCTATCTATCTATCTACCTATCCATCTTTCTATCTATCTATCTATCTATCTATCTTTTATCTATCTATCCATCTATCTCATATCTATCTATCTATCATTCAATTGTATGCATTATTCTTTCTTTCTCTCTTCATCTATCTATGGTGTATATCTGTCTCTCTTGACTCTATCTTCATATCATATCTATATAAGTCTTATATTCTATTTATCTAACTCTATACATTATCTATCTATCTATCTGTCTCTTTGTCTATCTATCATCTAAATTACTACCTTACAATCTTATATTCTTTTAATCCAAACACTATTTACATATATGTTCTATCTATCTATCTATCTATCTATCTATCTATCTATCTATCTATCCATCTATGTATCTATGTATCATCTATCTATCTATCTATCTATCTCATATCTATCTATCTATCTATTTATCTATCTATCTTACCTACCTATCAATCCTATATTCTATTTATCTTGTATTGAAATAGGCATAATGGCTAGAACTGAATGTAAGCAATGTCTGGTTTCGGGTGCTGTCCATTGTGAGACATGTGCAGGATAATGTGCTTTGCTCCTGTTTTGTAAACTTACTAAGAATCATATACGTAGTTCTAATCATATTACCGCAGATATGAACCAGACTTTATGTCTCGACATGAAGAACATTAGCATTATAGCCACATCAGATGCTGTCTCCAGACATACCTTTTCCCTCATACTGCCGTGTAATGAACACTTATTTGGAATACATTGACATTTATTGGTGAATAACATAACATTGTATTAGTACTGGAAACGCTTCTTTATTTTAACCAGAAATATTCTACATTACAGGTGTAGCAAATTGTTGTTCGGATTTATTAATTATTTGTAAATTTTTTAATGATATGGTTTTTTATGCCTAACTGATGCTGTATCAACAGGTCCAAAACTAGCAATCATTAATTAATTAATTGTTTTAAAGAAAATGATGTCCCTATTAATCTGGTACATAGATATGTACTTAAGGTATGTTGTTGCCATCTCTTTTATGGACATCTAAGTGTCCTGTAGGCTGATTTTTATTTTAAACTATTTCATAGACTTTTTTTATGAACCACTTTTGTTTCTGTTTAATTGAGTTTATTGATTGTTTGATAACTTCAGATATTAAACAATAAATGCACTGATGGGTAGAAACATGTGTATTGCATCTATTTGGTCTATATCAATATGAGTAAATTACTTTGAATGGCAACAGTGTTTTTTCAATTTCTTTTCTACTAAGCTTTTTTTTTTTTGTAAAGCTACAGCAAATAGAAGTTATGAAGACGATACAACAATACATTCATTAGAAATGAGCCATTGCCATATAATAAGTCATTTTCTTCATATTTTGTAGATAAGAGAATATAGACCATCGTAGGATTCTTGCACGACTTTTGCCCAGCCTGGATTTAATTTCTTATAATTGGACAAAGTTCCTTCAAAACAAAGGAATCATTTGACTTCCTAAGTTGCTTTGATTTATATGCAATATCTTAGTCTGATTGTCTCAGAAAAAATAGTTATTTTTATATATATTTTCATAGAAACCTTTCAGTAGTTGTATTATCAAGGGCTTTGTGAATTTTCGTTAAATAACAACAGTGCCCCCTAGTGTGTCTTTTCATCCCAAAGCTGTTTACTTTCACTTATTCACTTTATCCTTCAGGGGTTCATTTAATCTTACTGCCCCATGTAATTTTCCTCCTGACTCCTAACAGTGGGACAGGAATCTTATTATTATTATTATCTCCGTGATTTATAGGAAATTCTATTTTCAATAATTGTGCTGTAAAGCTGTCATATTAGAAAACAATTATTAGGCAAATTGACATAAAACAAAAGAGATTAAAACATCTATTATCCCGGTGATCTCAACTTTCATTACTGTCAGAATGTGTCTATATGGGAAAACATTGTGAACTCTTTAAATATAATGAAAACGGCAATAAAAATTAGCTGAATGCATATGATGAATGTAGTCAGTGCACGTCTAACAATGAAGTGTGACGGGCGTGAGATGGGAAGAAAAGAGAATGAGAGAAAAAGAAAGAAAGAAGGGAGGAAGATGAAAGAAATACAGTAAGTAAGGAAGGAATGGAGAACCAAAAGGAGAGATTAAAAAGAAAGGAAGGAAAGGAAATACAAACAAAGGAAGGAAAGAAAGAAGGAGATAGGTAAGAAGCAATGGGATAGGGAAGAAGAAAAAAAAACAAGGAAGGAAGGAATAAAGAAGAAGGAGTTGTATAATAGAAAAGAAGAACGAAGGAAAAGGGAGAACGAAGGAAGGAAGGGAGGAACTGAGGAATGAGAAAGAGAAAGCAGGAACATGGACAAAAGGTTGGACAGAGGAGAAGAATGGAAGGGAAAAGAAAAAAGAGAATGAGAGAGGAAGAAATTAAGAAACCAAGGGAGAAAGGAAGGACGGAGGGAGGAAGGAAGGAAGAAATAGAGGGAGGGAGGGAGGGAGGAAAGTAGAAGAACAAAGGAAAGCAGAAGGAAGGAAGAGAGGATAGAGAAAGAAAGAAGATAGAAGAAAGGAACAACGGTAAAAAGGAGTGAGAGTAGAAGGAAGGAAGAAAGAGAGCAAGAGAGAAAGAGGGTGAAAGGAAGGAAGGGGAGAAAGGAAAAATGGAGTGTGGGAGAGAAGAAATAAATACAATGAAAAAGGAAAGGAGAGATTGAGAAAAGTGCATGCTGTGTCAAAAACACAATAAAATGTGCCCCTGTAGATGTCATTTAATATAATTTTTTTACACTAAATAGTTTCTGAAGAATACACATATAAAAAGTCTGGGAATGACTTAGCTACTTTTAGTTCATAAGGAATAACATTTTCCAGGCTCTATATCACCTTATCTGAAAATCTAAGTGCCCCAAAAACTGATGGTCAGTTGCTTCTGGAAAAGCTGGCTGCTAAGACTTCAGCAAACAGAGAAAATATGGAATGCCACAGGGCCTGTTCACGTAAATGACTGCCTAATACTAGGTTACATTGAGTGGTCATTTAAAAAAAAATATTCTATTCTCTTGTTTCTACCAGCTGCCATGCTAACCTATGTGTCACCATGGTAACAGACTACAAATAAACCCTGTATAGTCTGATCCTGTTGTCATACATCGGTCTCCTATTACTTACTAACACAACAAATCTATATTACATTGTATAGAGGTAAGGAGCAAATAGAAGGAACTTAATTGGGTCTATTTGTACTGCATTAGTCTGAATAGGAGCTGTAAAAACGAACAATAGGGCATTTTTTATTTGCTTAATTGCTAATTTTTTTTTATTTTTTATAAAACCCCAATAATTGTTCAGAAGCATGTATCTTCCATAAACTCATATAACATTCTGTTTAAATGAATAAATATAAAAAGCAGAATGCAATGCAGTATGGGCTAAAATATGGAGAAAAGTGGTCCGACTAAACAGGTTACACAACCCCTGTAGTGCAAACTGACAGATTTGACAAAGGGATTTAAGGACTTTAAGAAGTTTTTAGGTAGAAATGTAAAGTGTAAAGTTCTGTAAAGCCAAATGTAATATCGACCTCTTCAAGTAATCTTCTAATGGGAAGGAGAAGCTTGTATAAGCCCATCAAATGAAATATCTTCACTTCCAGCTGGAGCACTAGTGAATAGTTCAAGCTCAAGACCCTTTACCTAGTACATTTCTGAACCAGTTACTGTCATCTCTAAATCTATTGTGCTCTACATTTAAGGATATCTGCTGCCGAGAATACGCCTTCTGAATGAGACTCACTTAACCTAATAGCTCTAAGCACACTCATGGATTCAAGACACAACTACCATTCTTGGGTGGAGTGTGTGCTCAGTCTTCTAAAGCTCTATTCACATCATGGTTTACCTTTACGTTTGGCGTATATGATGGGAAAATGATTGTGCAAAAGTAGAACAAAAACCGATATAAAACTCTAAACGAACAATAATAGAAATTTGTATTACCGTAATCAAATCAGTGGTGGAATTTCTATTGTTTCCTACTCTCTCCCGAAAAAAAATATATATATAAAAAATAATTTGAATAAAAGCATGTTAAAGAGGTATTATCACATCCAAAATTAATGGAGATGTTAAGTGGGGAAACTGCCGGGTTAATTTTCTCTTGAATCTTCTAAATGTATTTTCTCTCGAATCAATGGAGTGCAGCACATGTGAGCAGCTAATGCTCCATTCATTCTCTTTGGGGCTTTCTCTTGTTCCTGATCTGGGCTTATGCTATGCATACATTGTATGTCTCCTGTCCAGTCAGCCAGTAAGGAGATCACAACATTTTTGAAATTATTTATTTATTTAATGGAAAAAAAAATGTGTAAGGAATTCCATAACCAGCCAGGTAAAAAAAAAAAAAAAAAAAAAAGAAAGAACATCAGGAGCCTGATACTTTCAGGCTAGGAAGGGCCTTTCACATTGGCCTTTACCAGTTCAATAATACCAGCCTTCTAACACCCCATCCCTGGAGCATCATTTTTGGTGCTGTGTTGTGCTTGGCTCTTCCCAGTACCCCTGAGATAGTGAGTACTGAGGTAATAATGAATAGCTTAGCGTTAACCATTTTATAGGCTAATGCTTAGCCCCTGCTCAGTACTAGATGCCATCCATCAGATACAGTCATGGCCGTAAATGTTGGCACCCCTGAAATTTTTAAAGAAAATGAAGTATTTCTCACAGAAAAGAATTGCAGTAACACATGTTTTGCTATACACATGTTTATTCCCTTTGTGTGTATGGGAACTAAACCATAAAAGGGAGGAAAAAAGCAAATTGGACATAATGTCACCAAACTCCAAAAATGGGCTGGGCAAAATTATTGGCACCCTTAACTTAATATTTGGTTGAACACCCTTTGGAAAAAATAACTGAAATCAGTCACTTCCTATAACCATCAATAAGCTTCTTACACCTCTCAGTCGGAATGTTAGACCACTCTTCCTTTGCAAACTGCTCCAGGTCTCTCTTATTGGAAGGGCGCCTTTTCCCAACAGCAATTTTAAGCTCTCTCCACAGGTGTTAAATGGGATTTAGATCTGGACTTATTGCTGGCAACTTCCGAACTCTCCAGCGCTTTGTTGCCATCCATTTCTGGGTGCTTTTTGACGTATGTTTGGGGTCATTGTCCTGCTGGAAGATCTCGGACGCAAACCCAGCCTTCTGACACTGGGCTATACAGTGCGACCCAAAATCTGTTGGTAATCCTCAGATTTCATGATGCCTTTTACACATTCAAGGTACCCAGTGCCAGAGGCAGCAAAACAACCCCAAAACATCATTAAACCTCCACCATATTTCACAGTAGGTACTATGTTCTTTTCTTTGTAGGCCTCATTCCGTTTTCGGTAAACAGTAGAATGTTTACCAAAAAGCTCTATCTTGGTCTTATCTGTCGACAAGACGTTTTCCCAGAAGGATTTTGGCTTACTCAAGTTCATGTTGGCAAAATGTAGTCTTGCTTTTTTATGTCTCTGTGTCAGCAGCGTTTAATTTCATTTGAATGTCGACAGATGGCCGCCGGTTTTTTGATTAAAAACAGCCTTTAGTGCTGGTTGGTATAAAAGTCCATAGAGCGGTCACTCTACAAAAAGGCTAAACGCGTTTCGGGGTGCTTAAGAGCAAAGTAAATGACCCCTTCCTCAGTAGCTTTGAGGAAGGGGTCCTGAGGAAGGGGTCATTTACTTTCTATTAATTTTACTGTCTATTAATTTTTGTTTTATGCTCTCCACACTTATTCTTATTGCAACTGTTATTTTTCCCCACAAGGGCCCTGTGTGGGAAATATTTTATGCACTATATTTCATGCAACATAATCTGAACTTTTAATAAAATTTGGTTCATAATTGAAGCATGTTCTCAGTCAACCAATCTATTAATGTGAATACTTCCCTTGAGGTGTAGGCAATCTTTGTATCAAATATCTTTGGAACTTGTTTGGGGCTGCTTATCCACCATCTAGACTATCTTGCGTTGACACCTTTCATAAATTTTTCTCTTTCATCCACGCCCAGGGAGAATAGCTACAGTGCCATGGGTTGCAAACTTCTTGAGAATGTTGCGCACTGTGGACAAAGGCAAATGAAGATCTCTGGAAATGGACATGTAACCTTGAGATTGTTGATATTTTTCCACAATTTTTGTTCTCAGACAGTTCTATTCTCCTTTTTCTGTTGTCCATGCTTAGTGTGGCACACACAGACACACAATGCAAAGACTAAGTGAACGTCTCTCCTTTTATCTGCTTTCGGGTATGATTTTTATATTGCTCACACCTGTTACTTGCACCAGGGGAGTTTAAAGGAGCATTACATGCTTGAAACAATCTTATTTTTCCACAATTTTGAAAGGGTGCCAATCATTTTGTCCAGCCCATTTTTGGAGTTAGGTGTTGGAGTTAGTTTTTGGTTTAGTTCCTATAAACATGTGTATAGCAAAACATGTTACTGCAATCCTTTACTGTGAGAAATTCTTCATTCTCTTGAAAAACTTCAGAGGTGCCAACATTTACGGCCATGGCTGTAATAAAACAAAACAACATGAGTTGCCAGTCAACAATGTAGACCTCAAATTTGACATAGTCCTCTAGATACTAGAGAGAAAAAAGTTTGTTGTGCTAGCGGCAGCGGCTATGCGTTGTAGGAGGGAACTGTGAATTTCAGGAGGGAACTGGACTTGTCACTGTTTAAAGGGGTACTCCGGCCCTAATACATCTTATCCTCTATCAAAAGGATAGGGGTTAAGATGTCTGATGGCGGGGGTCCTGCCATTGGGCACCCCGCCACCCAATCTGTCTTCCTGCACCAACCTTTGTGAGCTCTCCGCAGCAGTGAAGGCTCCGAGTGTGAAGTGTGACGATCACGGGGCGGAGTGTCGTGATGTCACTACAACACCCCCATGTGATGTCACGACCCACCCGCTCAATGCAAGTATGTGGGAGTGGGCATGGCGGCCATCACTCCCCTCCCATAGACTTGCATTGAAGGGGCAGGGCATGACGTCATGATACTCCGGGCCTGTGATCCTCACGCTTCACACTCGGAGCCAGATCAGTGTTCGTTATCTGGTGCCCATCAGCCTATCTAAAAAGCCCATGGGGGAATGGGTAAAGGACTCAAAGTGCCTAGAAGAGCAGACTTAAAAACAGTCCTAGTGCAGCAGTTATATCTCGACATCACAAATCATTTCTGGAGGTCAGTAAACAGACAATGGCCAGATAATCAGGTAAGTCTTTGGTGCTGTAGTAGCAGGAGATTGCTAAGATAAGTCTAGTATTTTTTCATTAAGCATCTATATGCAATTGCACGGGGATGTAACATGGGGCTTGAAATGTGGATTTTTCCTGCTTTACTAAAGTCAGCAAAAAACTGTATTTTGCAGCAGAAATTCTACCCTCGGGTCTGGATGGAAATTCTGTAACAAAACTACTAGGTGTAAACTAAGCCTAAACTGTACTCCATCCCATCAATTTTTTAGGCATTTTTGGGCCTGAAAAAACACTTTTTTTCATTAAACGTTTTGTCATTCTTATATCATGTGATTTCAGGATTTGTATTGAAGAATTGCGGGGGAACAGACACTAACATACATGCACACATAGAAGTCTATGGGGAGAAAAATGCCACAATTTCTCGAAACAAACACTATACCCAGAGCATACAGGGATTTTGAAAAACTGTCACTGAGCCTAAAAAATAACTCCATGTGGGTCTGGCATTTCATAATTTCTTATTAAAGGAGATTTTATTAAAGGAAGGGATAGAAAAACGTATCTCTTGCCTGGCACCCCTAGCTCTCCATGCATCTTTATGGGATAGCTGGAGAACTGCACTTGGGTATCTCTGGCTCTCCCATAGAGCTGCATGGAGGGGGTGTATCATCCACTGCTTTGTGCCGTGGTCGACGCAGCTCCATTAACGGGGTACTCCGCCCCTAGACATCTTATCCCCTATCCAAAGGATAGGGGATAAGATGTCTGATTACGGTGGTCTCGCAGCTGGGACCCCTGCAATCTCTGTGCAGCACCCAAGGTTCATTCAGAATGCTGGGTGCCGGCGGCCGGGGTCGTGACATCACGGCCATGCACCTTGTGAGATTACACCACCCCCCTCAATGCACGTCTATGGGAGTGGGTGTGGCTGCTGCCACGCCCCCTCCCATACACTCGCATTGAAAGGGTGTGACGTGCCACCCACTCCAAGCGTTCAGAACAAAAATCTGGAATTGTGGAGAGTCCAAAGCCGTCATCTCTGTGAAGGAGTCAGTACCAGCCCTGCACAATTTTGTGGAAAAGAAGGTGGGTGGGCCAGTCCTTGAGCCTGTCAGTGTGTACCATAGTGCCCAGCAGCGCTGAAATCTGGAGCTGTAACTGTGGTCAGAGAAAATACATGTCCTTTACGGCCCACTGGGTGAATGTGGTTCCTGCACAGCCACAACAGCAACTTGGAAAGGTCACGCCTCTTCTTACTCCTCGCTCTAAGGCTGTTGGTCCTGTGACAGTGTGCAACTCCACCTCCTCATCCTCCACCGTGCCCTCAGCCCCCACTGCACGGACAAGTCTCAGCATGTCACGCTGTTCTTCACATGGTTTGCCTTGGCGAACGGAGTCACACAGGGGAGGAACTGCTAAAAGTCATTCATAAAGAAATCGGACCATGGCTTACTCCATGAAAACTGGAAATGAGAACCATGGTGACTAACAATGGGAAGAACATCTTGTCTGTGCTGCGACAAGGAAGCCTTAGCCATGCGCCCTACATGGCACACATGTTCAATCTGGTTGTCAAGGAGTTCCTGTAGTGTTCCCCCCATTTCCTAGACATCCTAACAGTCTGAAGGAAACTTTTGCATGCACTTCAGCACTCTTACACCCCAAAGCACTCCCTCCTTGAGCTTTAGTGTCAGAACGGTATCCCCCAACATAGTCTGATTTGCGAAGTTGCCACAAGTTGGAATTCCACCCTCCAAATGTTGGACCGACTATATGAACAGAGAAAAGCCATCACAGATTTCTTGATGATCCAAGTGGATAGGGGGACTTCCCTGTGTAACTTCAATGTCAACCAGTGGCAGCTCATATGTGACACCGGCCGTTTGCTCATGCCCTTTGAGGAAACCATATTATTAGTCAGTCGCCAGGATTACGGAATGAACGTCATTCCACTGCTTCATTTCCTACAAGTGTTGGAAACAATGGCTGATCTAGGCACTGGAGACGTGGTGCCTACATCTCATGGCCACATGAGCCCTGTGGGGGCTGAACTGGAGGAGGAGGGGGAGGGGCACAGTGGAGCACAGTTTAGGTTTCATGAAATGGGCAGTTTTTCTTGTCATCCAACAGGAGAGGAGGAGGAGGAACAGCCAGAGGAGCTATAGGGTTATGAGGAAGGCGAGACATAGGACCCAGACACACCGTGGCAGTATGCAGTGGAAATGGAGGCAGGGAGTCCATCCGAGTCACTTGCACAAATGGCACAATGCATGCTCAGTTACATGCGTAGTGACTACCGAATTGTCGCCATTCGGCAGCAGGATGACTTCTGGCTCTCCACCTTATTGGACCCTCACTTCCGGCACAAAATCAGTGCCTTTTTTACACCCACTGAGAGGGAGGGCAAACTGACCTACTACAGAGACATCCTACATAGTCAGTTGGCCTGTGCCTATCGGTGCCATTTTCCATCCTCTCGCAGGTCTGACTTGGGGGGCCCTCTGTGCTCACCTTCCACTGCCATGGCTGGGGTGGGGTGGCAGAAGCAGTACCAGCTCCATTAGCAGCCTGAGTATACAGTCGCTGATGAGTAGCTTTCTTCACCCACTTAGTGAAGCAACTCATCAGCAGCAGGTAGACCTGGAGCAGGACCTGAACCAGCAGATGGTGGCATACCTTGACATGACCATGCCAACACACCTTGAAGTTCCGCTGGACTTCTGGGCAGCCAAACTGGATTTGTGTCCGCAACTAGCAGAGTTTGCCCTGGAAAAGCTGTCCTGCCCGGGCAGTAGTATGCCATCAGAGTGGGTATTTAGTGCGGCGGGGGCCACTGTCACCCCAAGGAGCATTCGTCTGTCCACAAAAAATGTGGAAAGACTGACCTTTGTGAAGATGAATCAGGCATGGATCAGCCAGGATTTCTACCCACTAATGCCTGATGTATCAGAATAGATTGACCATGGTGTTACACCAACACTTCACAAATATGGATAGTACAAAACAGATTTAGGGCGCTGCTCCCCAGTTACAAACATTCCTCCGCATCAGACCTTTTTTCACCCACCTTCATCACCGGGTACTGGTATTGCCACCCACCACACCACTCTGTTACCGGGTCACTTTTAGGACTCCTGATGCTGCTGCTGCCGCCACATCCAGGCTGTCTCATTCTGCCACCATGTTCTCCACATGCTGTCGCTGTTACGCCGAGCGCTCCGGGTCCCCGCTCCTCCCCGGAGCGCTCGCTACACTCCTCTCACTGCAGCGCTCCGGTCGGTTCCACGGACCCGGGGCGCTGCGATACCGCCTCTGGCCGGGATGCGATTCGCGATGCGGGTAGCGCCCGCTCGCGATGCGCACCCCGGCTCCCGTACCTGACTCGCTCTCCGTCAGTTCTTTCCCGGCGCGCGCGGCCCCGCTCCCTAGGGCGCGCGCGCGCCGGGTCTTTGCGATTTAAAGGGCCACTGCGCCGCTGATTGGCGCAGTGGTTCCAATTAGTGTTTACACCTGTGCACTTCCCTATATCACCTCACTTCCCCTTCACTCCCTCGCCGGATCTTGTTGCCTTAGTGCCAGTGAAAGCGTTTCCTTGTGTGTTCCTAGCCTGTGTTCCAGACCTCCTGCCGTTGCCCCTGACTACGATCCTTGCTGCCTGCCCCGACCTTCTGCTACGTCCGACCTTGCTTCTGTCTACTCCCTTGTACCGCGCCTATCTTCAGCAGCCAGAGAGGTTGAGCCGTTGCTAGGGGATACGACCTGGTCACTACCGCCGCAGCAAGACCATCCCGCTTTGCGGCGGGCTCTGGTGAAAACCAGTAGTGACTTAGAACCGATCCTCTAGCACGGTCCACGCCAATCCCTCTCTGGCACAGAGGATCCACTACCTGCCAGCCGGCATCGTGACAGTAGATCCGGCCATGGATCCCGCTGAAGTTCCTCTGCCAGTTGTCGCTGACCTCACCACGGTGGTCGCCCAGCAGTCACAACAGATTGCGCAACAAGGCCAACAGCTGTCTCAACTGACTGTTATGCTACAACAGTTACTACCACAGCTCCAGCAACCATCTCCTCCGCCAGCTCCTGTACCTCCTCCGCAGCGAGTGGCCGCTTCTGGACTACGACTATCCTTGCCGGATAAATTTGATGGGGACTCTAAGTTTTGCCGTGGCTTCCTTTCCCAATGTTCATTACACTTGGAGATGATGTCGGACCAGTTCCCCACTGAAAGGTCTAAGGTGGCTTTCGTAGTCAGCCTGCTGTCTGGAAAAGCCCTGGCTTGGGCCACACCGCTCTGGGACCGCAATGACCCCGTCACTGCCTCTGTACACTCCTTCTTCTCGGAAATTCGAAGTGTCTTTGAGGAACCTGCCCGAGCCTCTTCTGCTGAGACTGCCCTGTTGAACCTGGTCCAGGGTAATTCTTCCGTTGGCGAGTATGCCGTACAATTCCGTACTCTTGCTTCTGAATTATCCTGGAACAATGAGGCCCTCTGCGCGACCTTTAAAAAAGGCCTATCCAGCAACATTAAAGATGTTCTGGCCGCACGAGAAATGCCTGCTAATCTTCATGAACTTATTCACCTAGCCACTCGCATTGATATGCGTTTTTCCGAAAGGCGTCAGGAGCTCCGCCAAGATATGGACTCTGTTCGCACGAGGCGTTTCTTCTCCTCGGCTCCTCTCTCCTCTGGTTCCCTGCAATCTGTTCCTGTGCCTCCCGCCGTGGAGGCTATGCAGGTCGACCGGTCTCGCCTGACATCTCAAGAGAGGACACGACGCCGCATGGAGAACCTCTGCCTGTACTGTGCTAGTACCGAACACTTCCTGAGGGATTGTCCTATCCGCCCTCCCCGCCTGGAAAGACGTACCCTGACTCCGCACAAAGGTGAGACAATTCTTGATGTCCACTCTGCTTCTCCACGTCTTACTGTGCCTGTGCGGATGTCTGCCTCTGCCTTCTCCTTCTCTTCTGTGGCCTTCTTGGACTCTGGATCTGCAGGAAATTTTATTTTGGCCTCTCTCGTCAACAGGTTCAACATCCCAGTGACCAGTCTCACCAGACCCCTTTACATCAATTGTATAAACAATGAAAGATTGGACTGTTCCATACGTTTCCGCACGGAGCCCCTTTTAATGAGCATCGGATCTCATCACGAGAGGATTGAACTTTTGGTCCTCCCCAATTGCACCTCGGAGATTCTCCTTGGACTTCCCTGGCTTCAACTTCATTCCCCAACCCTGGATTGGTCCACTGGGGAGATCAAGAGTTGGGGGCCCTCTTGTTCCAAGGACTGTCTAAAACCGGTTCCCAGTAACCCTTGCCGTAACTCTGTGCTTCCTCCAGTAACCGGTCTCCCTAAGGCCTATATGGACTTCGCGGATGTTTTCTGCAAAAAACAAGCGGAGACTCTACCTCCTCACAGGCCTTATGATTGTCCTATCGACCTCCTCCCGGGCACTACTCCACCCCGGGGCAGAATTTATCCTCTCTCTGCCCCAGAGACTCTTGCCATGTCTGAATACGTCCAGGAGAATCTAAAAAAGGGCTTTATCCGTAAATCCTCCTCTCCTGCCGGAGCCGGATTTTTCTTTGTGTCCAAAAAAGATGGCTCTCTACGTCCTTGCATTGACTATCGCGGACTTAATAAAATCACGGTTAAGAACCGCTACCCCTTACCCCTCATCTCTGAACTCTTTGATCGCCTCCAAGGTGCCCACATCTTTACTAAATTGGACTTAAGAGGCGCCTATAACCTCATCCGCATCAGAGAGGGGGATGAGTGGAAAACAGCATTTAACACCAGAGATGGACACTTTGAGTATCTGGTCATGCCCTTTGGCCTGTGCAACGCCCCTGCTGTCTTCCAAGACTTTGTTAATGAAATTTTTCGTGATCTGTTATACTCCTGTGTTGTTGTATATCTTGATGATATCCTAATTTTTTCGGCCAATCTAGAAGAACACCGCCAGCATGTCCGTATGGTTCTTCAGAGACTTCGTGACAATCAACTCTATGCTAAAATTGAGAAATGTCTGTTTGAATGCCAATCTCTTCCTTTTCTAGGATACTTGGTCTCTGGCCAGGGACTACAAATGGATCCAGATAAACTCTCTGCCGTCTTAGATTGGCCACGCCCCTCCGGACTCCGTGCCATCCAACGCTTTTTGGGGTTCGCCAATTATTACAGGCAATTTATTCCACATTTTTCTACCGTTGTGGCTCCTATTGTGGCTTTAACCAAAAAAAATGCCGATCCCAAGTCTTGGCCTCCTCAAGCGGAAGACGCCTTTAAACGACTCAAGTCTGCCTTCTCTTCGGCTCCCGTGCTCTCCAGACCTGACCCATCTAAACCCTTCCTATTGGAGGTTGATGCCTCCTCAGTGGGAGCTGGAGCTGTCCTTCTACAAAAAAACTCTTCCGGGCATGCTGTTACTTGTGGTTTTTTTTCTAGGACCTTCTCTCCGGCGGAGAGGAACTACTCCATCGGGGATCGAGAGCTTCTAGCCATTAAATTAGCACTTGAGGAATGGAGGCATCTGCTGGAGGGATCAAGATTTCCAGTTATTATTTACACCGATCACAAGAACCTCTCATACCTCGAGTCTGCCCAACGGCTGAATCCTCGTCAGGCCAGGTGGTCTCTGTTCTTTGCCCGATTTAATTTTGAAATTCACTTTCGGCCTGCTGATAAGAACATTAGGGCCGATGCTCTCTCTCGTTCCTCAGATGCTTCTGAAATTGAACTCTCTCCTCAACACATCATTCCTCCTGACTGCCTGATTTCCACTTCTCCAGCCTCCATCAGGCAAACTCCTCCAGGAAAGACCTTTGTTTCTCCACGCCAACGCCTCGGAATCCTCAAATGGGGTCACTCCTCCCATCTCGCAGGTCATGCGGGCATCAAGAAATCTGTGCAACTCATCTCTCGCTTCTATTGGTGGCCGACTCTAGAGACTGATGTGGTGGACTTTGTGCGAGCCTGCACTATCTGTGCCCGGGATAAGACTCCTCGCCAGAAGCCCGCTGGTTTTCTTCTTCCTCTGCCTGTTCCCGAACAACCTTGGTCTCTGATTGGTATGGATTTTATTACTGACTTACCCCCATCCCATGGCAACACTGTTATTTGGGTGGTCGTTGATCGATTCTCCAAAATGGCACATTTCATCCCTCTTCCTGGTCTTCCTTCAGCGCCTCAGTTGGCTAAACAATTTTTTGTACACATTTTTCGTCTTCACGGGTTGCCTACGCAGATCGTCTCGGATAGAGGCGTCCAATTTGTGTCTAAATTCTGGAGGGCTCTCTGTAAACAACTCAAGATTAAATTAAATTTTTCTTCTGCATACCATCCTCAATCCAATGGACAAGTAGAAAGAATTAACCAGATCTTGGGTGACTATTTACGACATTTTGTTTCCTCCCGCCAGGATGACTGGGCAGATCTTCTACCTTGGGCCGAATTCTCGTATAATTTCAGAATCTCTGAATCTTCCTCCAAATCCCCGTTTTTCGTGGTGTACGGCCGTCACCCTCTTCCCCCCCTCCCTACCCCCTTGCCCTCTGGTCTGCCCGCTGTGGATGAAATTTCTCGTGATCTTTTCATCATATGGAGAGAGACCCAAAATTCTCTCTTACAGGCTTCTTCACGCATGAAGAGATTCGCGGATAAGAAAAGAAGAGCTCCTCCCATCTTTTCCCCTGGAGACAAGGTATGGCTCTCCGCCAAATATGTCCGCTTCCGTGTCCCTAGCTATAAGTTGGGACCACGCTATCTTGGTCCTTTCAAGATTTTGCGCCAGATTAATCCTGTCTCTTACAAACTTCTTCTTCCTCCTTCTCTTCGTATTCCTAATGCCTTTCATGTTTCTCTTCTTAAACCACTTATCATTAACCGTTTCTCTCCCAAATCTGTTCCCCCCACTCCTGTCTCCGGCTCCTCGGACATCTTCTCCGTCAAAGAGATTTTAGCATCCAAAAAGGTCAGAGGGAAAACCTTCTTTTTAGTGGATTGGGAGGGTTGCGGTCCAGAAGAGAGGTCCTGGGAACCTGAGGACAATATCCTGGACAAAAGTCTGGTCCTCAGGTTCTCAGGCTCCAAGAAGAGGGGGAGACCCAAGGGGGGGGGTACTGTTACGCCGAGCGCTCCGGGTCCCCGCTCCTCCCCGGAGCGCTCGCTACACTCCTCTCACTGCAGCGCTCCGGTCGGTTCCACGGACCCGGGGCGCTGCGATACCGCCTCTGGCCGGGATGCGATTCGCGATGCGGGTAGCGCCCGCTCGCGATGCGCACCCCGGCTCCCGTACCTGACTCGCTCTCCGTCAGTTCTTTCCCGGCGCGCGCGGCCCCGCTCCCTAGGGCGCGCGCGCGCCGGGTCTTTGCGATTTAAAGGGCCACTGCGCCGCTGATTGGCGCAGTGGTTCCAATTAGTGTTTACACCTGTGCACTTCCCTATATCACCTCACTTCCCCTTCACTCCCTCGCCGGATCTTGTTGCCTTAGTGCCAGTGAAAGCGTTTCCTTGTGTGTTCCTAGCCTGTGTTCCAGACCTCCTGCCGTTGCCCCTGACTACGATCCTTGCTGCCTGCCCCGACCTTCTGCTACGTCCGACCTTGCTTCTGTCTACTCCCTTGTACCGCGCCTATCTTCAGCAGCCAGAGAGGTTGAGCCGTTGCTAGGGGATACGACCTGGTCACTACCGCCGCAGCAAGACCATCCCGCTTTGCGGCGGGCTCTGGTGAAAACCAGTAGTGACTTAGAACCGATCCTCTAGCACGGTCCACGCCAATCCCTCTCTGGCACAGAGGATCCACTACCTGCCAGCCGGCATCGTGACAGTCGCTAACTCTAGGCCGTGTCATTCAGCCACCATATGGTCTCCTCATGCTGCCGCAATCTCCAGGCTTTGTCATTCAGCCACTATATGGTCTCCTCATGCTGCCGCAAACTCCAGACTGTGTCATTCAGCCACCATATGCTCTCCTCCTGCTGCCAAAAACTCCAGGCTATGTCATTCAGCCAGTATATGGTCTCCTCATGCTGGTTGTACAGATTTTTAAGGTAGCGCTAGCAACCATAAAACTTAAATTTAAAATTTTAAATTCATCTTTTCATCTTCGGGATTGTGAAGCCCCATTTTCTCCTCATGCTGTCTCCAACTCCAGGCTGTGTCATTCAGCCACTATATGGTCTCCTCATGCTGCTTTTACATTAGTAAAACATTTTTAAGGCAGCACTAGCTACCATAAAACTTCAATTTTAAATAGAAAATTCATCTTTTAACCTCTCAAGGACACAGGCTGTACCTGTACGCCCTGCGCCCGTTCCCGGTATATAATGCAGGGTCACGCCATGACCCCTCATCATACCGGGTCGATCCCGGTGGCTAATGCAAGCCCGGACCCTGGGCTAAAAGCGTGCTGCACCGATCGTTGTGCAGCGCGCTATTAACCCTTTAGATGCGGCGTTCAAATTTGATCATCACGTCTAAAATGAAAGTGAAAGCTTCCCGGCAGCTCAGTCGGGCTGATCGGGACCATCACTGTGAAATTGCGATGTCCCGATCAGCTAGAATGCCAGCAGAGGTCCCCTTACCTGCCTCCGTCACGTCCGATCCGTGATTGATTGCTCGGAGCCTGAAATCCAGGCTTGAGCAGTCGACTGCCGATAACACTGATCTTTGCCGTTTCAATGCACATTAAAGGGGTAGTCCAGTGGTGAAAAACTTATCCCCTATCCTAAGGATAGGGGATAAGTTTGAGATCGCGGGGGGTCCGACCGCTGGGGCCCCCTGCGATCTCTCTGTACGGGCCCCCGGCTCTCGGCCCAGATAGCGGGTGTCGACCCCCGCACGAAGCGGAGGCCGACACGCCACCTCAATACATCTCTATGGCAGAGCCAGAGATTGCCGAAGGCAGCGCTTCAGCTCTGCCATAGAGTTGTATTGAGGGGGCGTGTCAGCCGCCGCTTCGTGCAGAGGTCGACACGCCCCCTTCCCGCAGGCTGTCGGGGCTCCGTACAGGAGATCGCAGGGGGCCCCAGCAGTCGGACCCCCCCCCCCCGCGATCTGCAACTTATCCCCTTTCCTTAGGATAGGGGATAAGTTGCTCACCACTGAGTCACCACTGGACTACTCCTTTAATGATCTGTGTAGCAGATCAGTGTGTGCAGTGTAATAACCACTGGGGGGGGGGGCTATAACACTGTGAAAAAAGTTAATAAAGATCATTTAACCCCTTCCCTAATAAAAGTAAGATTCACCCCCTTTTTCCATTTAAAAAAAACTGTGTAAATAAAAATAAACATATGTGGTTTCACTGCGTGCGGAAATGTCCGAACTATAAAACAATATCATTAATTAAACCGCACAGTCAATAACAAAAAATTCAAAGTCCAAAATAGCATATTTTGGTCACTTTTTATATCATGAAAAAATGAATAAAAAGCGATCAAATTCTGCCAGATTGGTATCCTCATGCTGCCACCTCTAGGCTCTGTCTTTGTGCCGCCATGTGACATGTGACTCCTTTTTGAATTTGGTATTTTGTAACCACAATTTTTTTTTATTAAAGGGGTGTCGGGGTTAATAACTAATTTATGAATTATTAATTATGGTCAACAAAAATATGAAAAATATGACCGTTTTGAATTGCCAAAAATATACAAACAATGCAATTCACTATTTGACTATGCTACAGGGGCTGTAAAGTTAGTGAAGTTCATAATATAGTGTCTGAACGTGTGTGATGGTTCTACTGTGATTTTCACTCCAATATTTATTTTTAACAGCATACAAAATGACAGTGATCTCAGATTTTCCCCAGCTTGCAATGCGGCCGAGACCTGACTCACTAGTCAGCTGATAACAGGGAGCCTGTCTGCTTCAATGGGTGGAGGGATCGCTTGGTGGGAGAGAGATCAATCTGCAACAGCTGTAGGCACCCTGATTCAAAATTACACTGATTTGAATGGATGCAGTGCATTTATGTTTCAATGGGTGGGGTGGCTGATGTGTGGGAGGGAGGAAAGTGGAATTGTGGGATTTGTAGTCAAAAAAAGGAAAGTCAAACAGGAAATACCAGTTCACAAACAGCTAGCCACAGTGTTATGGTAATCTCATGACATAGCCATTTAGCCCCAAGACAAGCGCAGATCCTTCCTAAGCATGTCCATTACTGTCTGCCAGGTACGTACTAAAATCACTTTATGGTGGATGACCCCCTTAAATCTTAAATTTTAAAAAATCGATAGCGTGATGACAACCATAACTGATTAAATGAAACATTCACACTTTCACAGTGTTGAGAGACAGTGGCTGGAACAGATGGTATCTCGCCTGGCGGAGGACCGCCAGCTCGATGCTCACCAGAATGGGTACTCAAAAAATTTAATTAAAATTTAATTAAAATTCTCTTAATTCTCTTCAATTTTGGTTTCCCTGCTGCCACATCCAGAGGCAGTGATTCTAATAGCGATGCCTGTAATCTGCATGTCATATTGAATAACAGTATTATTTCACTAACACAGTACACTTCCTATGCATGTTAGGACAAGGCAAAGTGTCCTACACCCCTATTGAGGCCATATGGTCTCCTCATGTTTCCACCACCTCCACACTGTGTCATTCAGCCACTATATGGTCTCCTCATGCTGCCACTACCTCCATACTGTGTATTTCAGCCACTATATGGTCTCCTCATACTGATGCCACCTCCAGGCTCTGTCATTGTGCCGCTCTGCGACAGTGATTCTAATAGGGACGCCTCTGATCTGCAAGTCATACTGAATAACAGTATTATTTAACTAACCGAGCACACACCCTATGCATGTTATAGCAAGGCAAAGTGTTCTACACCCCTATTGAGGCTCTCTGTAGGCCAGAAATTGCCATTTTTAATAGCGATTCGGACCAAACCGAATTGTTTTGTAAAATGCGGCGAATCGACCAAATTGAATTTTTCAAAAATTTGCTAATCTCTAAAGGACACTGCCAACAGCACAATAGCTCTTAGCTTTCTGGGCCACCAGTGATATGTCTTAAGATGGAAGTAGTAGATTATAGTAATCTGAAGATTTCCTGGTTATGTCTCTTATTACTAGTTTTTCATGTCTTGATATAGATTTAGATGCTGCTACTATAACACGCCATTAAAAATCCATAACGAAAGATGGTCTTTTCCTTTAATCACGAAGACAAAGAAAACATTCATCTGCTTCACTTCCCTAAGAGAATAATATTACTTAACAGATTTTGCTATGGTCCTATTTATTTGTCGTTTTGGCCCATATCCCAGAAAACCAGCTTCCCAAATACTACAAAACATCAATAAGCTTCGAATTAGATTATATGTACTGCAAAATGTAGTTATGGAGAAGTCAAGAAAAATCATATTGCAATGCCGTGTGCTTATGAATAACCCAAATATAAATTAGCCATCTGTTAAGAGGTTTCTTGGTCTAAGCCGAAATCTTCAAATAACAAGCATTTAAGGGTCAGCTCTTTATAATGGACACATAATGTAAAGCATTGAGTAGGCTATTTACTATAACATCTTCATTTTATGTGTTCGGATCCGATAACATATATATATTTACTCTGTGCAGCAAAGACAGCACAGCGGGAAAACATATTTACATGCAAGATAAGATACAAAGGAACAGTGCTGTACACATGGTTATGGTTGGGCCTAAGCTGTTGTGAGCTGCAGTACAGGCCAGGAACGACAATCTACCCTAATGGGCAGTATCCCAGTGGGCCATTGACACAGTGGGCTGCTGAGTATGCCCCATGCCAATACATACCAACATTAGGATGTTGTATATGGCTCCTATGATGCAGAAAAATGTATCACCCTTCTCAGAGAAGCCCAATGCCAGCCGGCTCCCACAGAAAATAATGTTCAGACTCCATCTAGACCGAATCAGTCGACCCCAACTCAACTCCTGCATGGTCACTAGATTAAGCCAGTGTCTGCGTCTCATGGTTTAACATTGCATTTGTCATTTGGGCAGAGCTAAGTGTATGGAACCTTGATGGACAGTGATACATGATACAGGTCCTCTTTAACTTAAATATTGGGAGGCCTGATCTGGGGTCTGAATTATTTGTGTTACTGTACAAGATGTGTCTGATCAGCACTGTATTTTACTCTGCTCAGCTCCTGTGTAGTTCTGAAAGCTGAACAGTATATGGCAATATTATTTGTCATATTGGTACTTGCATAGCAGTAGTGTACACTTCTCCTTGACTAAAAAAAAAAAAAATGCCTGTCCCTGTCCATATGATTAGGTGTTTCTATGTTGCGCTTTTGTATTCCTTCATGTGTTGATGGTGTAGTGTACGTTTTTATAAAAAAAAAGAAAAACCATTAAGGTGTTCATTGGCAAATTTGAGAGAGGCCTATACATGTGTATTCTTGAGCAGGGGTTCCATGCGGGCACTTTAGGATTTCTGTCCTTCATATTGCAGTTTGTTACCAACTATCTTGATGAATAAGGTCCTGTGTGCCTTGAGATCATTGACAATATCCTCCTGTGTAGTTCTAGACTGATTCCTCATTGTACTCAAGATCTATGAAACTCTGTGAGGTGAGATCTTGCATTGAGACCCCAACCAAAAGAGATCGACAATTATTTTTGTTTCTTTCATTTGCAAATAATGGTGATGGTCCTGTGGCCAATTCCAACCTTGTATAAATCTACAATTTTGTCCCTGACATCGTTGCTCTTTGGTCTTGGCCATGGTGGAGAGTTTGACATCTGATTGATTGCTTCATAGGCAGATGTTTTTTATACAGATAACAAGCTGAAGTTAGGAGCGCTTCTTTAAGAGAGTGCTCCTAATCTCAGCTTGTTTCCTGTATAAAAGACACCTGGAGCCAGAAATTTAATTTAAAATGCAAATCAATTCATAACTTATTTGAAATGGGATTTCTGATTCAATTGTTATTCAGTATGCATAGTATTTTTATTCTTGTATTTTTGAGAAAACCCTTTTAACAGCCCTTTAACATATAGAGCCACAAATTGGATAAAAGTTCTGGAATGTGCACAACTTTAATTCTGAAAGATGTGTTGTAGTTTTTATCTTGTAACAGTTTGTACTACAATTATTGCTAGTTATCACCTTGTACCAGTAATGGAAAGTACAGGATGCTAATCCTTTTTGATATAGAGAGAACACTATTTCAAGGACACTGGCTGCCAAGTCTCTAATCATAGAAAAAGTGAGAAATTTTACAGAAAATTATTTTTGTGAATATCCCTCAGTTTCTGTATAGGATGTTATAGGACCTCACAAGATTTTGCGTGGGGTATAGAATGTATCAATTTGATCAGTTTATAATTTGCAGCTCATGAATAATGCTATGGTTTTATAGTAACATTTGTGCTCTAATAAATGCTGATTTTCATTTTCGACTTGTGCAGACTTCACCTCCACACTCTATACATTTAAAGGGGTTCTCCACTGCCTTAACCTACTTGTGGCAGTTAGTTAGTACTGTGGCTATATGTTATTATGGCTTTTTTTTCCGGTTGCTCACGGTACTATATGTGGTGTTTTTCTTACCTTGATTCCAGACCCGGAAGCTGGTTTCTTCATTTGCTTCCTGCCTTGCCCACTTTTCTTTTTCTTCCGCCGCCATCTTGCCATCGGGACGTCACCGTGGAGGGTGGTGTGAGGGAGGCCTGCCTGCCCCTCGCTCCGTACGTGCCCGCCTCCCGCGCGACTGAATCCTCTGGCATCATCAGCGCGCACCTCTTTACTTTCATCTTCTTCTAAGCTGAATGCGGATTGGGCTGCTTTCGGCCAATCGGATCCCATGATGGGCGCATGCGCAGTTTGTCCTTCGCTCAGGAGGGTCATCTGCACATGTGCCATTGTGATGTCAGCCTCGGGACCCTCCTGAGCGAGGACGAACTGCGCATGCGCCCATCACAGGACCCGATTCGCCGAAAGCAGCCCAATCCGCATTCAGCTTAGAAGAAGCTGAAAGTAAGGAGGTGCGCGCAGATGACGCCAGAGGATTCAGTCGCACGGGAGGCGGGCACGTACGGAGCCTCCATGGTGACGTCCCGATGGCAAGATGGCGGCGGAAGAAAGAAAAAAAAGTGGTCAAGGCAAGGCAGGAAGCAAATGAAGAAACCAGCTTCCGGGTCTGGAACCAAGGTAAGAAAAACACCACATACAGTACCGTGAGCAACCGGAAAAAAAAGCCATGATAAAATATAGCCATAGTACTAACTAACTGCCACAAGTTGGTTAAGGCAGTGGAGAACCCCTTTAATATGTATAAATTAAAAAGAAAAAAAGATTTAAGAGTAAATATTTTGTAGGTTTTATCAATATATTTCTGAGAGGAACAAGTTACAACCATTGGTAAATTATGGGTAAATTATTAAACTAATGTTCCATAAATTTCGGTTTAGCCATGGCAGTGGAAGGTGAGCACAGAAGGCCCCCCCCGAGTCAGACCTGCGAGAGGATGGACGATGGCGCAGATAGGCATCAGCCAACTGACTACGTAGGATGTCTCTGTAGTAGGTCAGTTTGTTCTCCCTCTCAGTGGGTGTTTAAAATGCCTCTATTTTGTGGGGCTAGCGAGGGTCCAATAAGGTGGTGAGCCAGAAGTCATCCCGCTGCCAAATGGTGACAACTCAGCGGTCACTATGCAAGAAAGTGAGCATGCATAGTGCCATATGTGCAAGTGACTCGGAGGGACTCCCTGCCTCCATCTTCACTGCATACTGCCATGGTGTGTCTGGGTCCTCTGTCTCGCCTTCCTCATAACCTTCTAGCTCCTCTGGCTGCTCCTGCTCCTCCTCTCCTGTCAGATGACTAGAAAAACCGCCCATCTGGCAAAACCTAAACTGTGCTCCACTGTCCACCCCCTCCTCCTTCAGTTTGGCCCCCACAGGGCTCATGTGGCCGTGAGATGTAGGGGACATGTCTCCAGTGCCCTGACCAGCCATTGTTTCCAACACGTGTTGTAGTAGATGAAGCAGTGGAATTATGTTGTTCATCCCGTAATCCTGGCTAATAATATGGCAGGAGTATCTGGAGCGATAGAAGATGGGCATGACACACAGCTCCCTTCCGCTGAGGTGGTGGAGCCTTGGCTGGCTGAAACTGGGAGCGATGTGCCACTGGTTGATGCAGCAGGCTGGACCACTACATCGGAACCATCGTTCTCCCAGAGAGCTTTATGGTGATGCTGCATATGTTGACGCAGGGCCTTGGTGCCAACATTGGGACCCTGGCCCCACTTCACCTTCTCCCAACACATATTGCATGTGGCCAGGTTAACATCCTCTGGATGCTTGAGGAAAAACTGCCACACCGCCGAGAAGCTGATTTTCCCACCAACAGTCCGTACTGATTGACTGCTACTGCCGCCGACTCCAGGAACCCCTGTTCCACTACCTCCCAGGAAGGTAGGCTGCCGGGGGCACGTTTGGCTCCAGACTTTACACTTCCGCCACCATGCTGACTGCCAACCATGCTACTTCCTTGTGGCTCAGCTGCTGCCTCACGGGCAACCTGCAACCCTCTTCTGATGATGATGAAGCCCCTTCTGCACCCGGCTCCCAAGTGTGATTGGCTTTATCATCATCAAGTTGTGTCTGCACGCCACTGATGTCCTCCTTAGGTTCCTCATCAGTGTGTGCTTCAGGAGCCTGAATACTCGCAACACCGCCTCCCATGTCACTCTCCTCATCACTAATTGCCCATCTAGGAAGGAAGGAAGCGGCGAATGTCTTCTCCACTTCTTGGCTGGGCAGTAGCTGCTAACTGTCCTCTAGTAGATCGTCCTCGCTAAATAGTGGAGCTGAACCCACAGCATAAGGTACTTCTGTGGGGGAGGGAACAGCATAGGACAGAGGCAATGCCAACTGAGGACAGGGACTGCTCCCAGGCCAGGCCAACTGAGGGTTGTGTCTGAGGAACCCATCGGCTGTTTATTGGCGGTGTCAGATGTCACTTGCGATGAAGTGGATGACCAGGTTAACCAGTCGATGATGGCAGATGGGTTGCTAGTCGAGACACGACCACTAGCTGATACCGGGAGCTCAGGCCTCTCGCTGCCACTCCTTGTCAAGGACTGACCAGGGGACAGGGAGAGTGAGCCCTAAACTGACCCTAAAACCGCTCTCCCTGGCTACTTGCCCATCCACCCTAAATGGTGGATCAACAACTGGGTGCCGGTCCCTCCATGAATTAAAGTGATGGGGCCAAATAAAAACACGTACTAATAAATAGTCGGTAACAAACCAGAAAAATAAAAGGAACATAGAACTCTATGGTATAAAGTTCAGAGGACACAGATGAGAGAGTTAGTACAGAGGACACTATATCTGTGGACATGAACAGAGGACTCAGTGGTCGTGAATAGAGGACACTATAGATAAGCAGTCATGAACAGAACTCCAAAGATCTGAATAAATAATTAATACACATTTAGAGTTCAAAACACCAGACAGGAAAACAGATAAGTCTGAACATACTCCAGAACAAAACAGGAATAAAAAAAAGGAAAGAATGTAGTTCAGCTCACCACTCGCTGCAGACATCAATAAGTAGGATTTCGGCTCTCATGCGGCATTGCGGATAAACTTGGAGCACGGACAGTACGGGCCGTATCCCGGATGATATAGAACAAACAATAGAGATCGTGGGTCCAGCTCACAAAAATAAGTTTAAAACGTAACTTTTACTTCACATAAGTAAAAAACATGGACAAAAAGAAAAAACACAAAGACCTATAGGTGCATTAAAAGCAAACACCGACACGTTTCAAACATGCTACGACTTCTTAGTCATGACTAAGAACTCGTAGCAAGTTCAAAACGCAAACGCGTTTGATTTTAATGCACCTATAGGTTTTTGTGTTTTTTTTCTGTCCATATATTTTACTCATGTGAAGTAAAAGTTACGTTTTAAACTTATTTTTGTAAGCTGGGCCCCCGATCTCTATTGTTTGCTCTAAAACAGGAATAAGCTTAATTCCCTAGGAAAACCTCCGGTAGACACAGGAATAACAATACCCTGAGTCCCCACGGACAAGTAAATGGCATCTATCGCTAAACAGGAATTATCGCAATCCCTCAAAACACCTCCAGTAGACAAGGAGTCCCCATGGAACGGTAACAAGAATGCCTAGTTACAACTCAGAAAAACAGATACAACAGGATATAATTATAGAACACTGTTCACACTGAACACAAGACAGGAATCACAATCCCTTAGAAAACCTCCAGTAGACACGGAGTCCCCATGGACAGGTAACAGGGATGCCAGATAGGACACTGTTCACACTTGACACACAAACTGGACACTCCATTCCACTAACGAAGTAGCCATTAATAATAAATTCAAATAGACCACTGGCCAGCGGCACACTCCACAGTGTGGTCAGAAGCTGACCCAGTAGGAAGACAGAAATATTAAAACACAGAACTTCATATAAACAGATACAAGAGAAAACACAGTGTGAACAGACACATAGCAAAAAAAGCATACACATTTTAAAAGCGACTAAACAAACACAGCTTAAAATCTACTAAGATCATGCTACATAACATAGGCTAAAACCACAACATACAAAGTGCATGCAAAAACAGAGATAGTAGATTAAAAGCTCAAACAAAGAGTGTTTCACCAAAAGCTCCATGCAGCATGACCAGCATCTTAGCATGTCAGGCTGAGCTGATCCTTATCTAGACACACCCAAGGAGCTATTGGCTAGCAAGCAAAAGTCTATCAACTATTCCCTGACTAGTTCACACACAACCAAACCAATAGCTGTGTGTGAACACAGGCCAATACAGACACGACACTCCTGCTGCCAATCGCCCCTAGTCTGCTGCAACCGCTGCCTGATGAATTTAGACCTCTGCCACTTCTGCACGTCCTGGCACTTCTCTGTCTGACATACTTAATGCGTATATGAGGGGAGTACAATACGCTCCACTACGCTTAGAACAGTATATGTCTACAACATTTGCAGGTGTGTACTTTAGGCTGGCTTTTCACAGTATCTAGGGCCCATAAGACTTTAACAGGAACAAAATAGTACACCACTTAGATGTACGCACAGGTTACACTAAATAGAGGACAATTTGCTCCACTACGCAACCTGTATTAGGCACTAATACCAAGTGATTATGGATTTTAGTGCTCTGGTCACCCTAACTGGCTGGCTACTTTTAGCTTTTCAGTTGTTGTACACACCAGTGCTGCTCACGGTGTACTACACCCAAAATTGCCCTTTCTCTCTCAATCTCACTCCCTTCCCTATCAGTGCTTCTAGGCTGGATTTGGGCTTGAGATGAATCGCTGCTGTAAAAAAGCTTTTCAGTGCAACACATTGCTCTCTGTCCCTCTCTGCAATAGAAAGCTGATATGACTGGGAGGTGAATCGCTGCTGTAAAAATGCTTTTCTGTGCAATACACACTGCCTTCTGTCGTCGTCCCCCCCCACCCCGTCTCTCTCTCTCTCTCTCTCTCTGCAATAAAAGGCTGAAGTGACTGGCTGCAAGATGGCTGCCGATTATATAGGGTTGTGACATCACAGGGGTGGCTGGCTGCTGATAGGCTGTATGCTGCATGTGATTCAGGGTCATCCCTGCCTACCCTTGTTCCCGCCTTTCCAGGATTCCTTGTCCCATGTCCTCACATGTGGATCCGCCATTTTAGATGCCTTGGAGCCTGGATCAAACTAAATGGAGTTTAATTAAGCGATCTGCGCAATCGAATCGCGGCGATATTCACATTTGTTGTGAATCAAATTTTTCCTGAAATTCGTAAAGAATTCGGATTCATGAGATGAGTGATACGCTCATCCCTATTCGTCACCACTAGGGAAGAAACCACTGGCATAATAACTGCCGAGAAAGTATGGCAAATACACCAAAACCCCACTTATCCTTCTTTGCACTAATGCCGAGTAGGCTTTTGATAGGGTGAATTAGTTGTTGAAGTGCACTCTTTATGTATTCAGTTTTCCCGACCCCTTTCCTATTCGCCCACCCTTATGCTGGAATCAAAGTCAACGGCATTCTGTGCCCTCCATTTACAGGGTGGGCCATTTATATGGATACACCTTAATAAAATGGGAATGGTTGGTGATATTAACTTCCTGTTTGTGGCACATTAGTATATGTGAGGGGGGAAACTTTTCAAGATGGCTGGTGACCATGGCAGTCATTTTGAAGTTGGCCATTTTTAATCCAACTTTTGGTTTTTTTAATAGGAAGAGGGTCATGCGACACATCAAACTTATTGGGAATTTCACAAGAAAAACAATGATGTGCTTGGTTTTAACGTAACTTTATTCTATCATGAGTTATTTACAAGTTTCTGACCACAAATAAAATGTGTTCAATGTGCTGACCGTTGTGTTGGATTGTCAATGCAACCCTCTTCTCCCACTCTTCACACACTGATAGCAACATCGCAGGAGAAATGCTAGCACAGGCTTCCAGTATCCGTAGTTTTGGGTGCTGCACATCTCGTATCTTCACAGCATAGACAATTGCCTTCAGATGACCCGAAAGATAAAAGTCTAAGGGGGTCAGATCGGGAGACCTTGGGGGCCATTCAACTGTTCCACGACGACCAATCAACTTTCCAGGAAACTGTTCATCTATGAATGCTCGGACCTGACACCTATAATGTGGTGGTGCACCATCTTGCTGGAAAAACTCTGGGAATGTGCCAGCTTCAGTGCATAAGAGGGAAACACATCATCATGTAGCAATTTTGCATATCCAGTTGAATGGCCCCCAAGGTCTCCCGATCTGACCCCCTTAGACTTTTATCTTTGGGGTCATCTGAAGGCAATGGTTTATGCTGTGAAGATACGAGATGTGCAGCACCTGAAACTACGGATACTGGAAGCCTGTGCTAGCATTTCTCCTGCGGTGTTTCTATCAGTGTGTGAAGAGTGGGAGAAGAGGGTTGCATTGACAATCCAACACAATGGGCAGCACAATGAACACATTTTATAAGTGGTTTGCAAGAAGTTAATTGGGGCTCAGGGTAAAGGATATGAGGACACCACTGGTTTAATTATCAAGATATTGTTATTTATTAATAATAATTTAAATTTTAGAGACGCAGTGAGTTGTGATCTGCAGGGCGCTTGCAGAATCACAGCACTCACTGTATGATAATATATATAAAATAAAATAGATTAATATACAATACTAAAAATTAATATAGAGACCAAAAAATGATATAAAACTGTATAAAATTAAGTAATTGATGAATAGCCCTCCTAAGAGGCCATCTACATTTAATGCAGGCTGATACAGTCAATATCCTCAATGGGGAGAAAAATTACTGTCCAGTATTCAGTATATAACAGATAGTCCAGTACCAGTGTATACAGATAGTCAATGTCCAATCGCCAGTATACTAAGGAGATTGCTAGTTTGTAGCATAAATGAATGTGTAGCAGCGCTGTAATAAGGATGTATCCTGTAATATTTCAGTAGTTACTTTGTATTGCAAAAGATACAGGTTATCTCACCGCTCCAGAACGCCGGCTTTCTTAGGGGATGCTGCGATCTCTCTTGCGATCCCTCCTGCGGGCTTTTGCGGTGTCTCTTCGTTACAGTCCGACCATTCACACTCTCTGCACGAGAGGACACTGTCTGGAGACTCCGCCGTCTCCTAGGATGACAGTGTCGGGGCTGGCGGTGGGTTCTGGATGAAGTGGCTCCAGCGCTTCTGCCGGCGGTCACGGCCGTGTCCTCGTGGCTCAGAGGAGCGCGCTCCTGGCTGGCAATTAGCTGGGTAAATGGCCACTGATACTGGGGCTCTCGGGGGGCTTAAGCACTGGTCTCAAAGTTCATATAAAAGGGGCTGGACGCGTTTCAAGACTATACTTAGTCTTTTCTTCAGCAGCAATATTATATTATATATAGTCAGTGTCTCTATCGCTATCTTATATATAGTTGTATTTGTTATACTCCTCCTCTACCAAATACGTCACTTCCAGTGTAAATAGACACAAAGTAGTGGTAAAAGCATGAATGGGAATCGTAGTAAATAAATATATGGAGCTAAAATACTTATAATGAATTGTGTTACAACAACTCATAATATTGGTAGCATAGGTGTATATTAGTGTTGAGCAGCATAGGCCATATTCGAATTCGCGAATATTCGCGAATATATGGACGAATATTCGTCATATATTCGCGAATATTCGCATATTCGTTATATTCTCGTTTTATTTTCGCATATGCGAATATTCGCGTATGCGAAAATCAACATATGTGAATATTGGCATATTCAAAATTAACACGCGCGTAAATTCGCATATGCGAAAATTAGCATATGCTAATTTTCGCATATGCGAATTTTCGTATATGCGAATTTTCGCACGTCAGTCTCACACAGTAGTATTACAGCCTTCTTTACACCACACAAGCTGGAAGCAGAGAGGGATGATCACTGTGATGTGTACTGTGAAAAAAAAAAAAAAAAAAAACGAATATTCGTAATTACGAATATATAGCGCTATATTCGCGAAATTCGCGAATTCGCGAATATGCGATATTCGCGAATAATATTCGAATTGCGAATATTCGCGAGCAACACTAGTGTATATATATTGAATATTATAATAAACTATATGTCTATGTACACTGGAAATTTAAGCAAAACATAGACAATAGACATATATAATAAACAATAGCACAAATGCTATAAATATATATGTATAGAATAATTTCAAATCTTTTTTAAAAATATTTAAAAATATAAAAAAATACTTACTGGTATTTTTACATATTTATACACTCGTTTGTATATATACTTATTTTTTCCTACACTTTTCCTACATTTTATATATGACACTATTCATCTTTTTAATTTTTATTTTTATCTACATATTTATCTGCAAGTTTTTTGTATTAAATTACTATTACATTGTGTCCCGGACCTTTTGGCATATATATATACTCTCTATATAAAGGGTTTCTATATATTTTTACTTTTAAATATATTTAAATATTTTTTTATATTTTTTTAAAAGATTTTAAAAAAGATTTGAAATTATTCTATACATATATATTTATAGCATTTGTACTATTTTTGATTCTATGTGTCTATCGTCTATGTTTTGCTTAAATTTCCAGTGCACATAGACATATAATTTATTACAATATTCAATATATATACACCTATGCTACCAATATTATGAGTTGTTGTAACACAATTCATTATAAGTATTTTAGCTCCATATATTTATTTACTACGATTCCCATTCATGCTTTTACCACTACTTTGTGTCTATTTACACTGGAAGTGACGTATTTGGTAGAGGAGGAGTATAACAAATACAACTATATATAAGATAGCGATAGAGACACCGACTATATATAATATAATATTGCTGCTGCTGCGTCCAGCCCCTTTTATATGAACTTTGAGACCAGTGCTTAAGCCCCCCGAGAGCCCCAGTACCAGTGGCCACTTACCCAGCTAATTGCCAGCCAGGAGCGCGCTCCTCTGAGCCACGAGGACGCGGCCGTGACCACCAGCAGAAGCGCTGGAGCCACTTCATCCAGAACCCACCACAAGCCCCGACACTATCATTCTAGGAGACGGCGGAGCCTCCAGACAGTGTCCTCTCGTGCAGAGAGTGTGAATGGTCGGACTCAAACGAAGAGACATCGCAAAAGCCCGCAGAAGGGATCGCAAGAGAGATCGCAGCATCCCCTAAGAAAGCCGGCGTTCTGGAGCGGTGAGATAACCTGTATCTTTTGCAATACAAAGTAACTACTGAAATATTACAGGATACATCCTTATTACAGCGCTGCTACACATTCATTTATGCTACAAACTAGCAATCTCCTTAGTATACTGGCGATTGGACATTGACTATCTGTATACACTGGTACTGGACTATCTGTTATATACTGAATACTGGACAGTAATTTTTCTCCCCATTGAGGATATTGACTATATCAGCCTGCATTAAATGCAGATGGCCTCTTAGGAGGGCTATTCATCAATTACTTAATTTTATACAGTTTTATATCATTTTTTGGTCTCTATATTAATTTTTAGTATTGTATATTAATCTATTTTATTTTATATATATTATCATACAGTGTATGCTGTGATTCTGCAAAGGCCCGGCAGATCACTACTCACTGCGTCTCTAAAATGTATATTATTATTAATAAATTAATAAATAACAATATCTTGATAATTAAACCAGTGGTGTCCTCATATCCTTTACCCTGAGCCCCAATTATCTTCTTGCAAACCAATTTTATTTTCTCACCTTGAGTGTAGGTGTTATTTATTGGGTAGCCTGGGTAACCAGTGGTTACAGTTGAACAAAGAGCCACTCCAATTCTCTTTTATTTTGCATACATTTTATAAGTTGTCAGAAACTTGTAAATAACTCATGAAAGAATAAAGTTACGTTAAAACCAAGCACATTATTGTTTTTCTTGTGAAATTCCCAATAAGGTTGACGTGTCACATGACCCTCTTCCTATTGAAAAAACAAAAGTTGGATTCAAAATGGCCGACTTCAAAATGGCCATCATGGTCGCCACCCATCTTGAAAAGTTTCCCCCCTCACATATACTAATGTGCCACAAACAGTAAGTTAATATCACCAACCATTCAATGGCCCACCCTGTACTATAAGTAACGGCATGATTCAGGGTTGTCTCCTGTCCCCCTCACTCTTTATTCTTGTAATTAGAACCTTTATACAATGCATTACAAAGGATCTAAATAACGTTGGTTTGCAAGTTGGCTCCTTTCAGCATAAAATGCTAGATTTTTCAAAGACTATCTGCTATTTCTCATAACTCATCCAAAACAGGCGTTCCCTGTCCTGATGTCCATATTGGCCTCGGCTATTTTTAAAATCAATTTTGAGGCATTGAATGTCTCTGCTCCATTGTGGTGGTTTGTCAAGCACCTCTGCTCTTTGTTTCCCTTTCTTTGGCCACCCCAGGGCATAAAGTACTTAGGCATATGCATGGAATAGTTAGCAGGGGGAAGGGTCCTCGTGCAGGGAGAAATACCTGTCCCCTTCCTGAATCTGCCCTGTCCATTTTCTCCCGGATTTCCATGTAAATGTTCACAGTTATGATTTTGAGAATTGTTTAAAATAAATGCTGTGGCCGACTCCCTTATGTCCAGCAAAATGGTGCCAGTGTGTTTATTTATAAGTAAAATGTTAGCTCATGCAGTCTGAATCCCCTGTTAATTCCCTGAAAAAATTATCTCAAATCCTATGTCCTTCCCAAATAACTGTTCCTCTTCTAGTGTATACCTCTTTTATTGCTGAAACCCTTCTTCACCTTAGTCAAACAAATTTTTGTTGAGGGCGAAGAAACGCCTTGTGTCTTCTACAAACATGTAACCTTGAGGTGGGTAGATGGGGGGTTGTGCCCTATCAGACCTTTATGTTTATAATAAAGCAAGCCATTTAGCATGTTGGCTTTCCTTGTCCACTCAACCGCTTCCACACCGTACTGTCAAATAGACCTCTACTCTTTCACTAGTTGACCGCACCTCTATATGGTTCCCAAAAACACTGTCTATAATCCATGGCCTCACCCCTTTCACATGCCAGTCTGTCTTTTCTAGTCTATCTGTACTTCACCACGATGACCCATTGTATTAGCCGTCATTGACATGCTTGATATGCCGGGTCTGACCTCCATTGCACAAAGCCAGCTATTAGCAATGGAGGCTGACACAGGGGTATCAACGGAACCAGAACACAGATTCGGTTGATGGTACCTCGTTTTAGTCCAATTCACCCGCACTATTACCCTGTGTATAGGATTTAGTGCAGGTGAACCAGCGGTCATTTTCTCTTTTATAAAAAAAAATATTGGACACAAAAAAAAAATTGTCGAATAAACAATGTTTATATTAACCCTTTCAAGACCAGTATATGAAAAAAAATGTTTTTTGTTATTTCCTCTATGGGATGTAAAAGCCATAAATACCCTATTTTTGCTTTCATTTACACTGTGTGAATATAGCCGTAAAGTTTCATTGTCACAGAGATAACTGGCGATCAGGGGGCTGGAGCATTGTGACATCACAGCCCCGCCCCCATGTGACATCACGCTCTGCCCCCTCCCATAGGCTTGCATTGAGGGGGCGGAGTGTGATACACGGGGATGGGGCCATGACGTCACAATGCTCCGGCCCCGTGATCGCCAGTAATCAGACCCAGAGCGAACATGCTCCGGGGACTGATTGTAACGGGGTGCAAGATCAATGGGGTCACCAACAGTGGGACCCCCGTGATCAGGCATCTTATCCCCTATCCTTGGGATAGGGGATAAGATGTCTTAACACTGGAGTACCCCTTTAACCTATTAGAGTCTAAAACTAAACTAAAATAATCCCGGGAGCTCAGCGGAGCTGATCGGGACCATTGCGGTAAAACCATGATGTCCCGATCAGCTGAGAGGACAATGTCAATTAACCCCTTCCTTAATAAAAGTTTGAATCACTCCCCTTTTCCCATAAAAAAATAAATATTTAAACAAATATAAACATAAACACATGTGGTATCGCCAGGTGCGTAAATGTCCAAACTATAAAAATGGAATGTTAATTAAGCCGCATTGTCAATGGCGTACACGTAAAAGAATTCAAAAGTCCAAATTGTGTATTTTTGGTCACTTTGTATACCCTAAAAAAAAATTTGCAAAGCGATCAAAAAGTCCTATAAAAAAACATGGTAGCAATAAAAACTTCAGATCAGAACAAAAAATGAGCTCTCATACCATCACAACTACGGAAAAATAAAAAAAAAGTTATAGGGGTCAGAAGAGGACAATTTTAAACATTCAAATTTTCGTAAAAAAAGTAATAATTTTTTAAAACAAGTAAAACTAAATAAAACCTAGATAAGTTGGATATCATTTTAATTGTATGGACCTACAGAACAAATATAAGGTGTAATTTTTACCAAAAAGTGCACTGAGTAGAATCAGAAGCCGCCCCCAAATTTACAAAATGGCGTTTTTTATTTTTTTTATTTTGCCTCACAAATATTTTTTTCTGCTTTTGACGTAGATTTGGTGGTGAAATGATTAACAGTATTACAAATGAAAAACAAGCCTTCATATGGGCCTGTAGGTGCAAAATTGAAAGTGTTATGATTTTTAGAAGGAGAGAAGGAAAAAACGAAAGTCCAAAAATGAAAAATGGCTCCATCCTCAAGGGGTTAATGTATACCTAATAAAAATTGTGTATTATCCAAATGGGCCCTTAAATGGGCACTGTGAGATCCAAATACTTTTTATATGTTGTTACTGATGAAAATGAAAGACCTTTTGTAATATGGTTGTTTAAAATGTTTTGAATATTTAATAAAGAAAACGGCTCCTGTAAGTCCCATCACTACGGGTCCCCATACCTACTGGGACACTAACCAGTCCTGCAGCAGCATCAGGCTTGTCCATGAGTCATGGACAAGAGATTACACATGGACAAGGCTGCATGAGCTGACACACCAATCACCTCCCACCACCACAAGGAGTACACACCCCTTTTCCCCGAGAAGATTTGTAACACTTTGATCTAATGAAAAGAGGGATTTTTATAATACAAATAGGTGATAGAGGCATAAAAATGTTATGTACATTCTCAGAATTAGGTAAATAAAATATAATTTTTTTGTGGGATCTGACAGATACACTTTAAGGGCAGGGTTTATTTGTATTTTTCTGTGATTCACATCTTACCATAGTCATACTCAATATAAGTGAGAGGGAAACTAGTAATGCCATTTAGATAATTTGGCGGTCTCTTCTTTCCAAGTTGCCGGCTCCAGGTAGTTTATTTAAAGTTTTATTCTTGACAAGAGGCTGACTTTAGTTACTTTTCACCCAGAAATGAATGGTATTGGCTGCAACAATATCAATATTTCATCAGATCTTTGTTCAGACCCATTTTAGCTTTTCTTAATGGTGCACTTTCCCAGCCGGTTTTGTCATACATCATTAACCAGAAGCTATAGTACTCATGCACCGCTTCTGATTTACTGTAGACAGTAATGTTTAAGATCGCATTAAACACCACACATACTCTCAGCTATTTGAGCAACATCAGAGTAATGAACAGTCAATAGTCATTCTAAGTTAGTACCCTTTGGAGCTTTTATGACTGAATCAAATAAGTATCCTTTGTACTTCCAATGACGGAGGCCCTAATGTCATATAATGAATTTAGGATCTAATCTAAACTTCAAAGGATTTTTTTATCCATTGACTCTTGAGATGAACTGTATAAAATGTAAAATAACTCTGGAAATCTGAATATTCAGAGTCTATGGTTTAATATAAAAGTAGAAAATGAATCTTTACTAAGGCCTCAAGCTCTGAAAGATTTACTTGGGAAAATAGATATGAGGTGTCAGAGTGACACCGCCGCACTGATGCGTGGTGAGGCTACCTAGATTCTTAAAAATATGTATTAAAAACTTTGAATTTATGAAAGAATATAAACTCTATATTTCAGTTTCGGCAATCTTAAAGGGGTGTTCCAGGATATATATATATATTTTTTTATTTGACTGTGCTACAGGGGCTGTAAAGTTAGTGTAGTTATATTATAGTGTCTGTACCTGTGTTTCATGGTGGTTTCGCAATTCTTTTGTGATTATCACAGGAAATAGCCATTTCACAAAAAAATTGCCACAGCTTTATGGTTGACTCAGAACATAGCCATTACACTCCAAGACCAGCATGGACCCTTCCTAAGCATGTCCATTACTGTCTTGCATGTACAGTATATACTAAAGTCACCTTATGGTGGATAACCCCTTTAATATTCAAACATCACTAACACATTGATGTTCATTAAAGGGATTGACCAAGATTAAAAATAAGTAATCTTTTTTCCAGAAAAAGAACCCCTCTTGTCCATAGGCTATGTCTGATATTGTAGCTCAACCCTATTAAAGTATTGTTCTTAGCCATTGGCTGTCCAGGCTAACTGCGAGTTGTCATTTTGCAACATCTTGAGGACCACAACTTGGAGACCACTGACTGAAAATGTAAGAGTGATGGTGAACCAAGGGGAAGAACCAACAATTGTGAATTGTGTCAAAATAATATTGAGTGAAATAATACAATGATATGTAAAAAGAAATAAAATAAACAAGGATGGAAAGGGAAAGGGATGAAGTCACTATAAAGAAGAAGAGGAAGGAGATAAAAAAAAAAGAAGCAAGAAAGAAAGTTAGGAGTGAAAAGGAAAAAAGAAAGGGAAAGGAAGGATGGAGAGGAAAGGGAGAAAGTGAAGAAGGAAGAAATAAAGTGGGGAAGGAGGGAAGGAACAAAGGAAGGAGAGAAAATTAAAACAAATAAAGAAATGAAGAAGTGAAAAACAAGGAAGAAAAGATGGAACGAATGGGAAAAAAAAGAAGGAAGGAAGGAAAAAAGAGAGAAACAGAAAACGTGAAAAAAAAGAAAAGAAAAAGTGAAAAAGAATAAAGGAAGAAAGGGAGGAGAAAAAAAGGAAAGAAGGAAGGTAGAAAAGAGTAAAAAAGAAGAAAGTGAGCCTTAATCTCCACCTGCACCCCTGCTCTTACCTACATTGAATATCTACCCTAAGAAATGGACCTCAACTGTGCGACGGTGCACAAGGAAGTACCAACCTCACATCCTCTGCAGAAGTCCGATGCTGCTAGTTGTCTTACTTCCTGATCTAACATTTGATCCAGTGTGGAAGTATGGCAACTGGCAGCACCCGAATTCTGCAGAGGATGTGAGGTTGGTACTTGACCTTTAAAAGAGTTATGTTACCATTGGTGGTTTAATTAGACATGTATATCATTATTAACCTGTTGGGGACGAAGGGCGTATGCATACGCCCTTGCGTCCTGGTACTTAAGGACGAAGGGCGTATCCATATCCAGACAGCTGTTTGCTGTGTGGGCATGCTGGAATTTGTAGTTTTGCAACAGCTGGAGGTCTGCAGTTTAGAGACCACTGCACAGTGATCTCTATACTGCCCTCTAGATCTTGCAAAACTACAACTCCTAGCATGCCCACACAGCTGTTTGCTGTCTGGGCGTGCTGGGAGTTGTAGTTTTGCAACATCTGGAGGTCCACAGTTTGGAGATCACTGTTCAGTGGTCTCTAAATTGTAGCACTCCAGATGTTGCAAAACTACAAATTCCAGCATGCCCACACAGAAAACAGCTGTCTCGGCATGCTGGGAGTTGTAGTTGTGTACCTCCAGCTGTTGCATAACTACATCTCCCAGCATGCCCTTCTGTGATCAGACATGCTGGGAATTGTAGTTTTGCAACAGCTGGAGGCACACTGGTTGGAAAATACTGAGTTAGGTAACAGAATCCAACTCAGTATTTTCCAACCAGTGTGCCTCCAGCTGTTTCAAAACTACAACTCCCAGCATGTACTGACAGACCGTGCATGCTGGGAGTTGTAGTTTTGCAACAGCTGGAGGCTCACTGGTTGGAAAATACTGAGTTAGGTAACATGACCTAACTGAAGGTTTTCCAACCAGTGTGCCTCCAGCTGTTGCAAAACTACAACTCCCAGCATGTACTGACAGACCTTGCATGCTGGGAGTTGTAGTTTTGAAACAGCTGGAGGTTTGCCCCCCCCCCCATGTGAACGTACAGGGTACATTCACACGGGCGGGTTTACAGCAAGTTTCCTGCTTCAAGTATGAGCTGCGGCAAATTTTTCGCCGCAGTGCAAATTCCTGGCGGGAAACTCACCGTAACCCGCCAGTGTGAATGTACCCTAAAAACACTACACTATACTAACACCTAATAAAGAGTAAAACACTACATATACACCCCCTTACACTGTCCCCCCCCCCCCAATAAAAAGGAAAAACGTATTGTACAGCAGTGTTTCCAAAACGGAGCCTCCAGCTGTTGCAAAACAACAACTCCCAGCATTTCCGGACAGCCACTGACTGTCCAGGCATGCTGGGAGTTTAGCAACAGCTGGAGGCACCCTGTTTGGGAATCACTGGCGTAGAATACCCCTATGTCCACCCCTATGCAATCCCTAATTTAGTCCTCAAATGCGCATGGCGCTCTCTCACTTTGGAGCCCTGTCGTATTTCAAGGAAACAGTTTAGGGTCACATATGGGGTATCGCTGTACTCGGGAGAAATTACACTACAAATTTTGGGGGGCTTTTTCTCCTTTTACCCCTTATGAAAAGGAAAAGTTGGGGTCTACACCAGCCTGTTAGTGTAAAAAAAAAAATTTTTTACACTAACATGCTGGTGTTGCCCTTTACTTTTTATTTTCACAAGAGGTAAAAGGAAAAAAAGACCCCCAAAATTTGTAACGCAATTTCTCCTGAGTACGGAAATACCCCATATGTGGGTGTAAAATGCTCTGCGGGCGCACAACAAGGCTCAGGAGTGAGAGCACACCGGGTACATTTGATGCCTAAATTGGTGATTTGCACAGGGGTGGCTGATTTTACAGCGGTTCTGACATAAATGCAAAAAAATAAATACCCACATGTGACCCCATTTTGGAAACTACACCCCTCGTGTAATGTAATAAGGGGTACAGTGAGCAATTACGCCCCACAGGGGTCTGAAAGATTTTTGGAACAGTGGTACGTGAAAATGAAAAATTTAATTTTTTTGTTTGCACAGCCCACTGTTCCAAAGATCTGTCAAACGCCAGTGGGGTGTAAATGCTCACTGTACCCCTTATTACATTCTGTGAGGGGTGTAGTTTCCAAAATGGGGTCACATGTGGGGGGGTCCACTGTTCTGGCACCACGGGGGGCTTTGTAAATGCACATGTCCCCCGACTTCCATTCCAAACAAATTATCTCTCTAAAAGCTCAATGGCGCTCCTTCTCATCTGAGCGTTGTAGTTCGCTCGCAGTGCACTTGACGTCCAAACATGGGGTATTTCCATACTTAGAAGAAATGGGGTTACAAATTGTGGGGGGCATTTTCTCCTATTACCCTTTGTAAAAAAGTAAAATTTGGGGAAAAACCAGCATTTTAGTGGAAAAATATTTTTTTTTCATTTACACATCCGACTTTAACAAAAAGTTGTCAAACACCTGTGGGGTGTTAAGGCTCACCGTACCCCTTGTTACGTTCCTTGAAGGGTGTCGTTTCCACAATAGTGTGCAATGTGTTTTTTTTTGCTGTTCTGGCACCATAGGGGCTTCCTAAATGGGACATGCCCCCCCAAAAACCATTTCAGAAAAACTCACTCTCCTAAATCCCATTGTTGCTCCTTCGCTTCTGAGCCCTCTAGTGCACCCGCCAAACAATTGACATACACATATGAGGTATTTTCTTACTCGAGAGAAATTGGGTTACAAATTTTGAGAGGATTTTTTTCCTTTTACCCCTTGTAAAAATTCAAAAATTGGGTCTACAAAAACATGCCAGTGTAAAAAATGAAGATTTTGAATTTTCTCCTTCACTTTGCTGCTATTCCTGTGAAACACCTAAAGGGTTAAAACGCTGACTGAATCTCATTTTGAATACTTTGAGGGGTGCAGTTTCTATAATGGGGTAATTTATCCGGTATTTCTAACCAGAAGACCCTTCAAATCCACTTCAAACCTGAACTGGTCCCTGAAAAAATCCGATTTTGAAAATTTTGCGAAAAATTGGAAAATTGTTGCTGAACTTTGATGCCCTCTGGTGTCTTCCAAAAGTAAAAACTCATCAATTTTATGATGCAAACATAAAGTAGACATATTGTATATGTGAATCAATATATAATTTATTTGGAATATCCATATTCCTTATAAGCAGAGAGCTTCAAAGTTAGAAAAATGCAAAATTTTCAAATTTTTCATGAAATTTTTGAATTTTTCACCAAGAAAGGATGCAAGTATCGCCGAAAATTTACCACTAACATAAAGTAGAATATGTCACGAAAAAACTATCTCGGAATCAAATTTATAAGTAAAAGCATTCCAGAGTTATTAATGCTTAAAGTGACAGTGGTCAGATTTGCAAAAAATGCTCCCGTCCTTAGGGTCATAATGGGCTCCGTCCCCAAGGGGTTAAGATTGGGAAAAACTAGAAGGAGAGGGTTAATTTGAACTCATATAAGACCAAACAATGGGCCTTGCACGTCAGTTGCCTCTATACCCCTGAGGATGTGGCCTGTGCCACGAAACATGTAGGGGAGGCATAGGGTTAAATTGTTTTATAGCAGCATTAGGTCCACTGATTATAGCATTCTGCAGACACACACTTCTATTTTATTAACTCTCAGACAGAGCAAATTGTTTATAATGGTTGAGTGAAAGCTGGAGTTTTACTTACACTGATTCTTTGAAACTGTTGTTTTATTTAACTAATTATAAAAGTAAAGTTTTATACATTTTCGCTATAGGGGGGTTGGTAAATTAGGGGTTTTGCACCCCGTTTGCTAGGGGTTTATCCTCTGGACACTTGGGGCTTGGTGTTTTTCAAATATGGGTCCTAGACACATAAAAATTATAAGTACATGATCAGGATTAGGTACTGAGTATTATATAACATTTTGAGTTTTTTTGTGGGATATGACAGGCACTTTTTAAAGCGTACCTGTCAGATCCCCAAAAACACAAACAACATGTTACTCAGTACCTAATCCTGACTATTTACATTATCCCTCTATCACCTATATTTATTATGAAAAATGCCTTAAATCCTTTCAGGGGAAGGGGGCGTTTCCCTTCCTTGGGGTGGAGAGAGGTGATTGGTTGGTCTAGTCATGCAGCTTTGTCATTGAGTCATCTCTTGTCCATGACTCATGGACAAGGTGCTGTTGCTGCAGGACTGGTTAGTGTCCCAGAAGGTATGGGGACCCCCTAGTGTTGGGATTTTCAAGAGCCGTTTTCTTTATTAAATGTTAAAAAAATGAAAAACAACCATATTACATAAGGTCTTTAACTCCTTCCTGACCTATGACGTACCGGTACGTCAGGGATCGGATGAGGGGAACATGACGTGGTCCCGCGGGCCGGGTCCACATCATAACCGGCAGCTGACATCTGCCGGTAATGACAGACATTCGATGACTGTCATTGTAATGGTGAAATGCCATTAATCTCTGGGGTCTAGGTGACCCATCGCAGACTGCAGATAGGTTGCTGGAGAAGAACGGGGACTTACCCATCCCAGGGACATACACATCCTTCCTCGTCTTCGGTGGATCAATGATTGCTTAAGGCTGCCTTTGGCAGCCCTAAGCAATCGTGCGCCAGAAACATCGATCAAATTAATGCAATAGCATTACATTGATACCATCTAATGATGGCTTATGATAGGCCTCTAGGGGGACCAAAAAAGGTGCAAAAAAATACAAAAAAGGAAAAAAATCCTCCACCTAATAAAAGTTCTAATCACCCCCCTTTTCTCATGGTTCAAATAAAACACTGTCAAAAAATAAAAATAATAATCATATTTGGTATCGCCGAGTGCGTAATTGCCTGAACTATTAAATTAAGATGTTCCTGATGCTGCACAGTAAAAGGCGTAAACTTTGCAGATTTTTGGTCCCATCACGTCCCAGAAAAAAACGTAATTAAAAGGGACCAAAAAGTCATATACATGCAAAAGTGGTACCGTTTAAAACTACAGCTCATGGCGCAAAAAAATTAACCCTAACATAGCTCCGTAGGGGTAAAATGTTTACTTTAAAATGAAAGGAAAATTACCCAAGTTTGGTATCACTGGAATCATACTGGCCAATTGAATAAAAATAGCATGTCAGATTCACCGTATTGAGAACTCTGGAGAAATGATTGCCCTTCAAAATGGCACAATTCCATATTTTTCTTTCAATTTTGCCTTACACATGTTGTTTTATGGCTCCGTCATACATTATATGATAAAATAAAGCATGTCAATTAAAACTACAACTTGTCCCACAAAAAGTAGCCCTAATACTACGTTGTCAGGGGAAAAACTAAAAAGTTATGGGCCTTTGAATGTGAGAAGCAAAAGAACGTGAGCCGAAAAAAAAAAAATTCAGTCATGAATGGGTTCGTTTTCACAAGTAACAAGTGATGTCTCGAACATAAAATTTTTGGGTTCTCGAACGGTGAACGCGAACTTCCGCAAAATTTCGCGAACCGGGCGAACCACCATTGACTTCAATGGGCTGGCGAATTTTAAAACCCACAGGGACTCTTTCTGGCCACAATAATCATTTAAAAGTTGTTTCAAGGGGACTAACACCTGGACTGTGGCGTGCCGGAGTGGGATCCATGGCAAAACTCCCATGGAAAATTACATAGTTGATGCAGAGTCTGGTTTTAATCCATAAAGCCCCCCTTTAGGCATCACATAGTTAGATCCCCCCTTTTAGGCAGCACATAGATTCCCCCATATTAGGCAGCACATAGTTAGAGCCCCCCTTTAGGCAGCACATAGTTAGAGCCTCCCTTTAGGCAGCACATAGAGCCCCCTTTAGGCAGCACATAGTTAGATCTCCCCTTTAGGCATCACATAGATAGATCCCCCCTTTAGGCAGCACATAGATTCCCCCATGTTAGGCAGCACATAGTTAGAGCCCTTCTTTAGGCAGCACATAAAGCCCCCCTTTAGGCAGCACATAGATTCCCCCATATTAGGCAGCACATAGTTAGAGCCTCCCTTTAGGCAGCACATAGGTAGAGCCTCCCTTTAGGCAGCACATAGAGCCCCCTTTAGGAAGCACATAGTTAGATCCCCCCTTTAGGCATCACATAGTTAGATCCACCCCTTTAGGCAGCACATAGATTCCCCCATGTTAGGCAGCACATAGTTAGAGCTCCCCTTTAGGCAGCACATAGATTCCCCCATATTAGGCAGCACATAATGCAGGATGGTGGACCACCAAAAGAAATTATTTTCTAAATAAAATTTTTAATCAAATAAAGAAGCAGAGTTTATCCCTCTCTGTATTTTAGTTTTAATTTTTTTTTAAATTTAACTTAAAAAATCACACGCAACAAGCGTTCCTTGGTGTAATGGTTAGTACTCTGGAAAATTCAAATTTAAATTATCAGAAAGTCCAGAAGACTCTATAATGCAGGACAGAGAAACACACAAAGAAATCCTTTTCAAAATAAAATTTTTCAACAAATAAAGATGAAAGCAGCGGCCAGAAAAATTGCAGCACCAGAAAAAGTGTAGCACCAGAGGCCAGAAAAATTATGCATGTACACATGGCTGGAAAATTTGGTATTGTCACAGCCGCTGCTGTAGCAGCGTTCAGAAAAATTTCTGTTTGTTTCCCAGGCAGATAGTGCCCTAAAACATTGCGGCTTGAACCCTAGTTGGTGGCGGATAAGTCACGCAAGTCATCCATGGTCGCCACCTTACCCAGACGGAACGTGATTGGTTGGATTCTTCAAAAAAGAGTTGCCATCGATGCCTCTTGGAATTCTCCAAAGAGGAAATACACCTCTCATCCCTGATTGGTCGCAGGCCAGACCTGCCCAGCAGCGATTGGTCGAATTCTTCAAAAAAGATTTGCCGACCGATGCCTCTAGGAATCCCCCAAAGAGGAATTATACGTCTTTAACCTGATTGGTCACCGCCCGGACCTGCCCAGCAGCGATTGGTCGAATTCTTCAAAAAATATTTGCCACTGATGCCTCTAGGAATCCCCCAAAGAGGAATTATACATCTTTAACCTGATTGGTCGCCGCCCGGACCTGCCCAGCAGCGATTGGCTGAAAGATTTGAAAGACATCCTGCCACCACCAGCAGCAAAGACTTGCAACCTGAACTCAAATGTCCCCTCTCTGATTGGCTCACTCGACATCCCAAACAGCCAATCAGAGTTAAGCCTACCATCCCCATGCCCATGTTTGGATGACATCCCCTCATCGATTTTTTCCTATGACAGCGTAACTGTACACAGCCATGTACGGCACGTTCCTGATTGGTCGCCCCCATACCATCCAGCAGCGAGCGACCAATCAGCTTCAAGAGGCCCGTCTTCATTCAAAATCCACCGCGGCAACCCTGCACAGCGTCACCAGGTTTACCCAATGCGCAGTGTAGGTGATATACCTGACCTGACCATGCTTTGCAGACCAGGTATTTTTGAGTTATTTTTTTTTTATTTGTTTAAATTTTTTTTGAGCTATTTTTTTTTATTTGTGAGCTATTTTTTTTTTATTTGTTGAATTTTTTTTTTTTTTCCTTCCGGGTACCTTCCACTGCGGTGTCCCAAAAGCTAAACATTTTTTTAACCAAAGGATAAGTTAGCCTGCATTATTGGTTACAAACTATTATATGGACCTGGCTAGCAGGTGCCAGCTGCTGGGCTAAAATATACAGCAACAGGAGAATACGGCAGCACACTGTTAGCACAAAGATATAGATAAAACATGAGTATATAGATACAACATGAAAAGCTATACAGCTATGGTGCAAAAAATGAAAATATAAAATGATAAAGTTGTGAATAGTGAGGTACTTAGCTTGCAATTTGGCGGCCAAATAGCTTGGACCATCCCACAATGGTAAGGTGACCTCATTGGGATGGACCCTACACTATGAATATGCCTCTGCGTGAACAGTTCAGCAGGCATTGCAGGATTTGAAACATCCAAGACACCTAATATACACCTGATACAGGTGGGTGCTGTGCAAGAGCTGTAAACATTTTTTTTAGCTATTTATTTGTAATTTTTTGTAATTTTTTATTTTTATTTTTTTTAAAGCTGGTAGGCTATGAGTTCAGACAAGCCAGCTGTCACACCACATATGATTTGCACTAGTGTGACAATGAGCCCAGCAGGCCCAAAAACTCTCAAGTGTGAAGTGAACTGACTGATTTTATTTCACAGCCCAAAAAGTTTTTTTTTTTTTCAAATTTACACTACGGTCACACCACATTTGATTTGCATTAGGGTGACAATGAGCCCAGCAGCCCAAAAACTCCCAAGTGTGAAGTGAACTGACTGATTTTATTTCACAGCCAAAAATGGTTGTTTTTTTTTTTTCAAATTTACACTACGGTCACACCACATATGATTTGCACTAGTGTGACAATGAGCCCAGCAGGCCCAAAAACTCCCAAGTGTGAAGTGAACTGACTGATGTTAATTTCACAGCCAAAAAAGGTATATTTTTTTTCAAATTTACACTACGGTCACACCACATATGATTTGCACTAGTGTGACAATGAGCCCAGCAGGCCCAAAAACTCCCAAGTGTGAAGTGAACTAACTGATTTTATTTCACAGCCCAAAAAGTTTTTTTTTTTTCAAATTTACACTACGGTCACACCACATATGATTTGCATTAGGGTGACAATGAGCCCAGCAGCCCAAAAACTCCCAAGTGTGAAGTGAACTGACTGATTTTATTTCACAGCCAAAAAAGGTATTTTTTTTTTTCAAATTTACACTACGGTCACACCACATATGATTTGCACTAGTGTGGCAATGAGCCCAGCAGGCCCAAAAACTCCCAAGTGTAAAGTGAAGTGACTGCTTTTATTTCACAGCCCAAAAACGTATTTTTTTTTTATTTACACTATGCTCACCCCAAAGATGATTTGCACTAGTGTGACAATGAGTCCCGAAGAACAAAAGACTCCCAAGTGTGAAGTGACTGATTTTATTTTCCAGCCCAAAAAGGTATTTTTTTTTCAAATTTACACTAAGGTCACCCCAAAGATGATTTGCACTAGTTGCTGGAAAGAAAAAAAGTTTGCCAGCGGAGTACCCCTTTTAAACAGTGGTTAGCCAACCAGGGTGCCTCCAGCTGTTGCAAAACACACGGACTGATGTTTGAGCCCTTTTAATACTGTAGTTGCTGGACTGAGATAAAGTTTGCCAGCGGAGTACCCCTTTTAAACAGTGGTTAGCCAACCAGGGTGCCTCCAGCTGTTGCAAAACACACGGACTGATGTTTGAGCCCTTTTAATAACTGTAGTTGCTGGACTGAAAAAAGTTTGCCAGCGGAGTACCCCTTTTAAACAGTGGTTACCCAACCAGGGTGCCTCCAGCCATTGCAAAACACACGGACTGATGTTTGAGCCCTTTTAATACTGTAGTTGCTGGACTGAAAAAAAGTTTGCCAGCGGAGTAGCCCTTAACTAGAGGTTACCCAACCAGGGTGCCTCCAGCTGTTGCAAAACACACAGACTGATGTTTGAGCCCTTTTAATACTGTAGTTGCTGGACTGAAAAAAAGTTTGCCAGCGGAGTACCCCTTTTAAACAGTGGTTAGCAACCAGGGTGCCTCCAGCTGTTGCAAAACACACGGACTGATGTCTGAGCCCTTTTAATACTGTAGTTGCTGCACTGAAAAAAAGTTTGCCAGCGGAGTACCCCTTAACCAGAGGTTACCCAACCAGGGTGCCTCCAGCTGTTGCAAAACACACGGACTGATCTTTGAGCCCTTCTAATACTGTAGCTGCTTGAAAGAAATCAAGTTTTCAACCAGAGTACCCCTTTTAACCTATTGTTCCCTCCCAACCAGGGTGCCTCCAGCTGTTGCAAGACACACAGACTGATATTTGAGCCCTAAAAAGGGCTTTTTTGGGTGCTGGCCTTAAAGCAGATGTTATATTAGTGGTTTAGGAGTGTAGTGGACCCTGAATGAACCACCTAGCTATCGCTTTCCCTATTATAGCAATAGCAGCTTCACTTTCCCTCCTCTCTCTAAGCCTACAGCATGCCGAATGAAAGTAAAATGGCGTCTGTGCAGGAGGTAGGAGGGTCTGGAAGGGAGGGTCTGCTAGTGATTGGCTGTAATGTGTCTGCTGAGTGTGACACACAGGGTCAAAGTTTACCGCAATGTTAATGAATAGGGGGCGGATCGAACTTCACATATGTTCGCCCGGCGAGGCGAACTCAACATCTCTAGTAACAACATAGAAAAAGTTTTGGGATTAGACAGTGCCCATTTTAGTGTACAGCCTTATGTCCCCATTTGCTATCCTAAATTCAGCCCCGCTACATCTGCATATGGAATATTACCATCAATTAATTTACAATGTAATGACCCTAAAACGTGATTTAACACCTTCCCGCAGAATTACTTATATAAGCATCATTATATGCTGGTAGTTCGCGCATCATGGCGTTTATATAGGTCATTCAGTTAACCCAGCAATGCGCTGCATCGCTAGACATGTGCACAACCAAAAATATTTTTTATATTTTTTTTCGAATTAAAAATGTTTTGGTTCTGTTAAACCTTCGGGATACAATAATTTGTTTTATTCTGTTTTCGGATGCATTCATATATTTTTTTCGGTTCTATTCAGAAACTGTTCAGCTTTCGGATTAATTTGTTATTTCGGATCTATTCGTTATACATGTCGTTAGTTTTATTTTAGTTTTCGGACGATTTTTTTATTCGTTAATAAAATTTCGTAGGGTACCATTAAAAAACTAAAATATTCAGTAGTGAAGGAAAAAATTGTATCTAACGAAATGTATCTTTTTAATTTTTTATTAATTTTTTATTAATTTTTAAACAGGGATCAATTTATGCGGGCGTGCAGGGCACTAAAAATGTAGCCGACAATAATAAAAATGTAGTGTGTTTTTTTCACTTTTTTTTCTTTATTTTTAATTTTTTTAGGTAGTACTACTACTCCCAGCATGGAACACACTGTTCCATGATGGGAGTAGTAGTACCTGTACTAATTGACAGATCGCCGGAGTTCGTTGCGATCCTCCTGTATAATGTATAGATGCGGCCAGCTGCTCTTCTATGGTCCCCTGCACTGACATATATATACACCTATTCATATTTCCCGCAGAGAGCTGTGATTGAACAGATGGTTCCAGCCAATCATAACTCTCTGTGGGATATATGAATATGTGTGTACATATATATGTCAGTGAAGGGGACCATAGAAGAGCGCCGGCCGCATCTATACATTATACAGGAGAATCACAGCGGGTATCAAGAGTGACATCCGCTGTGATCTTTCCTTAACTGCAGGTACTACTACTCCCAACAAGGAGCACACTCTGCACCATGCTGGGAGCTGTAGTACCTGCATTAATAGACCGATTGCAGCGAGTGTCAGAAGTTACACTAGCTGCGATCTGTCTATTAATGCAGGTACTACAGCTCCCAGCATGGAGAAGAGTATGCTCCATGTTGGGAGTACTAGCACCTGCAGGTAAGAACAGATCACAGCGCGTATCACTACTGACACCCAATGGGATCTTCCTGTCTATTGCAGAGATGGAGCGGCTTTCTCCTGCGCTCGCATCTCTGCACTATACTCCGGCCAGCCACTCACTCATTCATATTTCCCTCAGAGCTGTGATTGGCTGCAACCATCCGGCCAATCACCACTCTGGGCGGAAAATATGAATGAGGGACGTTCTATTCACATCACTGGCCGGAGTATAGTGCAGAGATGTAAGCGCTGTATAGAGCCCCTCCGCATCTCTGCTATATTATGGATGATCGCATAGGGTGTCAGACTGATACCCGGGGCGATATGTCTATTAGTACAGGTACTACTACTCCCAGCATGAACAGTCTGTTCCATGCTTTAAGTAGTAGTAGTACTACCTAAAAAATTTAAAAAATAGAGAAAAAAAAAGTGAAATACACACACTTGTCCAGAATGGTCCCTCCCTTCCTTCTAAATGAAAATGAATTTTGTTTTAACAAAAATAAAATTTGTTTTTCACAATTTCGTAGTGTGGTGTCCTGGTACAGGACCTTGTCCTGTTCCTTGCCTAAAGTCCCCTCAGTTAGAGTCCCTCCATGCATATAGGGCTCTCCTGCAGGGCTTACCCTTGATGTATAAAATGTTCAAGGACCTTAGAGGTCATGCGATGTACCCAGAGTTCACTGGGTTCATAACTTACAGGTTTGCAATATATCAAGAAAAACGAGCAATCCTACACTCACCGCTCGGGTACACCGTGTCCAGCTCCTCTAGTCTGACTGTCACATCCGAGGGGTAGGCATATCCAGCATGGAGCGCCCCATAATGGATATGCCTACCCCTCGGATGTGACAGTCAGACTAGAGGAGCTGGACATGGTGTACCCAAGCAGTGAGTGTAGGATTGCTCGTTTTTCTTGATATATTGGATTGTTTGAAGTCTGTACTTCTTTTGATCCTAGCACCGCCGCGGGACACATTATCTATCTGTCTCCTGTTGAAGTGCATCTTTTTACGGTTCCATGGATAATGTATAAGAGGGTGTTGTTTTATGCATAGGTGGTGCCAATCATGTGTTCTCTTTTGTGTGCATAACTTACAGGTTTACTGACCAATGAGCTTAGTCCAGCTCCTTATTACATAAAGGGCTGTAGTCAATCAATTCTCTCTCTTTTCTCTTGTTCCTGCACTACAGAAGCACAATCATCTCAGCAGAAATCTCAACTTATCTAGGCCAAAGCCTAAGAACCTGCAGCCACTAATCCGTGAGTTACAAAGCTCAATCTAGCAAATCCTGTGTGACTACTACAAGCTCAGATATTATAATTAGTAGCTCAGTGGCCTACATCAAAGCTCATTGCTTCCAAGTCCCAGCAAACCTGTGAGGAACCTGTATCCCGGTTCACTCTTGAAAAGACTGTTATGTTAAAAACTGTTTCATAAATTCAGCAAGTAAAGTTTCTTCAGTTTATCCCTGAAATCTGCTATGAACATTCTGTTATTTTTCACTGCCGTTTGTGGGACGGTTGGCGGTAGGAACATTACTATTGAGGAAACCTCACCCTGGCATCAGGACATTCAAGGGTTAATACCACCAGACCCTACACTACAATGCAACTCCCCAGTCCCCGTTACTCTCCTGGTTCATCACAGTAGGCATGCACAATTCGTTTTGTTACGAATTCGGATTCATTCGGATGTAAATATCAATCCCAATGTACGAAATATGAACAATTCGGACAAAAACTAATTACGTCCGAAACTAATTGCACATGTCTAGGCATCGCATAGATTAACTGGCAGAAGTCAGTGTGTCAGCTGACTGGAGGGGTTAAAGTTCATTTCCCCTGCTCTGTGAGAGCTGTAGGGGGGACATACCGCAGGTCCGGCGATGGTAGCGGGGACCGGAGATCGTCGGCAGGCAGATGGAGGAGGCAGCGGTGGCAGACAAGTGGATGATGCAGAGACAGCAGTGAAGATCACTGTAAAGTGATCTTCACTGCTGCTTTTAGGAGTTTGAAAACTACAACTCCCAGAATGCCCAAACAGCCTTTGGCTGTCTGGGCATGCTGGGAGTTGTAGTTTTGCAACAACTGGAGGGCCACAGTTTGGAGACCACTGTGCAGTGGTCTCCAATCTGTGCTCTTCCAGATGTTGCAAAACTACAACTCTCAGCATGTCAAAACAGTCCATGAATGCTGGGAGTTGTAGTTCTGTAACATCTGGCCCTTCAGATGTTGCCGAACTACAACTCCCAGCAACTACAAACTGTAGCGCTCTAGATGTTGAAAAACTCCCAGCAAGTTTTTCAACATCTGGAGGGCTACAGTTTGGACACCACTACACTACCACAACTCCCAGAATGCCCAGACAGCCAGAGGTCATGCTGGGAGTTTTAGTTTTGCAACAACTGGAGGAGAACAGTTTGGAGACCACTGTGTAGTGGTGTCCAAACTGTAGCCCTACAGATGTTGAAAAACTTGCTGGGAGTTTTTCAACATCTAGAGGGCTACAGTTTGGAGTTGCTGGGAGTTCTAGTTCGGCAACATCTGAAGGGCCAGATGTTACAGCACTACAACTACAGTTGTAGTTTTGCAACAACTGGAGGCACATTGGTTGGGAAGCATTGTCTGTTTCCTAATTCAGTGTTTCCCATCTCGTGTGCCTCCAGCTGTTGCAAAACTATAACTCCCAGCATGCACTGACAGCCCGCTGGGAGTTCTAGTTTTGCACATGGATTGGGAAAAACTAAGTAACAAACTCTCAGTGTTTTGCAACCAGTGTGCCTACAGCTGTTGCATAACTACAACCCCCAGCATGCACGGACAGCCAAAGGGCATGCTGGAAGTTGTAGTAGTATGCCTACAGCTGTTGCATAACTACAAGTCTCAGCATGCCCTTCTGCTGTCACTGGGAGTTGTAGCTGGAGGTTTGCCCCCCCCCCCCCCCTCCATGTGAATGTACAGGGTACATTCACATGGGCGGGAGTTTACAGTGAGTTTCTCGATGCAAGTTTGAGATGCAGCAAATTTTCCACTGCAGCTCAATTTCCAAGCGGGAAACTCACTGTGAACCCCTGCCCGTGTGAATGTATCATAAAAACATTACACTACTCTAATGCTGGTGTTATCCCAAATAACGTGCCTTGAGGGGTGTAGTTTTCAAAATAGTATGACATGTATTTTTTTTGCTGTTATGGAACCATAGGGGCTTCCTAAATGTCACATGCCCCCATAAACCATTTCAGCAAAATTCACTCTCCAAAATCCCATTGTCTCTCCTTCCCTTCTGAGCCCTCGATTGCACCCACAGAGCACTTTACATTCACATATGAGGTATTTCCTTACTCAAGAGAAATGGGGTTACACATTTTGGGGGGCATTTTCTCCTTTTACCCCTTGTAAAAATTCAAAAACTGGGTCTAGAAGAACATGTTAGTGCTATAAACTGAAATTTTTAGTTTTCTCCTTCACTTTGCTGCTATTCTTGTGAAACACCTAAAGGGTTAACACATATTCTTAATATAATTTTGTACACTTTGAGGGCTGAAGCTTTTATAATGAGGTCATTTTGGGGGTATTTCTAATATGAAGACCCATCAAATCCACTTCAAAACTGAACTGGTCACTGAAAAAATCTGATTTTGGAAATTTTGTGAAAAAGTGGAAAATTGCTGCTAAACTTTGAAGCCCTCTGATGTCTTCAAAAAGTGAAAACTTGTCAACTTCATGATGCAAACATAAAGAAGACATATTGTATATGTGAATCAATATAAAATATATTTGGAATGTCTATTTTCCTCACAAGCAGAGAGCTTCAAAGTTCGAAAAATGCTAAATTTTCTAATTTTTGAATTTTTCACCAAGAAATTATGAAAGTATCGACGAAAATTTACCACGATAACGTAGAATATGTCATGAAAAAGCATTCTCAGAATCAAATTCATAAGTAAAAGTATCCCAGAGTTATTAATGTTTAAAGTGACAGTGGTCAGATGTGCAAAAAATGCTCTGGTCCTTAACCCCTTAACTACCAAGGACGTATATTTACATCCTTGGCCGGCTCCCAAGATATAATGCAGTGACTCCGTGTCATATCGGGTCAGTCCCGACATCTATCTGAAGCCGGGACCCGTGGCTAATAGCGCGCGGCAGAGATTGCGGTGCCACGCGCTATTAACCCCTTAGACGCGGCGTTCAAAGTTGAACGCCATATCTAAAATGAAAGTAAAAGCTTCCCGGCTGCTCAGGGGGCTAATCGGGACCACCCCAGTGAAAATGCGGTTTCCTGATCTGCTAGGATGCGAGCGGAGGTCCTCTTACCTTCCTCCGGCGTGTCCCTTTGGCGATTGATTGCTCCAAGCCTGAGATGCAGGCTTGAGCAATCGACCGCCGATAACACTGATCAATGCAAAGCTATGGCTTTGCAGTGAACAGTGTAAAACATCAGTGTGTGCAGTGTTATAGCCCCCTATGGGAGCTATAACACTGCAAAAAAAAGTGTAAAAAAAAAAAGTTAATAAATGTCATTTAACCCTTTCCCTAATAAAAGTCCAAATCACCCCCCTTTTCCCATAAAAAAAACAAGTAAATTAAAATAAATATAAACATATGTGGTATCGCCATGTGCGTAAATGTCCGAACTATAAAAATATATAATTAATTAAACAGCACGGTCAATGGCGCACGTGCAAAAAAATTCCAAAGTCCAAAAAAACATATTTTTGGTCACTTTATATATCATGAAAAATGAATAAAAAGCGATCAAAAAGTCCAATCAATACAAAAATGGTACCGCTAAAAACTTCAGATCACTGCGCAAAAAATGAGCCCTCATACCGCCCCATATGCAGTAAAATAAAAAAGTTATAGGGGTCAGAAAACGACAATTGTAAACGTATACATTTTCCTGCATGTAGTTATGATTATTTTCCAGAAGTACGACAAAATCAAACCTATATAAGTAGGGTATCATTTTAATTGTATGGACCTATAGAATAAAGAAAAGGTGTCATTATTACTGATAACGGAAGCCCTAAAAAATTACAAAATGGCGTTTTTTCTTAAATTTTGTCGCACAATGATTTTTTTTTTCCGTTTCGCAGTAGATTTTTGGGTAAAATGACTCATGTCACTGCAAAGTAGAATTGGTGGCGCAAAAAATAAGCCATCATATGGATTTTTAGGTGCATGATTGAAAGGGTTATTATTTTTAAAAGGTGAGGAGGAAAAAATGAAAGTGCAAAAACGGAAAAAGCCGTGGTCCTTAAGGGGTTAAGGTCAAAATGGCCTTGGTCCTTAAGGGGTTAAATAATGATTCTATAAAGTATAAAGCAGTGGTCTTCAAACGGTGGACCTCTAGATGTTGGAAAACTACAACTCCAAAGAAGGCCCAGGCAGCCAACAGCTGTCCAGGCATGCTGAGAGTTGTAGTTTTGCAACATTTAAAGGTCCACCGTTCATAGACTACTCTTTTAGTATATAGAAATATACATATTAAGACAATTCACACACACACACAAAAAAAAACACATAGAGACAAATGCTCAATCTCACACAGTATTTTATTTTTGGGTACAACAAAGATGTCTAGTAAGAAAGTTTAAAAGACCAAATAGACATAATATGGAAATCTAGGTTGCATACCTTTAAATATGACCTGTTTAACATGATAAAACATGGAAACCCTAGGTAGTGTAGGTAGTGGACCGAACAAAGAAAATCCCAAAGGCGCATTCATCTCGGCTGACAGTTGTTCTGTTGTACGTTTTTTTTTTAATTAGGATACAAATATGCCGACTGATATAAATAAAAAGGAGCAACGCCGCCTCCTGAATGCAACCGAATACATTTCAATGTTTATTGCTCTTTTTTGAATATGATGAATACTCAGCAAAACAGAATCGGAGAAATATGTATTCATCCAACGCAGGGAATCAGCCGTCATTGGTACAATGAGCTGGTAATGTGCTATATCCTATTAAAAGATCATTTTGTCTGAGCTCCCTTTTTAGGCAGATTTTCTTTTATAAGCAAAAAGTTATTTGATCCCCACTGATTTTGTACGTTTTCCCACTGACAAAAATCTTGCTGGAAAATTCTTTCCCTGGAAAAATCTTGCTGATTGATAGGGGATCAAATACTTATTTTACTGAGTAAAATGCAAATCAATTCATAACTTATGTGAAATGCATTTTTCTGTCTTTTTTGTTGTTGTTATTTTATCTCTCACAGTTCAAATAAACCGACCATTTAAAATTATAGACTGATCATTTCTTTGTTAGTGGGGAAATTAACAAAATCAGCAGGAGGGTCTAGGAATAGATAGGGACTGTACATACTTTCTGTAGCATAATACACTGACTGTGTAGCACGTCTTGGGAAAAGAGTAGCCGGTCACCCAGTATTTGTTGAAGGCTACATCTGTACTAGACAGTCTAAGGCAGTGTATTCCAACCAGAGTGCCTCCAGCTGTTGCAAATCTGCATCTCCCAGCATGCCCGGACAGCCAAAGTCATGATTTGACCTGGTTCTGGCCGCAGGGTAAAGTTTTCTGTTGTTTGGCTGAAGCATCATGCTGTGATGACACCATAGCCAGTTTGATATAAATTCCTAGTCAGCCTGTTATTCTTTGATTGTGTTTGAATCTGTCTGCTCTAGCTTTTATACTGCTCCTAGTTTGATCTATTCTCTGTATTCTGACCTCGGCTCATGACACGTTTAAACTCTGCTTTGTGATTTGGTTCCTTTGCTCCTTTCTCGGTTTGGACTTGGCTTGTTAAACTACTTTCTTTTTTATTTGTCTGTTCATCCCGTGTTTTATATTTTGTTCTTAGCCTTTTTACCCTTTTTATCCTCACCTGTTTCCCTGACTTTTACAGTGTTGTTTAATGTTTTGGACTTACTCAGTACAGGGACAGCCATCCAGTTGAGGATCCATCATTTACGGGGAAAGTGGCTGTAGATGAGCTACTAGCTGTACTTGTAGTTGTAGTTTTTCACAGCTGGAGGCCCACTGGTTGGAAAACCCTGATCTAGGGACGTGCCAAATGTATCACAGTGGTTTATGCATGTTATTAAATAAATCTGGCACTTGTCTAATTTCTAGACTTGTCTAATTTTTCATGTCAACTATTGGTTGGCCTACATTGCATCAAAAAACCAACATCTATATTTAGCACATTTTAGCCACGCCCTAGCTGTGAAGCCAGGAGACATTAAAAAAAAATGTTTGCATAAATGTATCTTAAATAAAAATGCACCAAAAAAATATGCCAAAGTAATGGCACACAGGCATTGGTACAAATCTGCCCCAATATTTGTGAGCCAAAACCAGAAATGAAACACAAACAGAAAAGTAATATAATGAAAACCTTTTCACCGTCTCCATATTTTGGATCTAATTCTGGGTCCGAGTAACAATGTCCAATAAATTTACCTAGGTCGAATAATGGGGAGGAATGCCAGTCAAATGGCGTGACAAGAGCAGGATGTGTTTTGAATATACTACTGACACAAAATACCCTATGAAAACTCAAAAACCCAAAATGCTGGGTATGTAGCCATTCTCACATTTCACTGTAGATGTTGAACTAAGATCTAGCTGTGGCATATTGACATGCAAATGCTGTGTGTGAAGGGGTTTTCCAGTTTCAAAACCCAATTTGTATATGGAGTCTGTATAATTTAGAGGTCAGGATTAGGGTTTAAATTGATCTTAGAGTCTGTTCTGGAATTTGATTTAATTTAGGAGTCTGGCCTTTGGTCTTAAATCATTTAGGGGTCTGGTATGTGGTCTGACCTGACTTAGGGGTCTGGTCTGGGGCCTTATTTAAGGGACTGGGGTCTGAATTGATTTAGAAGTCTGATCTGGAGTCTGAATTGAGTTATTGGTCTGATGTGTCATCTAAATTGATTAGACTCCACATCAGACCAGTGAATGTGTTGTTGGACATCTTGACAGTACCTCTCTTCTCTCCATTCATAGAGATAGAACATTTCCCCATATTAATCTACATCATAAAATATCCTCAGCTAAAAGGCATCGTTCTGCCATTGCCTGTACTGGTAATGTTATTCTAAGCATGCACATACTTATATTTATCATTCATGTTTTGTTTCTCTGTCGGCAAATTATTACAATGTAGGATGTGTAAGAAAACACAATATATAATCCTCACAATATATTCCATATTGCTGATCATAGCCTTTGGGTTATTTTGTAGTATTGTGTCACATTTTACATTCTCTGATTTAGTTGTTTCTACTTCTTTGCAAACATACTGATGCTATTCATAAGCTCCTCCAGCTTTAAGAAGGAAGGTTATGAAAATGAATGGGAAATCTACCTCGAACAAACCCCCTTGTGGCAGCAGCAGGGGAATTTTTTTTTAAAAAGGGGTACTCCAACTTATTCCCTATCTACAGGATAGGGGATAAGCGCAGGAGGTCTGACCACTGGGACCCTCATAATCTCCAGAACAGGGCCCAGTTATCACCTCTAGATGCTGCTTTTCCCTGCTGAGTGCTCCACAACATCGGACCCCACATTCTGAGACATCATCCTCATGTTGAACAGTGACGGCCCACTCAGCCAATCTCCAAGTGTGGGAGGGAAACTGATGAATCTGGTGTTTCAATTGGGATGCAAGATCTTAATGCACACTGGACGGGGGAACGTCTGCAAAAAAAACTGGCCGTTGTACCATGCCATAACTGATGCACTTTGCCTCCAGTTGTGGCATAAATTGTTACCAGTGATCTGGCTCACTACTGAGTCAGATCACCAAACATGTGATTGCACCCTAACCCATGAGTTAGAGTTACCCCTTAAGGACTTCTTTCTTTTTACCTCCTTAACTATAACCCCTTAAGGACCAAGCCCATTTTGGCCTTAAGGATCAGACCAATTTTATTTTTGCATTTTCGTTTTTTCCTCCTCACCTTCTAAAAATCATAACTCTCTTATATTTCCATTCACAGACCCATATGAGGGCTTGTTTTTTGCGTCACCAATTTTACTTTGTAATGACATCACTTATTTTACCATAAAATGTACGGCGCAACCACACAAATATTATTTATGTGGGAAAATTGAAAAGAAAACAGCAATTTAGCAAATTTTGGAAGGTTTTGGTTTCACGCTGTACACCTTCCGGTAAAAATGACATGTTTTCTTTATTCTGTGGGTCAATACAATTAAAATGATACCCATGATTATATTCTTCTGTATAATTGTACCGCTTAAAAAAAATCATAAAGCATTTTAACAAAATTAGTATGTTTGAAATTGCCCTCTTTTGACCACCTATAACATTTTTCCGTATATGGGGCAATATGAAGGCTCATATTTTGCGCCATTATCTGTAGTTTTTATCAGTACCACTTTTGCTTAGGTTTTACTTTTTATTCATTTTTTATTATTTTTTTTTAATAAAATGGGACAAAAAAGCAGCAATTTGGGATTTTTTAATTTTTTTTTACGTTTACGCCATTCACTGTACGGGATAATTAACAATATATTTTAATAGTTCATACTTTAACGCATGCGGCGATACCAAATATGTGTATAAATTTTTTTTTTACTCTTTTTTGGGGGACTATTCATTGCAATCAGTTGATTGCTAATACTGTGCAGTGCTATGTATAGGACACAGAACTGCTCAGTATTATTGGTGATCTTCTGCTCTGGTCTGCTCGATCGCAGACCAGAGCAGAAGACCCCCAGGAGACGGCTGGAGCCAGGTGAGGGGACCTCCGGCTGCCATGCTGGATGATCGGATCCCCGCGGCAGCGCTGCGGGCTATCCGATCGTCCATTCAAACTACCACACTGCCGCAGATGCCGTGATCTGTATTGATCACGGCATCGGAGGGGTTAATGGCGGACATCCGCGCAATCGCGGATGTCCGCAATTACCGGTGGGTCCCTGGCTGCTGATATCTGCCGGGACCTGCCGGGCATGACGCGAGCACCGTCATGGTGCGCTAATTACCACGTCACCATGACGTACATTTACGTCCATTGTCGTTAAGGGGTTAAAAAAATCGCAATTCTTTCTATTTTGCACTTGAAAATCCATATGATGGCTTAACTTTTGGTGCCACTAATTCTACTTTGTAATGACATTAGTCATTTTACCCAAAAATCTATGGCCAAATGGAGAAAAAATCATTGTATGACAAAATTGAAGAAAAAACGCCATTTTGTAAATTTTGGGGGCTTCCATTCCTACGCAGTACAGTTTTCAGTAAAAATGACACCTTCACTTTATTCTGTAGGTCCATAAGATTAAAATGGTACCCTACTTATATACGTTTGATTTTGTCGTACTTCTGGAAAAAATCATAACTACATGCACGAAAATGTATACGTTTAAAATTGTCATTTTTGACCCCTATAACTTTTTTATTTTTCCGTGTACGGGGCGGTATGAGGGCTCATTTTTTGCACTGTGATCTGAAGTTTTTAGAGATATCATTTTTGTATTGATCAGACTTTTTGATGGCTTATTATTAATTTTTTCATGGTATAAAAAGTGACCTAAAATACACTATTTTGGACTTTGGAATTTTTTGGCACATACTCCATTGACTGAGCGGTTTAAGTAACAATAGATTTTTATAATTCGGACCTTTCCACATGCGGTGATACTACATATGTTTTTTTTATTTACACAGTTTTTTCTTTAAATGAGAAAAAGGGTGTGATTCAAACTTTTATAAGGGAAGGGGTTAAATGATCTTTATTAGCTCTTTTTTTTCACTTATTTTTTTTTTTTGCAATGTTATAGCTCCCATATAGCTTCCATAGGATAACTTTGATTAATGATTCTGCCACTTGACTGCTCATGCCTGGATCTCAGGCACTGAGCAGTCATTCGGCGATCGGACATGCAGCATGCAATTTCGGGATGCCGCGATTTCGCGGCGGCGGTCCCGAACAGCCAACTGAGCTAGCTGGGACTGGTTTACTTTCAGTGCCGCCCACTATTAGCCATGGGTCCTGGCCGTTGTTAGAAGCTGGACCGGACCCGCTATGATGCAGGGCCACGCCATGGCCCCACGTTATAGAAAGGAAGCGGACTCAGGGCGTACAGGTATACCTGAGGCCTTAAGTGGTTAAAAGTGTAGGTCATGGGTCAATAGGAATATGCAATCATATTGCTTCTTTCATCTGTAGAGGCCTTTTCAAAAAGTATGGTCAACTGGTCAACTTTTCCTCTCTACATGTTTTGATAAATATCCCCATTAGTCCTCATGTTACTTTGTGTCCCAGGGCCTTACTGTACAAGCAAAGTTCAAAGGGTTTTGCCTGGATAATAAATAGTTGGGAAAGAAGTGAATACCAAGCTGGGTCACCTGAAAGCTATTTTTGGCTTATTGGCTCAGTGGCCACATGCAGACCAGAGGAGTCATTGATCTGGACGTAAGTGCAGGTCCTAGAGGTGGGACCTGCATCTATCAGACATTTATGACATATCCTGTGGATTGCTTCTTTCACAAATTCTGTCCAAAAATATGTTAATTTAATTTCCATTGACTGCAATAGAAAGATAGTGACTTTCCCATAAATTTATTTGTAGAGGAATATTTTGCCAATCCCTATTTCTCTTCCAATGTCTTTCCTAATGCATTTCATTATTCATCTCACCTTTCCTCTCTTAGGGGGAAATTTATCAAAATCTTTGGAGAGGAAAATTTGACCAATTACACATAGTTACCTACCAGATTGCTTTTTTCATTTTTCAGAGGCCTTTTCAAAAATAAAAGAAGCGATCTGATTGGTTGCTATGGGCAACAGGTTTTGATAAATCTATCCATTAGTCCTCATGTAACTTTGTGTCCCAGAGCCTTACTGTACAAGCAAAGGTATTTGCCTGAATAGTAAATAACTGGGAAAGCATTAAATACCAAGCTGGGTCACATGAAAGCTTGGCATAGATCAGGGATAGTCTTCTCAAAGAGTTGACCTTATAGATAGGTTTTTGGATGTATACATATACTATGAGTTGGTCATGGAACATTATGCAGGAAAAAGCTATTTAAAGGATTATTCCCAATCCAAGAAGTTAGCCCCTATCTAGAGAAGGGGGTAACAAACTAATTGGTGGGGTTTTAGGACCCCTACCAATCACAAGAATGGAGGGGAAATGTCCCCCTTAATGAACAGAGCTCCTAGACCTCCTGTGTCCATTAATTCCCTGAACATTGCCATACTGACATTGTATAGTATAAATAGTGAATGAAGCACTGGTCATGCACTAGTGGTGTGTTCCATAAGTCTGGGGACGATTTTCTCTCCATTCTCAGGATCGGTTTGGGTCCCAGTGGTCACTGATTTGATCGTTATTCCCTATCCAGATGAACAATCAGAAGCTTTGTGAGATGGGACTACCCCTTTAAAGTTTATGGTCAAGTAAAGGAGACTTCATTGCTTTCTGTCTGGCTCTTGGCTACTACGTACTCGTGAAATTTAGGTTACCTTTTCCAGCTTTGTAGCATGCCATCCTGAATTACAAAGCCTGACATGGCACATTCCATGAATGAGGTCATCTATTGATGGAGAGGACAATTCCTATAGTCAGGATTGGCTCGAAAACTTCCACTGCAATAGAGTAAGAAAGCAGGTTGGTTAAATGTACAGAAGCCAGATGGGTATATTAAAGGCATGAATTAATGTAGAGTATTATTAATATTACCGGGACTAATTACACCGTAATAAAATGGTAATAAATAGTGCTACATAATAACTATTTTAATGCCGCTAAGTTTCATACATCTATAGCCCTTTATACACATATTTGTACAAAATGTTGTCTGTAATTTTAAAGATTCCAGCCTCAGGGAGGTTTCATTTTTTCATTGAAGTCCCCTTGATTTACAGTACGCAATATGTTACAGCTTCCTTATTTGCTCTTTTGGGACAGTTACTGACAGTAAATCTCTATTAAAATATTCTTCCATATGGTTGCATGAAAATTTTATTGCACTGTGCCTGAGGCTGAAGGTCACAGATGAGTAGCTGCAGTTAAGTATTGCAGTCTATGGACTCTGAGGTACATCTGCTCCGGGAGATGAAGAAAAATTTAAATTTTACTGTCAGTATCAGTACTTAGGAACAAGCTACGTTTGTACGCCGCGGAAAGCCCATATCGTTGCATTGTTATTTGCTAGATTTATCATACAGCATAGATGTGTGGGCCTTAGCAACGGTTATTTTGACCGTAAAATATGATAGAATCCTCCGGTCACTTGAGAGCTTCCCCTAATGTATTTTTCATTTATGAAACATGAAAAATTTATATTCTCTGGTACTATCGGGCGTTAGCAAAGTTATACGATTTCCGACAGACGCCTCTTTTGTTCTCCAAAGTGTTTTCTGGACATCACGTCAGGAAATTGTAAGTGATACAAGTTACTAAGGCTTTGAACAGAGAATAAGAGCACGTTATAGAAATGGTTACTTTTTTTCTGTACCATAGGGGCAAAGAAAATAATGGGGGAGCGGGGGTGGGTGGTTGTAATAAATGTTATCCAAATATTTTCAGACAGGGTTTTATTTCCAATGTAAGCTGTCAAGCTGGTGTCTGAATGGTTAACAAAGTCAACCAATGTATAATGTGTTCATTTCAGCAGTTCTACAGTAAAAACTTCCTCTCCCCGTCTCGTCTCTGTTCTGCTGGATTACGATCATCGCCGGATAAACTAAGCTCATTTGGGCCACTTTTCCTGAAAAGCCACAACTGTATTTTACTTCAGTTTCAGACAGGAATCCCACAAGTCAAACCGGTAGAATATTTCTATGAAGCCTTTTCATAGGATAAGGGAAATAAAAATAGAGCAAGAATATCTCTTTACGTGTGTTTGCTTTTCTATTCACCATATAGTTTTATCAGCTATGGTGGCGAGGGTTGAGAGGGGAAATGTAGTGCCCCAGAAGGCATAACAAGGAGCATGGATTATGTGAGAGGGCAAAAGAATTCTGCTGCTCCAACAACAGAGGTTTAGCTAGACTTTCCTTAACCAATTTGCTGCCATAGCCCTGGATATAACTACACTGGCTAAAGCAAGACACTACTGCCAGTCCACCCTAGCTACCCACCTGCATGCCAACAACAATTCATAGTTCAATAAGGATTTATTTACTTCTGCATTGTGATGTTCACTCATAATGGAAGCCACAATGCTATTTTGGATCTGTTATACTGAAATATATTGGGTTCCACAGAGGTTTTTCTTGTTTTGAAAGCTGTATTATTGTAATCCAGAGTACTGCAGATGGACCGATAACCATTCCTATAGTGAGCTCCCTGCAGTACCCGTGTTTCCTGCATGCCTGCTTGTAGTAGAAATCCACATTGAAAAACCAGAAGAAATTGTGGGGTAAAATAAAACTCAACTGCAAAGCTTGTTGAATGACAATTTTCTCACCATGCAATAAAAATGGCATGTTGATGTTAATGATATTATAAAGGTCAGTATTATTAACACTATAGATGGGCGATTTTTCAAAAATTCGATTTGACCGATTTGCCGAATTTTACCCCAAAATTTGGTTCCATCCGAATATATTTGCAGTGAATTGCTATTAAAACGGCTATTTCCGGGCTACAGAGTGCCTCAATAGGGGTGTAGAACACTTTGCCTTGCCGTAACACGCATAGGGAGTGTGCTGGGGTAGTGAAATAATACTATAATTTAGTTTGACATGCAGATTACAGACGTCCCTGTTAGAATCACTGGCGCAGAGCGGATGTGGCAGTAGGGTCAGGAAAACATATGGTGTCACAATTGAAGGGATTAAAGAGATTTTTGAGATGTCAATTGAAGAGTTAACAATTTTAATGTGCCACCACCAGCATGAGATCATATGGCGGCACAATGACACAGTCTGGAGGTGGCGGCAGCCTATGTAGGCTGCAGAGCGGCACAATGACAGAGTAGTGTGTCAGTTTGTCCTCCATCTCAGTGGTGCAGGCCTGACCCGGGAGGGCTACTGGGTAGATCCTGCCAGAATCATATGCTTGTCTAAAATATTAAGCCATGCACGTGTAAGTAAACACGGCTGGTACTGTGAAACTGCAGATGAAACTGTGAATGTGTCATTTAATCAGTTATGGTTTATTTTTATCGCTCCAACTTGTTTCCTTGGATTTTTGTGGTAATTCCGGAGCTAATATATGACAACGAGCAGCTTAAGGAGGGTGTGCTTTGCGGTGTACCAGTGGCCGAAGTGCTTGCAAAGTTTCCTGGCCATTTTTAGGATGTCTCGCAGATGGGTGGAAGACTTAAAGGGGTACTCCGCCCCTAGACATCTTATCCCCTATCCAAAGGATAGGGGATAAGATGTCAGATCGCCAGGGGTCCAGCTGCTGAAGACCCCCGGGATTGCCGCTGCGGCATCCCGCTATCATTACTGCACAGAGCGAGTTCGCTCTGTGCGTAATGACGGGCGATACAGGGGACGGAGCAGTGTGACGTCATGGCTCCGCCTCTCGTGACATCATGGCCGTGGTGTCACGAGGGGCGGAGCCATGACGTAAGCGGGACTGCGGCGATCTGACATCTTATCCCCTATCCTTTGGATAGGGGATAAGATGTTTAGGGGCGGAGTACCCCTTTAAGGAACCGTTTGACAACCAAATTGAACATGTGTGCCATTTATGGTTTATTTTTATCGCTCCAACTCATTTCCTTAGAGCCTGGATGTGGCATCAGCCTGATGAGACCATAGGGCCTCCCAATTGAAGAGATTAAAGAGATTTTTTTAAATGTCAATTGAAGATTTTGAAGAGATTAACAAGTTTAATGTGCCAGCAGCATGAAGAGATCACATGGTGGCACATCGACGCAGCTTGGAGGTGGTGGCAGACTATGTAGACCGCAGTTTGGCACAATGACAGAGCCTGGAGGTGGCAGCAGCATGATGAGACCATAGGGCGGCACAATGACAGAGCCTGGAGGTGACAGCAGAATGAGGAGAGGTGGCACGTTTGGCTCCAGACTTCCCACTGCTGTCGCCACAGGGGTGACGGGAAGAGCCAGTAACAACAGGCCCGGAGCGTCAAAAATGGCACTTCTGGGCCTAGGTGGTAACAGGCTGGTGTTATTTAGGCTGGGAAGGGCCAGTAACAATGGTCCTCGCCCACCCTGGTAACGTCAGACTGTTGCTGCTTGGTTGGCATCTGGCTGATACTGAAAATAGGGGGAACTCTATGCATTTTTCTAAAATAAATAAATAAAAAAAATGTGTGGTTCCCCCATTTTTTCAGTAACAGCCAGATACCAACCAAGCAGCAACAGCCTGACATTACCAGGGTCGGTGAGGACAATTGTTACTGGCCCGCCCAAGCCTAAATAACACCAGCCTGTTACTGCCTAGGCCCAGGAGCGCCATTTTTTGATGCTCCAGGCCTGTTGGTACCGGCTCTTCCCGGCACCCCTGTGGCAGTGGGTACCAGGGTAATAATTGGAGGTTAGCACTAACTGATTTTGGGGCTAATGCTAAGCCCTGGCTTAGTAATTGATTCTGTCTACAAGATGGCTTCCACTACTAAGCCTGAAAATTCAATTATAAAAATCATTACATTGAAAAAAAAATATTTAAAAAAACACTCCCCCACAGCCTTCATTAATCCTTTTATTGACATTTTAAAAAAATGCTATTCATCGTTGCAATCCACCGAATCTGACATAGTCCTCTAGATTCACGTATCTAAAATGAGAAGTAAAAAATAAAAATAAATAAATAAAAAAAGGTTAGCACATTTTTGGCGCTCTCCCTGGGTTGTTCCTAAACAGGGAGCCTCCAATTGTATATCCTGTATATACAGTCATCTATAGACGGCTGTATATACTGTACAGGATTGCGCAAGACTTAACCCAGAACTGGTCAGCAGCAGCATGGGTTAACTCTTTCCTTGCTTGGCTCCTGTATAGTATACATGGGTACACTATGCACCCCTGTATACTATAAAGCCGGCGGAGGTAAGTAGTGATGCTGGGAACCCTGTATATGTATATGCTATACATCACTCCTTACTTCCTTACACTCTGTGGATCAGGCACTCTGCATCCGACCCATGGAGTGGTACCCTGAAGGAAGTGAAAAAATTGCCACAGGGTACAAAAATGACACACCAGAAAAAACACAAGAAAAACTGACAAAATGCAGGAAAAAGCTGTGACAGTTTTCCTGGCGTTTTTTTGCTGGTGGACAAAAAACCTCAATGGAATCCTGGCCTCAAAGCACTAGAACAAAATCCCTGTGTCCACTTTTCCTGTGAGGTGCAGCTCAGGTCTACAAATAGAACTGTGTGGAGGTTTAGAACTTTGCACAAAATGTATCATGTGCCTTGCACAAATATGGTACTTTGGTGCAATTGCACCAAATTTAGAACAACCAAAATGATCTACAAAAAAATTCGACCTACACCAACATTGATAAATTTCCCCCTATGTATATGTGTGATTGTGTATATGCAGCAGAGCTGAGTGTGTGGTTGTGTGTATGTAGTAGAGCTTAGTGTGTGTATGTAGCAGAGCTGAGTGTGTGATCATGTGTATGCAGCAGAGCTGAGTGAGTGATTGTGTGCATGCAGCACAGCTGAGTGTTTTATCATGTGTATGCAGCAGAGCTGAGTGTGTGATCAGGTGTATGTAGCAGAGCTGAGTGTGATATAGAGGTAAGGGGACAGATTGTTCAGCAAAATTATGTATTTTGTAAACCCAGACATTCTGGGGAGATTCTCAAAAACTGCTGTAATTTCTGTTCCAGTGATATTATTCACACCTTTTTTTTTCTACTCACATTTTCATAGGTCTCTTTTGCTGCTTTGAAAATTCAATGTCGTGCCACTTTTGTTTTGTTTTTTTCACACTCCCAAATTTTTTTTTAGTTGCAGCCATATTTAATTATTTTTTTGCGGCCCAAATTTTTTTTGGGGTTAAAAAAATTGTCGATTTTTGCACCAAATTTTTACATCCCAGAAAATTCTTGTGGAAACCTCTCACAAAATATTCCATGGTTACTAGTGCCCAGACAAGCGATAACTGTATAAATAAAACATTTCTTAACCTAAAGGGGTACTCCGGTGCTAAGACATCTTATCCCCTATCCAAAGGATAGGGGATAAGATGCCTGATCGTGGGGGTCCTGCCGCTGGGGACCCCATGATCTTGCATGCAGCACCCTGTTATAATCAGTCCCCTGACCATGTTCGCTCCAGGTCTGATTACTGGCGATCACAGGGCCGGAGCATTGTGACATAATAGCTCCACCCCCATGTGACGTCACGCTCCGCCCCCTCAATGCAAGCCTATGAGAGGGGGCGTGACACCTGTGATCGCCAGTAATCAGACCTGGAGCGAACATGCTCCAGGGACTGATTGTTACGGGGTGCTGCATGCAAGATCACAGGGGTCCCCAGCGGCGGGACTCCCGCGATCAGGCATCTTATCCCCTATCCTTTGATCATACCTGTTGGTTTGAGGACAGCAGGGGATCACCTTAAGAACCCCGTAAAGGGTCGGCAAGGTACAAGTCCCTCTTTAGGTCCCTTCCACAAATGTAGGTCGAGAAGAATTGACATCGACCACAATCAGTGGAACCAGTGCAAGAGGTAGCGGGACCTGGTGAGCGGTCACCCTTGTGCCTTTACAGACATGTGAAACGGTCTATGTTAATCTGTCCTTAATTAATCTTTTATATATAAGTAGATTAGGCTATAGTTACTTGGAATTTATTTGGTACATTATCTATTAGCCGACTGTTCATTGATATATGGTCAGTTATCTCTTCTCCTGAAAAAAGAAAAAGACGAGGGGGTACCATGTGGGCAGGATTGCCCATTCGTAACATGGCAGCCTGTGACATCTTGAATTCCAATGAGCAAGCGCAAGGAGGCGTGGCCCGGATACAGGACTGTGACTAATTTTTTGACCAAGTGATGTGGGTTGGCTGATGACGCGGACTGACGACTTCCGGTATGGCCGGAAGTTGTGATCCGGGACTTGCGCATTCAGTTTGTTTACAAACGGAGGGAGCGGAGTGAACAACCATGCGCTATTGGAGGAGTGACGCAGCCAGCAACAGCTGATGACCGCCCACTACACCGGAGATCATGAACATAGGTACACAATCGGACACTGGAAGTATTGTAATTTGTCACTTTCAAGTGGGGTTTTGCACTATATGATTATTGAAAGTTGCTTTTGATGTATATGTATTTTTATATACTAATAGATCACTGTGAGTGAGATTGTTTAATCACTGTTTATTATGTGACGTCACGGGATTGTGACAGTTTTTGACACCTCCCCCTCATCAATGTGTGCTAATTGAGGGGCCTATAAATATATTGTGCATTTCACTTGTGCTTGTGCTTGAGAAAGGCTCTATTGAGGAGCCGAAACGTTGCGCTTTTCTACAGATGTGTGAATAAATACACCCGCACGGGGTTACACGTATGTGGAGTGCCGCTCTCTTTGTTTTGTGGTGAATTTCTTGGGGCCTGAGTCGGACCCTGGAGCTGAGCACCCAACAGGATCTGGAATCCTTGGCAACAGCCACGCATGGTGCTTCTTCATTTGGATTGTTTCTTCTATATATATATATATATATATATATATATATATATATATATCCCTGCTTTTACACTAACAGGCCACTTTATGCTTGAAATTGAAAACACGTACAACAGCGGAGTGTGTCTATATTTTATTTTTATAGAGAAGTACGCCCCTATAGGGCTACAACAGAAATTTGCAGAACACTCAATTGGGTAGATTTATCAAAACCTGTCCAGAGGAAAAGTTCCCAAGTTGCCCATAGCAACCAATCAGATTGTTTCTTTCATTTAAAAAACAGCATCTTTTCCTCTGGACAGGTTTTGATAAATCTCCCCCAATGTGTGTATATATCCCTGCTTTTACACTAACAGGCCACTATATACTTGAAACAGAAAACACGTACAACAGCGGAGTGCATCTATATTTTACTTTTTATAGAGAAATATGCCCCTATAGGGTTGCAACAGAAACTTACGAACACTCAATGTGTGTATATATCTCTGCTTTTACACTAAAAGGCCACTATACGCTTGAAACAGAAAACATGTACAACAGCGCAGTGCGTATATATTTCACTTTTTAGAGTAATACGCCCTAGTACGGTTGCACCAGAAATAAGCGTAATAATCTAGTACGTAAGTCTTTTAGTGCTTTTACACTTACTGCCCTTATTAGCTTTAACCAGAAAAAACGTAGAACTGCAGAGTGCGTGTATTTTTCACTTTTTTTAAATTAATATACCCCAGTACGGTTGCAACAGAAAAAAAGCGTACTCTCTCTCTAAACTGTCCCTGATTGCCCTATGGTTGCTTGCAGTCTTTGAATGGGGATTGCTCCCAGTTCTGAACTCATTTGGCAGACTCTGAAACAACTTCTGAACTGTCCCTGCCTGCACTACGGTTGCTTGCAGTCTTTGAATGGGGAGGACTTCCTGTGATTATCTCAATTGGCCCTGTGCTGATCTGTATTGTCAGTAACGCTGATTAATGACCACACAGTGTCTGCTCTTTCTCTAGCCAGAACGAATGCGGGCTTGAGGTGAATGGATTCGCCTTTATAAAGGGCTGTATTGTCAGTAACGGTGATTAGTGCGCACACACAGTCTCTACTTTCTCAGCAAAATATCCGGGAAATGTCCGTCTTAGGCGATGGCTGACGAATATATAGGGCTGTGACATTACAGGGCTGGCTGCTGATAGGCTGCATGCCGCCATGTTATTCAGGGTAATCCCACCTACCTGCCTTCCGGGGCTTCCTTGCCCCATGTCCTCATTCGTGTAGCCGCCATTTTAGCCGCCCAGCCGGCACAAAATTTAGTGAATGAAGTGATTTGTTACTACGAAGCGTGAGGAAATTTATTCAGAATCAAATTTTTCATGAAATTCAGTATTTTGTATTTTGACTTCGTCAGCTTCGATTCTCCCATCTCTATTTAACACAATACCCCATTCATATAGTTTATGTTTTACGACTTTTTAAAAACAAAAAACATTTTATTCCCATATTTTGACCCCCTATGACTTATTTACATTTTTTTCTTTCACGGAGCTGTGCGAAGCTCAATTTCTGTACAATGAGCTTTAGTTTGTATTGGTACGTTCTGATAGGACATTTTGATTTTTCTTTCATGTTTTTGGGGAAACAAACACAATTCTGGCACTGTCAATTTTTTTTTCATTTATCACATTCACCGTTTAAGATAAATAACATTTTCATTTAATAGTTTAGACATAGCCACATACTGCGATAAAATTATGTTTATTTATGTATATTAGATTTATTGATTTAAAAAATTGCTTTAGTTTTTACACTTTATTAATCCTCCTAGGGGACTTGTACAAAAATGTTTTGATCGTTTACTTATATATTGTAGTGTACTGTTTGGTCAGTGCTCTCTTGTGCAGTATTCATTTTGAAAGCATGTATTGATTTGGTTTTAGTCATTGGCCGACATTTCTCATTGTCTTTAGACTTTTTTTTGTGTCTAGAAATGGAGCAAAAAAGGTGCAAGCAGGGTTTATTTGCCCCGCTTTTTTGCCTCTTTTGGTTTACACATTTCTGCTGATTTTTAGTTGCAATCCACTGATTTTGGCAATACACATGATATGGAAGGGATTTATGAACTGCGCCTTTTTTTGAAAAGATGCAAAAAAGGCGCAAAGCCAGTGAAAAGTCTCTAAAACTACACATGCCCAGTCTTAGCTTAGCTTTTTGGTGTATGTGAAGAGAGAAATTTCAGAAAATGTGGCCTGCACAAAATTTATCAAATACTCTGTGACCATTTAATACATTTGTTTCTCCTACACATTACCAGCACACAAAAAAAGGTGTAGAAAAATGCTTCACTTACACCTATAATGATAAATGCCGGCCAATGTCTTTTAAATAAAGGGTATATTTAGGTTTGTTATATATTTTTTTTAAATCAATTTTTATAGAATTTTATAGTTTTAACAAAGTAGGTAAAAGCTAAAGAAATCACATAGAAACCATAGACAAGGTGTACATAGTATGCAATAATGACTAAGATGGAGTGGTGCGCAGGACACAATACAAACGTATCAAAAAAGGTGCATACAATACAAGCTTATGAAGTGAGAATGGTTAACAAGTGTTCTTTTAGGATAGGTTTGTTATATTTTATTCATTTGAATTGTTTTAGTCTAGATTTAGGGGGCTTTCATTAGATTTTAGTCTACTAAATCTATATTTGAGTGAAATGTGTAATGCAAATTCAAGAGAATTGCTTAAATAAAGCAAACTGATTCTATACTTCTGCAGTAAATACAGTAGCTATGAACCTGTTATTATATATGATAATAAGGTTTTAACATTGACTTTAGACAAAAAGATTACTTCTGATGGGATCTCTCCCCAAATCTTCTCTGTCTAACATTTAGTTTTGTCTAGTTTTAGTCAGTTGACTAAAATGTCAATAGATTTTCGCCATCATTTTAGTCATCATAACTTTTATTTAGTTTTAGTCACTAAAAATGTGTTGTTGACTAAACCTATGTAAAAAAAAATATTAGTAAATGGAATTAACAATGCCCATGGCAGCCATGGAAGCCATTTAGAAGGTTTTAGGCTGCCATGACAACAAATCAGGGACAGAATATGCACAAAAAAAAACCTCTTAGATGCTGCAGTCATTATTGACAGTGGCATCTAAGCAATTATATGACCAACACTGGAGTGAGTGCTCAACCCAAAATGTTGATATGCATTTATACTGGGGAGGCAAATCCTGCACTTTGGGTCCGTTGCTAGGGGCAATCCCCAGCATAAAAAATGCATACAATGGAGGATGCCTGCAGAGAACCACAAGTACCACAATGGCATCCTACACCAGATGGAGGTGTGGATGTGTAACATAGAAGTTAATATATATATATATATATATATATCCCTGCTTTTACACTAACAGGCCACTTTATGCTTGAAATTGAAAACACGTACAACAGCGGAGTGTGTCTATATTTTATTTTTATAGAGAAGTACGCCCCTATAGGGCTACAACAGAAATTTGCAGAACACTCAATTGGGTAGATTTATCAAAACCTGTCCAGAGGAAAAGTTCCCAAGTTGCCCATAGCAACCAATCAGATTGTTTCTTTCATTTAAAAAACAGCATCTTTTCCTCTGGACAGGTTTTGATAAATCTCCCCCAATGTGTGTATATATCCCTGCTTTTACACTAACAGGCCACTATATACTTGAAACAGAAAACACGTACAACAGCGGAGTGCATCTATATTTTACTTTTTATAGAGAAATATGCCCCTATAGGGTTGCAACAGAAACTTACAAACACTCAATGTGTGTATATATCTCTGCTTTTACACTAACAAGCCACTATACGCTTGAAACAGAAAACATGTACAACAGCGCAGTGCGTATATATTTCACTTTTTAGAGTAATACGCCCCAGTACGGTTGCACCAGAAATAAGCGTAATAATCTAGTACGTAAGTCTTTTAGTGCTTTTACACTTACTGCCCCCATTAGCTTTAACCAAAAAAAAACGTAGAACTGCAGAGTGCGTGTATTTTTCACTTTTTTTAAATTAATATACCCCAGTACGGTTGCAACAGAAAAAAAGCGTACTCTTTCTCTAAACTGTCCCTGATTGCCCTATGGTTGCTTGCAGTCTTTGAATGGGGATTGCTCCCAGTTCTGAACTCATTTGGCTGTCTCTGCAACAACTTCTGAACTGTCCCTGCCTGCACTACGGTTGCTTGCAGTCTTTGAATGGGGAGGACTTCCTGTGATTATCTCAATTGGCCCTGTGCTGATCTGTATTGTCAGTAACGGTGATTAATGACCACACAGTGTCTGCTCTTTCTCTAGCCAGAACGAATGCGGGCTTGAGGTGAATGGATTCGCCTTTATAAAGGGCTGTATTGTCAGTAACGGTGATTAGTGCGCACACACAGTCTCTACTTTCTCAGCAAAATATCCGGGAAATGTCCGTCTTAGGCGATGGCTGACGAATATATAGGGCTGTGACATTACAGGGCTGGCTGCTGATAGGCTGCATGCCGCCATGTTATTCAGGGTAATCCCACCTACCTGCCTTCAGGGCTTCCTTGCCCCATGTCCTCATTCGTGTAGCCGCCATTTTAGCCGGCACAAAATTTAGTGAATGAAGTGATTTGTTACTACGAAGCGTGAGGAAATTTATTCAGAATCAAATTTTTCATGAAATTCTGTATTTTGTATTTTGACTTCGTCAGCTTCGATTCTCCCATCTCTATTTAACACAATACCCCATTCATATAGTTTATGTTTTACGACTTTTTAAAAACAAAAAACATTTTATTCCCATATTTTAACCCCCTATAACTTATTTACATTTTTTTCTTTCACGGAGCTGTGCGAAGCTCAATTTCTGTACAATGAGCTTTAGTTTGTATTGGTACGTTCTGATAGGACATTTTGATTTTTCTTTCATGTTTTTGGGGAAACAAACACAATTCTGGCACTGTCAATTTTTTTTTCATTTATGACGTTCACCGTTTAAGATAAATAACATTTTCATTTAATAGTTTAGACATAGCCACATACTGCGATAAAATTATGTTCATTCATGTATATTAGATTTATTGATTTAAAAAATTGCTTTAGTTTTTACACTTTATTAATCCTCCTAGGGGACTTGTACAAAAATGTTTTGATTGTTTACTTATATATTGTAGTGTACTGTTTGGTCAGTGCTCTCTTGTGCAGTATTCATTTTGAAAGCATGTATTGATTTGGTTTTAGTCATTGGCCGACATTTCTCATTGTCTTTAGACTTTTTTTTGTGTCTAGAAATGGAGCAAAAAAGGTGCAAGCAGGGTTTATTTGCCCCGCTTTTTTGCCTCTTTTGGTTTACACATTTCTGCTGATTTTTAGTTGCAATCCACTGATTTTGGCAATACACATGATATGGAAGGGATTTATGAACTGCGCCTTTTTTTGAAAAGATGCAAAAAAGGCGCAAAGCCACTGAAAAGTCTCTAAAACTACACATGCCCAGACTTAGCTTAGCTTTTTGGTGTATGTGAAGAGATAAATTTCAGAAAATGTGACCTGCACAAAATTTATCAAATACTCTGTGACCATTTAATACATTTGTTTCTCCTACACATTACCAGCACACAAAAAAAGGTGTAGAAAAATGCTTCACTTACACCTATAATGATAAATGCCGGCCAATGTCTTTTAAATAAAGGGTATATTTAGGTTTGTTATATATTTTTTTTAAATCAATTTTTATAGAATTTTATAGTTTTAACAAAGTAGGTAAAAGCTAAAGAAATCACATAGAAACCATAGACAAGGTGTACATAGTATGCAATAATGACTAAGATGGAGTGGTGCGCAGGACACAATACAAACGTATCAAAAAAGGTGCATACAATACAAGCTTATGAAGTGAGAATGGTTAACAAGTGTTCTTTTAGGATAGGTTTGTTATATTTTATTCATTTGAATTGTTTTAGTTTAGATTTAGGGGGCTTTCATTAGATTTTAGTCTACTAAATCTATATTTGAGTGAAATGTGTAATGCAAATTCAAGAGAATTGCTTAAATAAAGCAAACTGATTCTATACTTCTGCAGTAAATACAGTAGCTATGAACCTGTTATCATATATGATAATAAGGTTTTAACATTGACTTTAGACAAAAAGATTACTTCTGATGGGATCTCTCCCCAAATCTTCTCTGTCTAACATTTAGTTTTGTCTAGTTTTAGTCAGTTGACTAAAATGTCAATAGATTTTCGCCATCATTTTAGTCATCATAACTTTTATTTAGTTTTAGTCACTAAAAATGTGTTGTTGACTAAACCTATGTAAAAAAAATTATTAGTAAATGGAATTAACAATGCCCATGGCAGCCATGGAAGCCATTTAGAAGGTTTTAGGCTGCCATGACAACAAATCAGGGACAGAATATGCACAAAAAAAAAACTCTTAGATGCTGCAGTCATTATTGACAGTGGCATCTAAGCAATTATATGACCAACACTGGAGTGAGTGCTCAACCCAAAATGCTGATATGCATTTATACTGGGGAGGCAAATCCTGCACTTGGGGTCCGTTGCTAGGGGCAATCCCCAGCATAAAAAATGCATACAATGGAGGATGCCTGCAAAGAACCACAAGTACCACAATGGCATCCTACACCAGATGGAGGTGTGGATGTGTAACATATAAGTTAACACAAAAATACGAAAAGTACAAAAATATGTGCACTACTGTGGTAGATGTAAATGATAACATTGACTAAATGTAAAAACTGATGTAAAATTGAGACATTAGCCAGTATATCCTTATATGAAGGACATACCTGAGCCCGCACACCAACACCAAGGTTTCTCAAGTGGTACAGGACCTAACACTAAACCTAGGATGCCATTGTGGTACTTGTGGTTCCATGCAGGAATCCTCCATTGTATGCAATTTTTATGCTGAGGATCGCCCATAGCAATGGACCCCAAGTGCAGGATTTGCCTCCCCAGTATAAATGCATATCGACATTTTGGGTTGAGCACATTCTGTGATCTTTGACCACGTCTTCGTAGTTGTAAAAATTTTGATATGTTGTACTAATGCGCCTCATTATCATTTGAGGTAGCATTTACGTGCACCTGTGAGGCCGGCCACATGTCAGCCAACTTAGGTGGGGCTTATAGTCTGCCTCCCTCCTCCCATTGTATGTGTGCTTAGCCACACTGGAGTAACCTGGGAGCAGCCTGTAAGTCGGACCTAATGCTGCTGTAATTGCCTACTGGCCCCTGGTTGTGCTTATCATGCACAGGTAGGTTTAGTGTTAGGTCCTGTGCCACTTGAGAAACCTTGGTCTTGGTGCGCGGGCTCCGGTGTGTCCTTCATATAAGGATATACTGGCTCATGTCTAAATTTTACATCAGTTTTGAGGGTTAGTCAATGTTATTATTTACATCTATCCCAGTAGTGCACGTATTTTTGTAATTTTCATATTTTTGTATCAACACTGGATCCTCAATGCCTGCTGAAAATGGCAGATATCACCTGCAGTTAACAACCAGCTCCTGCCGTGCACAGCGGAAGCTAATCTTCTGAAACCTCTTCATACTTCCCCACCCAACCTATGACATACCTTTACATTATACGTCAGGAATGAGTAAAAGGGGTACTCCCGTGGAAAACTTTTTTTTTAAATCAACTGGTGCCAGAAAGTTAAGCAGATTTGTCATTTACTTCAATTAAAAAATCTTAATCCTTCCAGTACTTATCAGCTGCTGAATACTACAGAGGAATTTTTTCTTTTTTGAACAAAGAGCTCTCTGCTGACATCACGAGCACAGTGCTCTCTGCTGACATCTCTGTCCATTTTAGGAACTGACCTGAGCCGCATATGTTTGCTATGGGGATTTTCTCCTGCTTTGGACAGTTCTTAAAATGGACAAAGATGTCAGCACTGTGCTCATGATGTCCGCAGAGAGCTCTTTGTTCCAAAAAGAAAATAATTTCTTCTGCAGTATTTAGCAGCTAATAAGTATTGGAAGGATTACGATTTTTTTTAATAGAAGTCATTTACAAATCTGTTTAACTTTCTGGCACCAAAAAAAGTTTTCCACCGGAGTACCCCTTTAATGGAGACTTGCCTTAAATCTTAAACTACGATACAATTTTAGACAGGTGATATTAATATTGTGTCTGGTGAGTGCATACAAATATACACTGTATATAATATTTGCCATGATTTTGAGCTCTGACCCTATTTGCTCTAAAAGTAGATTGCCATTAGGACAGCCCTTCACTAAATTAGAAGCCTGGAAGAAAAGTCAACTTAGTGCATAGCCCCCAAACCACTGGTAATAGTGAAATTACACTTCATTACTGTCTGTATGACTACGGCATGGTGAGGGAAAGATTTAAAATTTTTTTTAAAAGAGGCTAGTTCTCCACCCAGGTCACAGCTTCTGCTTATAATAGAACTCACAGCCCATGCCGAATGCATCAAGCAATGGATCAAAACCACAATCTAGCTGGAATTGCGATTCATTGGAGTTTTCACCCAGTTTCCTCCATTTTGATAGCTCCAAAACATTAGGTGTGGCTTTTTTAATAGCTTTAAAGAGTTACTCCCCTTCCTAGCATCTGGAACATTGAGTTACGCTCGCTCCCTCGTGGAATCACGGCCTGCCCCATCAATGAAAATCTACGGGAAGGGGGCGCAACGGCCATCACGCCCCCTCCCATAGACTTGCATTGAGGGGGCAGGATGTGACATTGCATTATGGGGCGTGATGTCACTAGGGGGCGGGCATGAACATGGAAGCCTGCACACAGCATTCGTAACGTTCACACATACGCAGATATCATGCACAGGATTTGATGCACAGGATTTTCTGCTGCAGATTTCAATGTAAACTAAATGACTGAGCACAGCTTCTATTCGGCAGTTACAAATCCTGTATGTGTGAACGTATCCTAAAGGGGTATTCCGGTGGATTAAAATAAATCTTTTCAGATCAAACTGGTGCCAGAAAGTTCTACAGATTTGTAAATTATATCTATTTATAAATCATAACCCTTTCACTACGTAACAGCTGCTGTATACTCCAGAGGAAGTTGTGTAGACCGTGTCAGAAACTGTCCAGAGAGGGGTTTGCTGTGGGGATTGCTCCTACTGTCGACAGTTCCTGACACGGACAGAGGTGTCAGCAGAGAGCACTGTGATCAGACAGGAAAGAACTACACAACTTCCTCTGGAGCATACAGCATCTGATAAGTACTGGAAGGATTAAGATTTTTTAATAGAAGTAATATACAAATCTGTTTAGCTTTCTGGCATCAGTTGATTTAATTTTTTTTCCACTGGAGTACCCCTTTAAAATTCAATATTTACTAACACTAGATGTTATATACAGTACAAGCAATAATTTAACCTATGTACTGTATAATATAAAGTATTTACAGATTTGTAAATTATATCTATTCAAAAATCATAACCCTTTCACTACGTATCAACTGCTGTATGCTCCAGAGGAAGTTGTGTAGTTCTTTCCAGTCTGACCACAGTGCTCTTTGCTACCACCTCTGTCCGTGTCAGGAACTGTCCAGAGCAGGAGAGGTTTGCTGCAGGGTTTTTCTCCTACTCTGGACAGTTCCTGACACGGACAGAGGTGTCAGCAGAGAGCACTGTGGATCAGACAGGAAAGAACTACACAACTTCCTCTGGAGCATACAGCAGCTGATAAGTACTGGAAGTATAATTTTTTTTTAAATAGAAGTAATATACAAATCTGTATACATTTCTAGCATCAGTTGATTTGAAAACATTTTCCCACTGGTGTAACCCTTTAAAATTCAACATTTACTAAAACTAGATGTTATATACTGTACAAACAATAATTTAATCTATGTACTGTATGATATAAAGTATTTAAATATGGCTTTAATAAGTATATACTTAAATAGCTGGGGCTTTTTGCTTCTATGTTAAGCAGGTTTCCTATAGATTACATTTTTTATTTTGTACCTGTTTTCATTGACCAGATGATATAATGACATTAGGCTCAGCAATGTTCTAATGAAAAACAAAGGCAAACACAATAATGAAGTGTAATTGCATTAAACATCTGGTTCCAAACTCCTTGGTGTATTTGCCACCTGATGACTTGAACTGATGTGCTTAGATATAGGCATCGCCTCCAGCTTCCTAATCATCTGGCACTTATTACAAAACACATTGAGCACCAACTTCCTCCCATTAATTGGCTTAGGGTTACTGGCACTAGACAGAGTTTTTGCAGGTATGTACTATGTATACAGAGGGAATTCGGGCAGAATCTGGGAAATGAATCAAACTTCATTTTTACTATTAATTATATTTTCTACAAATTTTACAATAACAACCCACCCCTCCTCGGAGATCTAGAAAAAAATAATATTTAGTGATAATATTTTGCATTATTTTCTTTTTTTTATTATTATATTTTATTTACATCCATTGTGCATAACAGTGGTCTCAAACCTGTGGCCCGCCAGATGTTGCAAAACTTCAACTCCCAGCATGCCCAGACAGCCGTTGGCTGTCCGGGCATGCTGGGAATTGAAGTTTTGCAACATCTGGAGGGCCACAGATTTGAGACCACTGGCGTATAAGGAAGTGTTTCCAAAACCACTGATGAATGGTTTGAAAAACGTTCCCCAGTGCTTTTTGGACAAGTGTCCTCTTGGTCCACCAACATGCATTGCCCCATGGAAGCCATATTTATATAGTACCATGAGTGTCATTTTAAGGTCCTCCCAATGATGGTGATGATTTTAATGTGTTACAAATAGCAGGAAGTATCCTGCAATTCTACTTTTTCCCCTAAAACCGTGGTTGACCACAGTTTTAGGTCCGGTTGTAAAAGCGCATACGGTGCAAAAATGAGCCGACCGGACCGAACGTTTCACTCCGGTCGGCTCATTGAAGTGAATGGCATACGGGAGCGCATACGGTCACATACGGGAGCGCAAGCTTTTAGCTCCCTCCTGCCGTATGCGCTCCCGTATGGGACAAAACGTAGTGTGGACCCAGCCTAACTTTCCGGAGCCAGTTGATATATAAAAAAAAGTTTTTGCCTGGAATACCCCTTTAAGTGCAAGCCCTAGATTGCTTAGAGAGGAGTTTTTACTGGTTAGCCTGATTTAAAAAAAATCCTTGGTTTGTGCAGTTCTGTGCAAACTACAACATATGCTATGGTATTTTGAAGCAAGAATTTATTAAAGGGGTACTCAGGTGGGAGAAAAAAAAATTCATATCAACTGGCTCCAGAAAATTAAACAGATTTGTAGATTATAAAAAATAGTGGTTTGGTGAAAGTGCTACTATTGTAGTGGTGTAGTGGTAGTTACTATTAATAAAATAATTATTGTGAATATATTAATAGCCTCAACAATGATAATATTTTCTTTTCAGTCAGAGTGATTTATTATGCAATCCTGTTGTTATGTGGTTATTATTATTACTTATGAAGATACATGATGCACTTTAGCTTTATCATCTGTCGTTCCACTTACGGTATCGGTGTGAAGGTCTGGATGACGATACCTTCAGTAGTGTTGCTCGCGAATATTCGCAATACGAATTTTATTCGCGAATATCGCATAATCGCGAATTTGCGAATATTCGCGAATATAGCACTATATATTCGTAATTACGAATATTCGTTTTTTTTTTTTTTTTGTCACAGTACACATCACAGTGATCATCCCTCTCTGCTTCCAGCTTGTGTGGTGTAAAGAAGGCTCTAATACTACTGTGTGAGACCAGCGTGCAAATTTTCGCATATGCGAATTTTCAATTATGTTAATTTTTTATATGCTAATTTCCGTATATGTTAATTTTCGCATGCGCGAATTTTCGCGTATGCGAAAATAAAACGAGAATATTATGAATATGCGAATATTCGCGAATATATGACGAATATTCATCCATATATTTGCGAATATTCGCGAATTCGAATATGGCCTATGCTGCTCAACACTACTTCAAACGTTGGTTTCAGTGCACTCTGTAACTTGTTTCCTGATAGCATGTGCCGGGAGATTTCCCCGTCCAGTGGCGTCTACAACCGGCTTCTTGCGCTTTGAATAAGAGAGAAAATGAACCGCATGTCTCTTAAGTTCTTTGGCTCTTGTTCCTAGTTTCCTATGCACTTCTTGGCTCTTCTACTGTATGTGTAATTCTGGTATTTCTATTTTGATGTTACTGTTGTTTTGCTCTTTTCCTAATGTCACAAATGTTAAGTTTTGAAAGTTTGCAGGCGAGATCTAACAGGAGCTATAGAAGAAGGGGATATTAACAAGTGCGCTCACTGGTTTGTGGCTGGCGAGTTAGTACAGACTAGTGTTGAGCGGCATAGGCCATATTCGAATTTGCAATATTTCGCGAATATATGGACGAATATTCGTCATATATTCGCTAAATTCGCATATTCGTAATATTCGTATTTTATTTTCGCATGTGCGAAAAAGCGCATATGCGAAAATTTGCATAGGCGAAAATTAGCACAAGCGAAAATTCGCACGCCAGTCTCAGACAGTAGTATTGGAGCCTTCTTTACACCACACAAGCTGGAAGCAGAGAGGGGTGATCACTGTGATGTGTACTGTGAAAAAAAAAATAATATTCGTAATTATGAATATATAGTGCTATATTTGCGAATAAAATTTGCATTGCGAATATTCGCGAGCAACACTAGTACAGACCACGGATTGAAAAATAATAAAATATATATTTTATTTACATATAATAAATGTACAATGCATTTGGAGAGGTAAAATTGTCTTTTCATCAGGTTCAGAGTTAATGCTTAACATACGTGAGCTTAAATGTTCTTAGTAACGGCGGGAGTACCATTGACCCGCGGGTCAGGATGGAGTCACGGGTGTTACCAGATGATGGTTGGCGTGAACAGTAAAAGTTAATAAAAACCATTGCTAATACACAATTACATAAAAATTATTACATAAGGTTACAGATAAGTTATACTATAGCAAGAGCACAGAGTCATATGGAATAAATGACCTCTCTAGTCAGCTGATCGGCAGAAGCAGAAGCCTATGCTTCCTAATAAGTGAGACTTTTGTGGACAGCTATTTTGTACAGTTCTTATTCATAACATATGAATGTATTATATTTGTTTTATCGTATAGGTCCAATGCCCACTATTCAATGGTATTTAATTGTGCTATGTTTAATATTGTGCTGTAATCGTGAACTCCATCCCCCACATGATTCATGCTTTAAAATATTTTTATTCATTTGATAAGTGCTCTAAATAAAGTTTAATTAATTGTATATAAATTAAGGTTATTGCATTTATTAACACACTGTGGGTTTGCTAAACAGTAGGTTTAATGTCTGTTTCGCATTGTTTTGCATTGTTCTGTTTTAGGTCCTGTTCAGACTTTGTTTTTATGTCTAAACAGTTTCTGTGCTAATTCTTTCTTGGGTTGGAATAGTTCATGCTCTCAGCCTATGGCATTTTGGGTGTGGAACTCTGTTGGAACTTTTGGCTGGTAATGGAACGTAGCTATGTTTTGTCTGTTTTAGGCTAAGTTTCCACTTGTTTTTTTTTTTTTTTCTGGCAGTTTTTGGATATCTGCCACTGCAGTCTTTGAGCCAAAGCCAGAAGTGTATTCAAAAGGAATAGGACATATAAAGGAAGGACTTTTACTTCTTCTCCCTTATTGATCCACTTCTGACTTTGGCTCAAAAACTGCAGTGGCAGTATTCCAAAAACTGCCAGAGAAAAAAACAAGTGGAAACTTAGCCTTAGTATAATTTGCTCAGTTTTAACCATGAGATATACGGTAGATTTTATCCTGCTTGGTTTTAGTACATTTGTTGGGTTTCAGTATTTGTGTATGCTTGCTCTGCATTTGCTTTGTTTTGCCTTAGTCTGTATTCACACTGTGCGTTGTGTAAGTCCTCTTTTGACCTTGTTATACCCTGCTAAAACTAGGATAGAATTCCCTAGCCCTGTGCTATCTTTCTATCTAGGAGTGAGTTTGGTCTTGTGCCTGTACCCGTGTTTGCTTGTATTTAGTATTTCTGTTTCCTTCTAGGCCAGTACCCTAATCACTCGGTGGAGAGTGCCCACTGGCTAGTAGCCTATTTATCTTTGGTATTGATGCCCCTCCATGTTTTGAGTGGGGTGTCTAGTGTGTTCATAATTACTGGTCCTTAGTGTTTTTAGTGCATGATCCCACTGATCATAGTGTACATGATCACTGATCTATAGTGTCCTCTGTACATTACCATTGGTTTATAGTGTCCTCTGTACATTAATACTGATCTGTGTCCTCTAAACTTGTATCTGTTTGTAGTCTAGTGTGTTCTTTGTTCTGAGTCCAGTGTGAACAGTGTTCTATATTTCCTGACCTGTTTAGTGTTCTGACATTCAGTTTACCTGTTCATCTCTTGCATCTCCTGGTTTTGTTTGCTGTACACTTATCCCCATATCTAGTCTTATTCATATAATCATATTTAGGGATGAGCGAATCAAATCTGACGGATCTGAATTCATTACGAATTTCAGGAAAAATTTGCTTTGCAACGGATTCGAATATCGCTGCGATTTGATCGCACAAATTGATTCATTAAACTCCATTTAGGCTCCAGGGCATCTAAAATGGCGGATCCACATGTGAGGACATGGGGCAAGGAACTCTGGGAATGCGGCAAGGCAGATAGGCGGGATGACCCTATATCACATGCAGCATGTAGCCTATCAGCAGTGTGATGTCACAGCCCTATATAATCGGCAGCCATCATGCGGCTAGCGATTCACCACAAGCCCAAATCACTGCATAAAAGCACTGACAGAGAAAGTACACTTTTGGGTGTAATACACAGCGACCCCACTGCTACAGTGGGATGTACAGCAACACTAAAGCTTAAAGAGGCGAGTTAGGCAGCACACTAAAAGCCATTGTCACCTGCTATTAGTGCTTAATAATACTGTCCTGGGCTCTAATACACAGCGATTCTTTACTGCTGCAGTTGGTTGTACAACAACTGTAAAGCAAATAGGGGCCAGTTAGGGTGAGCAAGAAAAGCAATAGTCACCTGATTACAGAACCTAATACAGTTTGCGTAGTGGAGCTTATTGTCCTCTCATAAGTGTAAACTGTGGGTAAATTGGTGGTACAGATGAGCAAATATCTGAAAAATTTGATTCAGACGATTCGCTGAATTTTCCCCAAAAATTTGGTTTGGACCAAATTTATTTGCTGCGAATTGCTATTAAAACAGCTATTTTTGGCCTACTGAGAGGCTCAATAGGGGTGTAGAACACTTTGCCTTGTCCTGACAAAAATGTGCTACAGTACACTCAAATGGTTTTTGTGTACAAAACCATCCGGTGAGTACTTTTGGCTGCCCTTTCACAGTATCTAGGCACTTAAGACTTTATCAGAAACAAAATGGTACAACAATTGTATGTACGTATGTGGTATGCACTTATGAGGGCACAAAAATGTGCTACAATACGCTTAAAAAAGTTTTAATGTACACCAGCTGGTGAGTACTTTTGGCTGCCCTTTCACAGTATCTAGGCCCTTGAGACTTTAGCAGGGAAAAAATGGAACAACACTTTGATGTGCGTATATAGTATACACTTATGAGGGCAGAAAAATGTGCTACAGTACGCGAAAAAAGTGCACAACACCAGCAGTAGACAGTAGCCAGTGCTGCAGCACACAGTCGCTGTGTACTACAGCCAAAATTGCAATCTCGCTCCCTTCCCTATCAGTGCTTCTAGCCAGGATTTGTGCTTAAGCTGAATTGCTGCTGTTCTTCTGTACAACACACTGCTCTCTGATCCCCTCTATAATAGAATGCTGTAGACAGTGACTGGGAGGTGGATCGCTGCAGTAAGCATGCTTTTCTGTGACATGCAAACTGCTCTCTGTCCAACAGAACGCTGACTTGACTAGGAGGTAAATCGTTGCTGGAAAAAGCTTTTCTGTGTAACACACACCGGGCTGCCTGTCCCTCTCTCTCTGCCATGTAAAGATAAAGTGACTGGTCGCAATATGGCTGCCGATTATATAGGGCTGTGACATCACAGGGGTGACTGGCTGCTGATAAGCTGCATCCTGAATGTGATTCAGGGTCATCCCGCCGACCCTTGTTCCCGCCTTCCCAGGATTCCTTGCCCCATGTCTTCACGTATAGATTCGCACAAAATGGAGTTTAGTGGATCGCACTAAATGGAGTTTAATGAATCGATTTATGCGATAGAATCCTGGCGATATTCACATTCGCTACAAATCGAATTTTCCATGAGATTCGTAATTAATTCAGTTTCGTCAGATTCGATTCGCTCATCTCTAATAGGTGATGTACATTTTTTCCCCTGAAAAACTAATTTTGGCCTGGTTACTGTGGAAGGTCAGCCAAAGCTACACCCTTGTTCTTGTAGCCTTATACAGTTTTAAGCGGAGTTTATTGTCCAGCTCTCATGAGTGTAAACAGTATGTACACCTACATGGTGTACGTTTTTTTTTCCCCCTAAAAAACAAATTTTGGCCTAGTTACTGTGAAAGGCCAGCCAAAGCTACACCCTTGTTTCTGTAGCCTTATACAGTTTGTAGTGGAGCGCATAGTCCTCCTCTCATAAGTGTAAACTGTAGGTACACCTACGGGGTGTTCATTTTTTTTTCCTGAAAAACTGATTTGGGCCTAGTTACTGTGAAAGGCTCATGAGAGCTGGACAGCTATAGCTACACCCTTGTTTCTGTAGCCTTATACAGTTTTAAGCTGAGCATATTGTCCAGCTCTCATAAGTATAAAGTGTAGGTACACCTACGTGGTGTACGTTTTTTCCTGAAAAACTAATTTGGGCCTAGTTACTGTTAAAGCCTCCACTGCACGGATAAGTCTCAGTGCCCCTTTAGCATACCATGTGTCACACATGGGAGGAACTGCTAAAAGTCATTCATCAAGAAATCAAATCATGGGTTACTCCACGAAAACTAGAAATGGGAACCATGGTGACCGACAATGGGAAGAACATCTTGTCTGCGCTGCGACAAGGAAGCCTGAGCCATGTGCCCTGCATGGCACACATGTTCAATCTGGTTGTCAAGCTGTTCCTGAAGTTTTCTCCCATCTGCAAGACATCTCAACAAAGGGAAGGAAACTTTGCATGCACTTCAGCCACTTGTACACCGCAAAGCACACCCTCCTTGAGCTGCAGCGTGAAACGGTGTCCCCCAACATAGTCTCCACATGTTGGAATACCACCCTCCATATGTTAGATTGACTATACGAACAGAGAAAAGCCATCACCGTTTTCTTGATGATACAAGCAGATAGGGGAACTCCAGGGCAGCTCATACGTGACACCTGCCGTTTGCTCAGGCCCTTTGAGGAAGCCCCATTATTAGTCAGTCGCCAGGATTATGGGATGAACAACGTGATTCGACTGCTTCATTTACTACAACACATGTTGTAAATGATGGCTGGTTAGGGCACTGGAGACGTGGCGCCTACATCTCATGGCCACATGAGCCCTGTGGGGGCGTAACAGGAAGAGGAGGGGGACAGTGGAGCACAGTTTAGGTTTCGCGAAATGGACATTTTTATAGTCATCTGACAGGAGAGGCAGGAGCAGCCAGAGGAGCTAGAAGGTTTTGAGAAAGATGAGACAGAGGACCCAGACAAACCGTGGCAGTATGCAGCGGAGATGGAGGCAGGATATCCCTCTGAGTCACTTGCACAAATGGCATGATGCATGCTCACATGCTTCCGTAGTGACCGCCAAATTGTCACCATTCAGCAGCCGGATGACTTCTGGGTCTCCACCTTATTGGACCCTTGTTACCCGCATAAAGTGGGGGCCTTTTTTACACCCACTAAGAGGGAGGACAAACTGACCTACTACAGAGACATCCTATGTAGTCAGTTGTTGGTTCCATCGTCCATCCTCTTGCAGGTCTGACTCGGGGGGCCCTTTGCGCCCACCTTCCAATGCAATGGCTGCTGGTGAGGGGTGGGGTGGCAGGAGCAGTACCAGCTCCATCATCAGCAGCCTGAGTCTACAGTCACTGATGAGTAGCTTTCTTCACCCACATAGTGAAGCAACTCATCAGCAGCAGGTAGACCTGGAGAAGGACCTGAACCAGCAGGTGGTGGCATACCTTGACATGACCATGCCAACACACTTCAAAGATCTGCTGGACTTCTGGACAACTTGTGGCCGCAACTAGCAGAATTTGCCCTGGAAAAGGTGTCCTACACGGCCAGTAGTGTGCCATCAGAGCGGGTGTTTAGTGCTGCGGGGGCCATAGTAACCCTCAAGGAGAACTAGGAAAAATGTGGACTGACCTTTGTGAAGATGGATCAGGCATGGATCAGCCAGGATTTCCACCCACCAATGCCTGATGCAAGAGAGTAGATTGACGATGGTGCCACACCAACACTTCACAAATATGGATAGTGCAAAACATATTAAAGGCGCTGCTCCCCAGTTACAAACATTCCTCCGCATCAGACCACAAGTAAGTATTGAGGATATGCATTAGTTAAAACTTTACTTTTCTTAGGATAAAATATATGGACGCCAATTTTTTTTTGTATCTAAGAAATGGAAAGGTGTGCAAAAAACACCATGTGCCACCTACACCACCAAGTATTGATATGATGCAAAGACCTCTAAAAGGTGGAATGGAACAATGTATGGTCCATTGTAATCGGTGGGGGGTAAAAATTTCCCCTGTAAGGCCCTACTCTCGCATTATTAATTCCCTTCTGGGCAAGTGTTAATCGCCCTAAAAAGGGTGGCCCCTCACAGGAACCTCTTCCTATTTCCACCTACAAACACTGCCATTTTAGGTGGAAATAAGGAGAGTTTCCTGTTTGGGGTCACCCTTTTTAAGTTTTTACCTCCACCTGCTACAATGGACAATACTTTGTTCCCTTCCACCTTTTCAAGAAAACTGTTACTCGTCTTAAAAAGGGTGGCCCCACACAGGAACCTCTCCCTATTTCCACCTAAAAACCCTGGGAAATGGCAGTTTTTGTAGATGGATATAGGGAGAGGTTCCTGCATGGAGTCGCCCTTTTTAAGGAAGTAACTTTTGCCAAGAAGGGAATTAATAGTGCGATAGTAGGGCCTTATAGGGGAAGTTTTTACCCCCCACCATTAACAATGAACCATACGTTGTTCCCTTCCACCTTTTAGAGTTCTTTGCATCACATCAACACTAGGTGGTGTAGGTGGCACATGGGGATTTTTGCACACCTATCCTTTTGTCTAATTAAATTTTTTTGGGGGGTACATACATTTTATCTTAAGAATATTATTAACAGTTAAGTATACTTACTTGTGATGTGCACACTAACACTTTTACAAAAGAGACCGTTTTCTTATGCCTACCTACCTCAGCAACTATCCTGATTCTGCCACCTGCCTAATGCCACACATCTGATGCCTAGTTCTCATTTTTTCCCCTACAGTCATCACCGGGTACTGGTATCCCCCCCCCCCAGGGCCCCACTCTGTCACCGGGTCACTTTCAGGACTCCTGATGCTGCTTATGCTACCTCCAGGATGTCTCATTCTGCCACCAAATGTTCTCCTGATGCTGATGCCACGTCCAGGCTTTCTCAAACTCCCACCATATGTTCTCCTCATGCTTATGCCACCTCTAGTCTCATTCTGCCACCATGTGTTCTCCTCACTCTGATGCCAGCTACAGGCTGTCTAATTCTGCCACCATATGTTCTCCTCATGCTGATGCCAGCTCATGGCTGTCTCATTCTGCCATCATATGTTCTCCTCATGCTGCCGCCAACTCCACATTGTGCCATTCAGCCACTTAATGGTCTCCTCTCTCTGCCGCCAACTCTAGGCTGTGTCAGTCAGCCAATATTTGGTTTTCTTCTGCTTCTGCCACCTCAAGGCTGTGTCATTTAGCCACTATATGGTCTCCTCTTGCTGCCGCCAACTCCAGGCTGTGTCATTCAGCCACTATATGTTCTCCTCATGCTTCTGGCACCTCCAGGCTGTGTCATTCAGCCACTATATGGTCTCCTCATGCTGCCACCAACTCCAGGCCAACTCCAGTTATCTGTGTCATTCGGCCACTATATGGTCTCATGCTTCCGCCACCTCCTGGCTGTGTCATTCAGCCACTATATGGTCTCCTCTTGCTGCCGCCAACTCCAGGCTGTGTCATTCTGCCAGATTATGGTCTCCTCATGCTGCTGCCACCTCCAAGCTGTGTCACTGTGCCGCCATGTGGTCTCCTCATGCTGCTGGCACATTAAATAATCTTTTTAGGTTCATCTATTTGAAATCTTCAATTTAAATGTTAAAACATATCTTTAATCTTTTCAGTTGTGAGGCCCTATGGTCTCGTCAGGCTGTTGCTACCTCCAGGCTGGGTCATTCAGCCACTATATGGTCTCCTCATGCTGCCGCCACCTCCACGCTGTGTCATTCTGCCGCTATATGGTCTCTTCATACTGATGCCACCTCCAGGCTCTGTCATTGTGACGCTCTGCGACAGTGATTATAATAGTGACTCCTCTAATCTGCATGTTTTACTGAATAACAGTATTATTTCACTAATACAGCACACTCCCTATGCGTGTTACAACAAGGCAAAGTATTCTACACCCCTATTGAGGCTCTCTTTATCCCAGAAATAGCTGTTTTAATAGCATTTCACCACGAATAAATTCGGACTAAGCTAATTTTTTCGGAAAATTCTGTGAATCGGCCAAATTGAATTTTTCTAAAATTCACTCGTCTCTAATCATATCTTTTGTTATCTTCATTTCGGTTTCTGAACTGTATGTTAGTATGCTAAATCCTGCCTTGTTAATATTTCGATATCTGTTCTGGTTATTGTATTCCCATTTGTTTCTGACTTGTCCCCGACTATGCACAGTTTGGTTTATTTTGTTGACATTGACGCTATGTCACTTTAGCCCAGGAAGGGACCGGCTCCAAGTTGTCGATCCGCCGTTTAGGGCAGATTGGCAAGTAAGCAGGTAGAGTGTTTCTAGGGACAGCTTAGGGCTCACTCCTCCCTGACCCCCCTTCGTGACAGTAGGTGTATAATATTCTAAAAGAACCTTGCAGGGACAGTTGTCTTTATTTGTGGAAATTGGTCTAGAAAAAACATGAAGGACAGCTATCAAGGGAAAGTATTTGTATTTGTTCCTGTTTTTGTCCCCTTCTGCATAATTTCTGATTACCATCATTATCATTCATTTGTCCTATCATCCATTCCATCATCTGGGGTTTCAGTTATCTACTGGTAAGTTGCTAATCTTGCTAGTTACCTACCTGAATTGATACAATTCTTGTATGTGTTTCTAGCATTCTACCTGCTGTTCATACTGTTTGGTTTTCTGTAGGTCCTGGGGGTATCTTAGTACTTGGAGTCACAGTTAGAACCCAGCAATGATGTCATAATAGGTGAAGGTGTCACCTAGGGCAGGGAATTGTGCAGCACTGAACATACCCAGAATCCCTTGCATATCCACCCTAAATATTGGAACTACCACTGGTCAACAGTCCCTGTGCAGAACCCAAGTGCAGGGCATCACAAGTTAAAACTGCAAACTGAACTGGACAAAGTTTAGGGAAACCAGGTCTTAATGGTCAAGAGACAATAGCCAAGAGTCAAATATGCACAGTATACCAAACAGGAGAAAAGAAGAGAAAGTGCTGATAAGGACAAAACAACACGAGCAATGAATGGCAGGCAAGGTGGAGAGTTATATGCACCTAAGGAGGGTGTGGACTCAAAGAGCTGATGTGATAGGACTGAGTGTTGCCACAGCCATGTATGATGCTTTAGCCAAACAACAGAAACTTTAACCCTTCGTGCAAAACAAGGTTAAGTCATTATACCCAGCTTTGCTGTCTAGTAACCAGCCATCATTATTATATTTAATGGACATGTCTACCCTCATGATGCCTCCTACTGCTTTGTCAAGTTTCCCCATCAAAATACTTTATTGCTGCCTAGCGAGGACTTCCATGAGAGCCATACCCTAGATAGTACTATGAACATAATTTTAGGATCCTCTCAACCAAACTGTAAAATTAATGACAGATCTGTTTGTGCATTTACAGTGGCCAGTTATCATTCTAATAGTTGTGAGACAATTGGATATGGTGCAGACCTAAATACATTTCTGGGTAATATGTCACCCTATGTTTCCAGAATTTTTTTAAACAAGAATATCTTGTTAATATTATTAATATTTTCTTTCAGGTATTGGCATAGCAGTTTACAAAAGAAAGATCGGGCTTGGCCTATTTTTATACCTGAAAGTTGTTCTATTTTGACCATCCTTTACCAGACTGATTCATTTGCTTTGAATTTATTGGTTGAAAATCCTCTGTCTGGGTTTGAGAAGGTCAAGGTTAGTATTAGAAGTCGTCCTTATAGCAAAACAGACCCAATCATCATACTGTCAACAATGTGCCCTTATGTTTTCATGCAATTTTTGGTTCTTGCCAAACACGATTCTTCTTATTTAAGCCAAAAAGCTTCATTTTGTAACTGATCTGTCAAGAAAACATTATTCTGTTAGTCTGTCTACTGCCAAGGTTCTCCTAAGCAAAACTTAACTTCAGCAGGTACTGAAACTATTAGGACAACATCAGTTTTTTTATTCGTCCTATTAAACTTTAAGTTTAATGGGACTACAGATGAATAATATGATGGTGTCACTTACAGTCTTGACAATCTAAGAGTAGAATCACAACTGATGCATTCATGATCAGCATAGAGTCCCATTGAAATAAATAGAATCTATTTTGACATTCATTTCTTAATGTTTTTTGCTCAATAAAGCTTGTGAAAATGGCCAGAAGAACCCAATAGCCATAAGTATACTTTAGATTTACACACATCAATATCTACAGGAATAAAAATAACAGCAATGAAAATCAGTGCTAAAAAGAACAAACATATAATTTACATTTTTTTTTCAATTAAAGAAGCTTTAAAAAAAAAAAAAAAACAAGTATGAAAAACATTGTTTTTGAAGCAGTTATTACAGGTAGATTTGCTCTTGTGAAGATACCCTTAGGCCAGGTTCACACATTGGAAAATTTGCCCATGTAATTAATTTTGTACACATAGATTAATTTGTTTCTGGCCTGGGTGGCCCTTTGTCATAATTAAGATTATGACTAAGGGCCACACAGACCAGAAATGTGTAACTGTATCTGTTACTACTGCTTTTTTCCATGTAGAAGCTGCAAAAAAAAAAAAAGATTTTTCTTGCACGATGCACTGCTACTTTTAAAGGGGTACTCCACTGGTCAGCGTTTGGAACATTTAGTTCCGAACACTGTGTGCGAGCTGCGGGGTTTTACCATGCCCCCTCATGATTAGTGTTGCTCGCGAATATTCGCAATTCGAATATTATTTGCGAATATCGCATATTCGCGAATTCGCGAATTTCGCGAATATAGCGCTATATATTCGTAATTACGAATATTCGTTTTTTTTTTGTTTTTTTTTCTTCACAGTACACATCACAGTGATCACCCCTCTCTGCTTCCAGCTTGTGTGGTGTAAAGAAGGCTGTAATACTACTGTGTGAGACTGGCGTGCGAAACTTCGCATATGTGAAAATTTGCACATGCTAATTTTCGCATATGCGAATTTCCACATATGCTAATTTTCGCATGTGCGTATTTTCGGATACGTGAAAATAAAACGAGAATATAACGAATATTCGAATATTCGCGAATATATGACGAATATTCGTCCATATATTCGCGAATATTCGTGAATTCGAATATGGCCTATGCCGCTCAACACTACTCATGATATCATGCACCGCCCCCTCAATGCAAGTCCATAGGAGATGGCGTGGCGGCCACCACTCCCAATCCCATAGATGTGCATTGAGGGGAGGGGAGTGACTTTTTCCATGCCCCTTATGATAGTAATATTGGACAGGTCAGCTCGTTTGGACTGTTTCTGTTTTGCATGTTTATACTGTCATAATCTTGCAGTTTTGTTGCTGATTTTCACCTTTCACCTTTTTTTACCTTCAATGTAACAAGAGTCTTCAGTATATTCTGCAAGTATCACACATGCAGAGATTGCGGCTCAGTCACTGCTTTTTTAGCCTTGGTTTTTCCATTATATTTTTCTATTTTTAAGTTTTGGGCTTTAAACAAGAATGCAAAATACTGATCGAACAGTGAAGAATTCTCACAGGTGATTGTGCACATCATAGAACATCAATTGCACATTTTGTACTGCGAATAGCACAATGTAAAGTTTGTACCTCTGGCTAGGTGTGGTCTTGAGTATATCCATCTCTCTGCCAATAGATAACATTGCTGCTTTCTACTCCAAGAAAAACATTAGCATTGTCCAGTTCACCTCTTCCCAAAGGCCCATTTACTGGTATTGAAGAACACATTCTCAGCAGTTCGCTAGTCAATCCTCCTATACACTTCATTACTGGGCAAAGTCAAATCAGTGTTTTTTAATTAACACAATTGTGTGGACTTCAATCTTGCCGCACAATAGGTTTTCTGACCTTGAAGCGTCATGCATGGCTTCATTATTGAGTATATTGTTTCCTATAAACATATGAAACCCCGACCATAACAATTCCATCAAATAAAACAAAGTTATCCGAGAGCAGAATTAAACTCTAGCTGACCCTTAGCACTACTCCGTAGACCCCTATTAATAATTTCTAATCTAATCACTGTGGATAAATGTACTATAGCCGGCCATGCCAGGCACCTCGCCAGGAATCCTATTGCAGGCCATTTGATTCATTTCAGTCTGGAGCTTCTATGGAGAAGATGCATCTTTTACTAAAATGCTACTTGATGATTTGCCTTTTGTTATCTTCTACTGGAAAAAATATGTCCTTGTAAATGACAGACATGTTTCTTAGCAATTTGCTCTGGACTGACTGATGGAACCAGTGCCAAAAGGCCTGTGAATGTATTAGTAATGTCCGTGCCAGTTTTATGTCAAGTTTATGGGATGTAACAAGCCTGAGAAGAAGTTTGTTTATTTTGCTTTTGCAGATTTATTTAATGATCTGAGCTGCAGTTGACAAATGTTTCATCATCAGCTATAGTTTATTTAGTTTGGATTGTGGTCAAGTGTTGCTTGTTGAGGTCGCCATGTTGTCCCCACCCACCTCTGCATGCTTGGGTAACAACAGTCCAACTCTCCCCACTTTCCCCCTATGGGTACTTTCAATATGGGGCATATATGTTTTGCAGATTATTCACAAAAAATCTGCATGCAGAAAATCCACATAGTATTATAGCAGCATCCGTGCAGATGAATTTTTAATAATCCACATGGAAGTTACTGCGAGGTCTTAAAATCTGCAGTATATTGGGATTCTGCTTTAGAAACACTGCAGAACAGCAGCAAAATGCAAATGCTAATTTTCATACATACATTATTCACCCAACTACTTAGATGATCCCCCAACTGGGTGGTGGTTCCTTTGCTGGACTAAGTGCAGGAGCATCAAGAGGTGTCAAACAGTCCAGGTCAATAACATACAGGCAATACAATCCAAAATCATCAGGCAGAGAGTAAACAGGAACAAGCCAGGGGTCAGAACCAAGAGGGCAGAGATGTACAAAATTAGACCAAAACAAAGTCAACACAGGCAATGGCAAAAATATAGACAGCGTGCAGTATAAAATCAGCAGGCAGGAAAATGGTCAGGGCATAGGCAAAGGTCAGGTCACAGGGATCAGCAAATCAATAGGAATGCAGGAACGCTTGTGAATGGAATTAACCTCTATCACTGGCAACTCCGTATGTAAGCTGCCAGTTGAAATCTCCTGCCGCCTGGTGTAAATCAGGAGAGGAGAGCAGCACAGTGCCAATGAACTTTCACCTCTTGATTGTCCAGAACTATTAGCATCACTGATGACATCAA